>NC_141689.1:13229378-13704378 GCF_964263255.1 Lissotriton vulgaris
CTCCCTCTCATAGGTGGATAGGGTACCTCTCAACCAGCCTCTGTTGCCCCACTTGACATTCAGAATGGCTCTGTGCCTGCCTCTGAGGCACAACACCTCTACGCCTTTCTTTATGGCAGGAATAACTCCCTGTCTCTCTCTGTGAATAAGAACACCTGTCTGCCTTACTGTGAGGTAAGAACACCTCTCTGCCTGCACAACTTTCCAGCATCTCACTTTTCAACCCTGACTCTAGAATACCTCTCTGCTGCCTTTGCTTGTAGAAACCTTCCCAACTGGACTCTGACTCTAGTACACTTGTGTCTATCCTCCTGGGGTATGAATCTCTATCTACATAGTTCAGAGCACTTTTCTCTGAGAAGACCTCTCTGCCTCTCTCTCTAAGCACCGGTGGCTTTGTGAACCACGGTCGAAGAGCCATGTTTTTGAGATGCTTCCTAAGGTCCAGGGACAGTGTGAAGGGGTAGGTCGTTCCAGGACCTGTTGTCAAGGTAGGAGAACTGTGGCCTCCACAGCGCCTGCCGTAAAGGAAAAACAAGGAGAACCTACTCACAAAGGAACCAGGGTAGTTACATTTTTAAAGAAGAAGAACAGTGGCTCCTGTGGAATAGATATTTGATATTGATTTATAGAAAGGACGTAATTTACATATATTAGATATGGGGTTTATGAGATGTCAAAGAGAAAGAACTGTACATACACCGATATATTTCTTCAATGTGTTGTACTGAAAAAATTGATTTGTAGTAAATAGTTTCATACATAATACAAAAAATAATTTACAGTGGGTGTAAGGCGTCCTAAGGGAAATATGAACCAAAGCTTTAGAATAACATATGTGAAAAAATATGTGCAAGGTTTCAATAGTTTGTTGTTTCACAAAAGCAACCACTGTCTTTCATCCAATTATATAACATCTCCAGTTCTCAGTAGCAGAGGGGCAGGAGAATTCCCTGATGATTCTTAACAATTCCTTGGTAAAATTTGCACTTGCCTCAATGTGGCTGTTGAGGGCGTCTTTCTTAGTCTCTCTGACTCTGTTGTGGGAGTTGTGGAGGGTGGATCTGTAGGAGAAGACATTGATGGGAGTCTTGTTCGATCACAAGTGTCTTTCTAATTTCTTGCATTGTCGCTTGAGGGTCAGTACCTCCACAGGGAACCAGCTGGCCTGTTTGATGGGTCGGTTGTTGATGGTGTTCTTCATGGGGCAATGGTGTTGGCGGCTGAGGAGATCTAGCTGGAGAATTTCTGGATGTCATGTTAAAGGGAGTTGTAAGGGGCGGGTCTTGTTACTTTTATGGTGGTGGTCCAGAAGGGTTCTGTGGCTTTGCCCCGGTTGCAGAAAGGGTGGGTCATGAGTCTTGTTGGAGGTTTTTATGGACCATCAATATTGAAGTGGAAGATGTTGTGGTCTGTTCAGGTCAATTCAGCAGTGTAGGAACATTTTGTCCTGTTGAAGGTGTAGAAGATGGGGTCCAGCATGTGACAGGCTCTGTGCGTGGGGGTGGTGACCAGTTGCTAGAGGCTGAAGATGCTCATGGTATTGAGATGTGTGGTGGAGTTGAAGTCATCCGGGTCTTATAGGTGGAAGTTTATGTCTCCCAGGAAGATGTAGTGGTTGGAGTCGATGGCCAAAGGGGCTATGATGTCCAGGATGGAGTTAAGGAAGCTGGGAGGTCTGTAGCCGAGGGTTCCTTTGATGGTGGTGTTGACATCTGGTCTGATCTGGAAGTGAGGTGTTCCTTGCTGGGTGTTGTGTCATCATCTGTGGTGCAGTTGAGGGAGTCCTTATGGATGATGTTGATGCCTTAGTCGAGCCTGTCTGGCAACCGTAGTGGATGACCTTGAGGTGGTGATGTTAGTTGCGAACGCGGGGGTGAGTCACGTTTCTGTTATGAAAATGATGTTGTGCAAGGGTGGAAATGGTGCCACACAATTCCGTACCATGCTTCCAGAGTGATCTGACATTGAGTAGAGTGCAGTGAGGCTGAGGTATGTGGCTTGGTGTCTGATGCGTAGTGATCATGGGGGTACTCACATTTAAGAAGCGGCAGTGGTGGCAGGTGAAGGGTCCTGTAGTGGAGAGTGATGAGGCGATGTGGCAGTTGGTGGTGGGAGATTTGTGTCTGAGGTTTTGGATCTCATTGGAGGAGAATTGGAGGTGAGCACTAGGTCCAGGTATTATGAACCCTAATGTACCCCAATATAGGCAATATAGGCATCTGTCCTACCATTATTCTACATAATGGTTGTGTTGCTGATCTTTTACGTAGTTAGGTGCTGAATACATGTTGTGTGGTTTCATCCAAAAACTAGCCTCATTTATTATGCATGAGGATTCTCAGTATCACAGCAGGATTACCATTTTTTGCGTAATAACTCTGCACAAAGGTCACCACTATCGTCATCCTTGGCTGACATGCCAACAGTACCATGACACATCTAGGTAGAACCCCTGAGGGTACCCTTTGAGAATATAAGTACCACATCTTCGCTGGGCAAGCCAGAGGAGATATTTTCCATGCTGAAATCCCTGCACGCAGACACTTCAGCACGCAGATGTCTGACATTCCTTGCAGGGAGTCCAAATTAAGACCAAGACAGGGTCCTTCATTCTCTCACATCAGGTAATGGGGTTGGCTCTTTCCTAGGGGGATTTTTGGCTATACACCTACATACATGCTAGGTACACTTAGGTACATCTACTTAGGGTTTGCACTCAAGATTACTGCTCTGTATCTGTATGCCTGCATATATTCATTGTGTTAGCACCATGGTAGAATTCTACCTTTAATTTACTCTGCTGGTGCTTGTAATTGTATATATCTGTTTCTCTCTCATGGTTGTTGCAGCAGAGGTATTTTATATTAGAATGATGCTGGTTCAATATAGGCTTACTGAAAACGTCCCCATTGTTTATTCTGTGTATCTGTCTGAGAAAAAGTGAGCAAGAGTGACTGAGCAAGTAGTACTGTACTGTTTCCACCATCCCTGAGGGGTGGTAATCCCAGTTCAGGCTCAAACAGGTGCCAGCAGCATGCCCACTCTGCGGCCTCGATTACATAGCTCTGGGAGGTGGGTGGCTTCAGTCAGGAGGGCAGGAGGGCAGGTGGGAATGAGGAACCAAAATGAAATGGTTGCCACAGAGGGCAAATCCAACGTACAAATCTCCCAATAGAGAAAATAAATAAAATGAAGCCTAATAAAATAAGGAAAAAGAAAGAACAAAATAGAGAAGAAATGTAGGCACAACAACAGCAGGGAAATTGCCTAGGTCAGTGCCATACGAAGGCAGCCGGAGGCCGGCAGGAGGCTCAAACCTCCGTGCAGCAAGGCTGCACTGGGAGCGGTTCCTCTATGCCACTGCTGCGGAGGGGCAGTGGTGACCTCTACAAGGGGAGGTAAAAGGCTACCTCTAGAAAACCTCCCAGCTGCCGTTTAGAACATCTCATAGCCTGCCTGCTCCAAACCCCCTCACAGCCAGCCTGCCTCTAGAACCCCTCATAGCTGTCCTGCTCTAGAACACCTCACAGCAAGCTTGCCTCTACAACACCTCATAGCCTGCCACCTCTACAACACCTCCCAGCCTAACTGTCTCTAGAACACCTCACATCCTGCCTGCCTTTAAAACTCTTCCCAGCCTGCCCGCCTCTAGAACACCTTGTGGCCAGCCTGTCTCTAGAACATCTCACAGCCAGCCTGTCTGCCTCTAAAACTCCTCCCGACCTACCTGCCTCTTGTGACTCTAGAACACCTCACAGGCTGCTTGCCTCTGGAACACCTCACAGCCTTCCTGACCCTACAACACCACACAGCCTGCCTGCCTCTAGAACACTTCCCTGTCCACTTCTCTACCCACCTGCCTCTGTAACACCTCACAACCTGCCACCTGCAACCTCTAGAACACCTCACAGCCCATCTGCCTGAAGAACAGGCTGCCTGCCTCTGAAATGCTTATTAATTAAAAGAAACTTGTAGGGTGCGCAGCTACTCAAAAGAGGCTCCTGGTGCTAGAGCAGACAGCAAGCAGGGAAGCATAAACCCGAAGGCAGAAGCCACGAAGCTCAGAGATCATAAGCAGAAAGTGGCAGTTCCTGAGAGCTATTGGAAGGGCGTTTCAGAGTTTTAGCCCTAAGTATGAAAAGAAGCGGCCCTACATCACCTCACTGAGTGCCTGTCGCTGGAACACCTCACTGCCTGCCTGCCTCTAAAAAAACTGTTTCTTTTCTCACCTACAGGAGGCTCCAGGCTGAAGCAGTGGACCTAGAAAAAAGCACTGTGAGTACCATGTGTTTTATAAGAATATATAGATATATGATTTTGTAGTTACATGAGACAGTTAAGATAAATAAAATGGTTGTAGGCCAGACCTAAAAAAGATGCCTGGTGATATATGATACCTTGATCCTGCAGCTGATGAGCCAGAGAGAGAGCGGATCAGCTGAGACTCTGCCATTAGAAACCTAGCGCTTGTTCTAATTCTGAGTGTGGTGTAGGAGTCATTGCACTAGCAATGAGGGAGCAGGGATCCCCCCACCAAACTCTACAAGAGCCCTTAGTTTTGTTTGTTTATTTTAGGCCTACCATTTTACAATATCTACATCATCTGCAATTGCTGAATTTCCTCTCAAACATTGTCTTTCCCTTTCCTCTGGCACATAAACTTACTGCACTATTTCCATTTGCTGCCCCACAAAGGGGTTGATGGAGCAGGAGGGGTGACTCCCTTTCATCTCGGTGCTTGGGAAAGAAGAGGCAGTGCCTTCAGGAATGCTCTAATCACTCCCAAAGCCAGATGCAACCTTCAGTCTAAAACAGTAAAGTACACAGGCTATCTTCAGCTGCTATCAGTAACTCAGATGATCAGGGAGCTTGAAAACAGCACGTGATCAGCACGTGATCGCATCCCGTGCTCGAGCACATGTGCTGAAAATGACGTCTGTATGGTTCTTGGCCTTCTCTTCTAGCAGCAGATTTACAAAAAAGGAAAATAGGGTCTCTTCTGAGCAAAAAAAACCATATATATGAAGCAGAAAGTATACATATTGATACATCATGCTAACATAACATAGGTCCAATACCTCTTTTGCGCGGGAAATCTAATTTTTATCCATCAGAACGGAGCTTTTAGCATGATGTAGCTAACTAAAGCAGAGCAGACTTCAAATATCCTCTCTATCAGTATCATTGAAACTAACAAGTTAACATTCCATTGCCAGCAGAGGGTGAGATCACCAATACCTTTCACAAAACCATTATTCGTTTAATTGATCATTTCACTGGAAGCCAAGGAGATTTCATGAGGAAAATACAAATTGAGGCCTAAGGCCCAGGTCAACTTATACTGTTGGATGACACGTATTAAATAATATTGTTCTACTTGATTATATGCAGATATTCTGATACATATCAAATAATGACATTTCACATTATATATGTCTAATTGATTCAACTGAATGCACACGTTATTACACCAAAAACACTGACTTGCTCATGGGAAACATTCTGCTAAAGGAAAGACCTGGAGTGCTCAGTGATGTTGAACCACTGGAAACCCTACACTTCATTTTCTTATCTAGCCAGAAACATTCATGCTTCCTTCCTTCTATTCAGGCAAGCACTTAGATGCACGATACCTTTTTCTCCGTCCTTCTCTCAGGATCTAACTCTAATGCAATGCACTGTACTCCAGGACTTCTTTCTAACCCATTTTACTTAACTAAGAGTGTAATAAATAAATATATATATATATATACCACCGTACTTAGACCTCTCAACCTACACACATATAGCAAGAATAGGGACAAAACCAGATCATCTTTTGCTAGTCAGAATGGGAAGCATGGGCCCTACAGCTAGTAGATACTCTCATCACTCCTTCTGTGTCCGACCTTGTGTGGAATTAAACGGATCATAGATATACTCAAGTGAGACAGTGGCGATCCTTATCAATGCTCTCAGGTGAAATGGGGATACTCATTATAACAGTACAAACCTGATGCTGCTCTACTAAACAGAACACTACTCTAAAACAATGCCAGCAGAACAGTAAGAACAGACACACAAATTCACTTCTGGTGGAACAGTTTGGATGCTAGGGGCGGAGTCACTTCCTCCTCCATGGCAATTCAGTCAAATAGGAACATATTAACACCCACTTTATACAATTGCACTGGAATCGCTTGTGCAACTATGCCCAAAGTCCGTTCTAAGCCTCTTTGGTAGGCTTCTATCGTCCATCAAATCTGCTTCCATTGTCTTCTTCTGCGTAGGGCCTCTCGATCCAGGCATTTTCATGAAAATAGTGCTTCTTAGTATCTGTTGGAGTACCCTCCTGGCAAACACTCACAGGTCACTTGAAAGTCTCAATGTCTCAAGGCATTGCACCAGTGTCTCTCCTCTGCGGCAGGCACTACAGATATCATGTTCTTTGTTGGTAGTGGGCGTAGATCATATCGTGCAGACCCAAGTACTGTTTAATCAGGAAAGAGCAACAGAGTTTCAGGTTCAGCAACACTCTCAGGCTCCAACACTTAGTATTAAGTACCAGAGGATGCTCGGGCTGCTCTTTAATTGTATTTTTCCTTTCAACATGGGTACCACAAATGTAGGTACCCATGGTTCACTGCCCTTCTGTTGGAGCAAAGAAAAGGAGGGGGTTGGCCAAAACTTAGGCCAAGGGGCTCAAGGGACCCGCGCTGTCAGAGGTTACCAGCACATGACAGGTATAAAACTGAAGCCTCAAACCAGCCCTGCCATCAACAACAGGGATCCTTCTCTTTCGCTCTTTTGCACTGCAACTCTTGTTCTGTGGCAAACAGGGAACCAGGAGAAGTGTGGCTCAATGGTTAGAGCGGCAGACCCTGATGCAGAGGTCTGGCCGGGACCAGGATTCAATTCCCGTCGTGGCAGGGTCTTGGACTCAATGTCCACGGACTCGATAATTCTCGCCTCGGTGCCTACTCTAATCATGGGTCCCCACTCTGCAACTCTGGGCAATAGCTTGCTAAATCACCACAACGGCCCTAAAGCGCTGGGATGCCTGGAATCACCTTGGGGGTGCCCAGTAGGGAGCATCTCACAGGGAAAGCCAGGACAGGTTCCACAGAGGTATACAGCGCCAAGATGCCTGTCAGGTGATAGTGCGCTTTACAAGTATACATACATTACAGCTAGTCCTTCATCTCTGATGTCCAACACGTCTGATGGAGCAAGCACAATGCTTTGGAGATGCCATTGATGACACGCTGGCAATCGAATGTGTATGTGTATTGGCATTTATATAGCGCACTACTTACCCGTAGGGTCCCAAGGCGCTTCGACCGCTGCGAAACCCTTCCTGGCTTCCCTGAGAGATGGTCCCTTAATGGGTATCTCCAGGGTGAGACCAGGCATCCCCGGCGGTCTGGTGGGGCCGTTAGTGAAGATGAGGCAAGCTAATGCCCAGAGTTGCCGAGTGTGATCACTGATCAGAGTGGGCACCGAGGCGAGAGAATTATCGAGTCCGCTGACCCTGGTCCAGAAACCTGCCGCGCCGGGAATCGAACCCTGGTCCCGGGCCGTCCTCTGCTCTCGGGTCTGCCGCCTCTAACCAGTGAGCCACACTACTTCACAGAATTGCTACTTTCTGGGTGTTGGGGCTGTAGGTCCAAGACGTCCACCCCTCATCTGTAGCTATGGGAGTTAAGACTCATCTTCATCATCGTTTTGCAGGTTATTATGACTCTTCCTTTTACTCTGGAAGGTTCCGCAGAACCTAGTGATGTAGGAAATGTGACACAGTTGTTAGTTTCCTTCAAATTAACGCAAAAATAATTCATTGTATTTAATAATGGGACTGCAGTGGTTAGAAGCCATGGAACAACTCTGGTCTAGAATGCACTGTTACTCTCATAGGATATAAAGACAAAGTCAGTGCTTCTAGTCTCTTCAATTTGGTACTCTTAATTATCCTCACTAACTTCAATGTGAAAGCATTATCCTCTGCCATCTAAGGGTAGATAGCTACATGGGAATTCTATCTGAATGTATGTCCTCACACATAGTGGCATTGTCTAATGGGGTAAACATCTTTTGAATTACTGCATCTGGGTGATCCTACACTCCTTATCTAGAACACCTCAAAAGGGGAAACGCATGATACAAATTATCAGGGGCATGCAGATACCTCCCTTTAATAATTGTGCATCAGGTGCACTATGCAATAAACAGGCTAAACAATGTCTCCTCATGATCACTGAGAATACCTAGCACCCTAGTCTAATAATTCTCAGGTCTCTGATCTACAATTTATCCTTTCCCTCATCACCTGTCCGGAGGGGGCACTATACCCACTTAAAATCACAGTCACTCTTGATGTCTCTTATGACTACATATAGAAGTTCAATATCATGAGAAAAGTTAGGTCACCTTTAGCAAGAGCCACAAATGTATAGTTCATCGTTAGGTCCAATCAGAGAATATCAATCTAGGCTGCTCGTCCCTTAAAGGAAGGGGCAGTAACATGACTATCTGCAGGTGACACGCTTTTAATCCTGTATATCTCTATTGTTTTCTTTTTTTTCTTCAATACCATTATAGCCAAATAGACAGGCACTCGTGAAGTGTTGTCTATCATGTTCACAGCATGAAATATCATATCTGTGAAATTTAGTAACCAGAACAAGTCCACGCAACTGTTGTGTAGCAATGGGCATCGTCATGACCATCCCCTCACAATACAGGGGAGCTTGTAACAGTAATAAAAGCAAAAGCGTAAAACAAAAACATGCATAAAATAAAAACACTCATGCCAAGCCATCAGGTATACTTGCTGTATACCAAGCACAGAAAGCATAGACAAATTACAATATCATATGTAAATGATCGGTGACGCACAACACTATGTCATGCATTTTATGCATAATGAACCTGCAACCCAACTACAAATATTCTGGTCTGTTTAATTTGTTAGGCTTAAAATAAATATTTAATTTCCTTACTTTCCTCTCCCCCTCTGACAGAAGGTCGCCAAAGTGGTGACCGGCTGTCGGCACAACTTACTCGCCCAAATGTTTGTAAAGGGGGGTTGTAGCCTTTTCGTTCAAAAAATGTCTCGTAGTGAAAGAGATTATAGCACAAAACTGTGCCTGTGCGGAGCTGTTAGGGATTAAAGTTTCGTTTAAATCCTCATGCATAGTAATACTGGTAGTTTATCGCCCGCCGCAAAGCTCTCTGGATTTTAATGATATTCTTTTTAAACTTCTGACAGACTTGGCCACCAGATACAAGTCCCTTCTGGTGGTAGGCGATTTCAATTACCACTGGGACAAAGTACCCAGAGACCCCACGGTGACTGAGTTCTAAGCCAATCTCTCGGTGCTCAACCTGCAACAGTTAGTGGTGGTTCCGACTCACGTGAAAGGCCATACACTGGACCTTGTTTGGTCCTCCTTGCCTAACGCAGAAATAACGGAGGTTAGTCCATGCATTTGGTCAGACCATTTCATGATAAAGTGCTGGGTTCCAGGTGACCCGGTGAGGGATGCCCCAAATAAGTCACGGGGGAAAATTCGACCTTGGAACAAGGTAGAAGCCGACCTTGCTCTCCTCTAGCCCCCCTAAAATGAGTGGTACAGATTTGGACCATGATGCTAGGATGCTAAAGACCTGGATGCTCGCCGCTCTGGATAAACTTGTCCCTGAGCAGATGGAGAGTACTAGAACTAAAGGGAAAGGAGCGCCATGGTTTGACGCCTCCTTGAAACAGAAGAAGCAAGCACTTCGTAAGGCAGAGAGAAGGTGGAGACTCCACTACTGTCAAACAGAAGCTGAAACCTTTAAAATCTTGCTCTCAAAATATAAGGCAGACATCCTGGAAAGAAAGGCTGCTTTCTATGAGGGAAGAATTAGGGAGGCGATAAACATACAGCGAGAGACCTTTACGATACTAAGGGAACTCACACAACGAGAAGGGAAAATCTCTGTGTGCGATCAACCAGACTGTGACTTCTTCCAAACTTTCTTTCTTTGGAAGGTACAGGATATCATCACTGACATCAATGCACGGCCAGCTACAACCATGCTGCCTAGCCAGATCGCTCAGGTGCCATCCATGACTTTGAATAATTTCCCCCCCATCGACGACAAGTGCCTAACGGAACTGGTCGGACAGATCAAGTCAGGCTCAAATATAGATCCATGTCCCCCTAAAAATTTTTAAATGGCCCTGCCAGGCATCCAGCCCCAGGTACTGAGTTTACTGAATAACTCATTGAAAACAGGTTATCTGCCAACTCAGATGAAAGAAGCCAGGGTCTCCCCACTTTTAAAGAAAGCAGGAACGGACACGAAAGCCTTAAAAAACTACAGGCCCATTTCGCAGTTACCTTTTCTAAGCAAGATCCTAGAAAAGCACGTCCTCAGCACTCTAGCTGGCCATCTGGAATAACACCATCTCCTTCATACCAGGCAGGCTGGGTTCCGGCCCCAACATAGCAAAGAACTAGTCATGGCCTCGGTCACCGATGAGCTGAGAGTCAGGGCAGATAATAAACAGCCATGCGCCCTGATTCTCTTAGACTTATCGGCGGCTTTTAATATGGTCAGCCATACCATCTTGCTGGACCGTATCGCGAAGCTGGGGATCACAGGCCAGGTGCTGAAGTGGCTGGAATCCTTCCTGTCAGGTCGAACCCAGAGAGTGCAGCTAGGTGACCAACTGTCTGATATCAGTGAAGTGACTTGGGGGGTGCCCCAGGGGTCAGCTCTATCCCCCCTGCTTTTTAATATCTACTTACAACCATTGGTGGAGGAGCTTATGCGTATGAACTGCCAAATTTTCAACTACGCAGATGATACCCAGCTATTAGTCCGGCTGGATGACACCAAAGAGGCCCAGGAACCAGTGAGGAATCTGCTCAGCTTCACCGTCAACTGGATGACTAACCATCTGTTGAAAGTGAACGCTGACAAAACGGAGGTGCTGGTGATCAACAACAAACCACCCCGTCTCCTGGTACTGTAGTAAAAAGCTTAGGGCAAAGGATCGACGCGGATCTCTCAATGGCCCCTCAAGTTTCTGCTGTCGTCGGATCTTGCATAGGTGTGTTGAGGCAACTACGAAAGTTAGTCCCCATTTTATCTGCCTCCACCCTGCAATCGATCGTATCCGCCACAGTCATTTCAAGACTTGACTATGGCAATGCTTTATATCTTGGCCTGCCACAGAAGCTGTTGATGAAGCGGCAGTTAATACAGAACGATGCAGCCAGGCTGATCCACTCCCTGCCTAGAAAATTGCACGCAACCCCCCTGCTTCAGAAGCTGCACTGGCTTCCAGTGAAATTTTGAGTCCAGTTTAAATGTCTCTGTGTGGCCCATAAGGCACTCTTTGGGAAAGCCCCAGAGTACATTAAGCAACGTTTGAAGAGGTATGTTCCTGGGAGACCCTTGCGCCAAGGAACAACCTCCAATCTGATTCAACCTAGGTTCAAATTAAAAACCAAAGGAGGCAGGGCCCTGTCTATGCTTCTCCCGCAACTGTGGAATGAGCTCCCACCCACCTTGAAGGAGGAATCACAGCTTCTTCCCTTCAGAAAGAAACTAAAAACCCATCTTTTCAGAAAGGCTTTCATGACAGTTTAGGCGGTGGAACAGCTGAGTGTTCAATGGGCACCAGTGTGTTATGTTCTTCTGCTAAGCGCTTAGAGACCGGCGGTGATAGGCGCTATATAAATATTCCTTAACATAACATAACATAACATACTGTGTCGCTTCTGATACACAGGAACAGCAGGAACAATTCATAGAAAGACAAAATGCACAAGAATGAAAAAGCACATGTATATTCCTTTCCAAAAAAGTTATTCAAAAACACATCTTTTTCAACACATTGCTGACAGCACCCTCCTTTTTGCAATTTGCACATTGATTAGGTCCCACAGGTACATATGGAACACTCGTTTCACCATCTCAAGGTATGGACCATCGCTGTTGCGTTTGCTGTTGATCCCTGCTTTTTCACTACTTTTCTGCACCTACTATAACATTCTCAGTCTGTTCTAGTCCCCTCTCACCCTGATTTTCTGCCTATTGCCATTCAGGGCGCTCATTTCACCATTATCTCTGCACAACTATGAAGTTTTTGTCAAACCAACTCACGTGTCCAACTGTAGTCTTGTCAGCCCTAGAACCACCCAGCACAATCAATGAATGATCTGTGGGCAGAAGCAAAAATACACAAAAGATAGACACTTCACATAACACACAAACATATCAACTGTAACTTTTAATCAGGAGAAAAAATATAAAACACATTACCAAACATAAAGTGGTACTTAACTATAACCATCTTGTCAACTCTGCAATGACTAAAACATATAAGCATGTTAAGCCACCTTCATTTTGACTTTCTAAAAGTAAAACATTTTCACAGACACTCTGTGTTTCCCTTGCGCCACAATTCTCCCTGTGAAAAATAAACCTTAATTTGCTGATCGTTTTTACCTAGGCATGTAGCCCACATAATTCTAAAAAAGAGCTTCATCTTACTTTTTATCTAAGACTAATGCAACATTTCTTTTTAAATGAAGGCAACTTCATTGACATTATTTTTCAAAAGCAGAAATACGAATGTATCATTTTTTTCACAGCACCCTTTTTTAATTTGTCTTGAACAATATGGGAACAGACAGGACCATAAGTTTCGATTCTCTGCCGTCCTATTTTATAGAAAAGCTAAAAATAGCACCTCAGTGCAGAACTTTCTGGGCTGTTAGCCTGCTACTGCGAGCACTCCTGGCCCCCCACCTTTTCCCAAGGCTCACCTACTGCAAGCATTAACCATTTTCATGTCATAGAAGCTTTCTAAGCAGTGATTTCACCTCCTGTTTTACTCGCTCCTATTTTTAGATCCCAACTTACAGACTTCAAGATCAAAATCTGCCTTCAATTTCTGCATCGCATTCTGCGCTCTTTAGCCCCCACCTTCTCCTTACTTTGAAGCTGTCAAAGACAAAAAGCTTTCACAATTATTTTTAACCTTCAATAATTAACTCTATTTAAAACATTTTTTTTTCTTTATATATATACTGTCTCCTTTTAGGGGCCACAATTTATTTCTATTCTCAAATTATTAAAACACTTACTGTGAATATTTCACTGGACATAATAACATAACATACCAGCATAGAACAAATGTTTATTACTACCCCACGCAATGGTACTCATTTGATCAACCTCAAATGGATGAAACTCTCAGTAGGTCCAGATAGAATTAGAATCTACAACCATGATGTTAAACTCAAACCCTGCACCAGGCAAGTTGGCTCACTGAGCCACCAAAAAAAAAAAACAACCCCAAATGGGGACAACCTGCAAATTCCTAATGCACACATTTTTTTTCTTAAACTGAACTTTTGATCTTTCCATATTTACTTTTCATTAGTACTTTTGTATATCAAGTTATCATCAAATCAGAGGGGGTACTCTTTTTCTAGATACACCCCTTTCAATTACCTTTTGCGACGCATTGATGGCGATGAGGACAAATTAAACTCATTCCTTGACAATTTCACTTCTCCCATTCTCTCACACATTCACAGCCACAATGCATTAAACAAAAGGGGTGTAATACCATGCTTTACATACATATCATGACTCGGGCTGCCCTCAGACGAGATAGGTTGACTCTCAACCAAGCGGGTGTCATTGGGACGGCAACAACACCCAAAAGAACGCAGTCTGCTAAAATACAGCATTGTTATCATCATCACATATTCATAAACAAAAATCAAATACATCTTATGCTACATTCAATCATAAAAATCACATCCAATCATAGCCTTGCTCATACATTCACAAAGATATTCAGCATCACACTACTCAAATACCCCAAAACAGCAATGTATACATACATGGATATCCAACAATTTTCCAAACTGAGAACAGAGCCTGTCGACTCCTGTTCATGGAGAATCAATCAAATTCAGATGCAAGACCAACAGATACCAAAATCAGGCAGTCCAAAGACTACCAAGAGACTGTCGGACAGGTATAACCACAGACTGTCCTACAGACCATCCTGCAGTCTTCCTGCTTCACCCCTGGGACTATTCTGATTAAGCCTGCTTGCTTAGCATTGCTTAAGATATGTCCCCAAGGCTACCCAGGTCGAACCACATGGCCTTTCCAGTGCCAGTCAGGCGGGGTGTGCACCGCACAAGCCACACCAAGGCGTCCGATCAGCGTCTCTATTATTCACAAAACTAATCCGTGGAGCATCTACCCGTGCAGCCACAATGCTGCCCCGTCCGACCCCCAAGATTCTCTGTGTACACTGACCACCAAATTCTACACAGTTAAATGCTCCAAAAGCACTGCTCAACAGTGCGTGCCAAAAAACACCAAAACACTCCACTTACCTGATACACAGAGATTGCGTGTTCTCCACTGCCAACTCCTGAAGACCAACACCATCTGCTCCTGGGTTACGCCTGTAGGACTCTGGTGAAGGGTCACTAGCAGCTTGGGTTACTCTGATCGTGAAAGTGGAGTAAGTTCATACCAAAGATGGCTACATTTCAAGGGATCCTTTTTCCATCTACCCGCTTGACCAGAACTACCCCTTATCCATACCACCCGTTTATGGGGAACGACGACCCTATAACAGAATCCCGGCGGAGTCGCCAACTGACGTACCATAAAAATCACATAAAGGCTATACTTACCAATAGCCCCAATCCCATTACCAAATAATCAGTCAGTTGGCAGTGAAGAAGGTTCAATCATTTATTAAGCAAAATACTCTATAGAGGAGCATCTCTGACCCTCACCCATCAGGATCACAGAGAAGACAGCGGGCTCATATTCAAACAGTGAGTAATATACACTTTCGCCCACCCCATACCATCCCTGTGAAAGGAAAAACACCAGTTGGTCCCCTAGGGACCATATATGGCACAGCTTGAATAGAAACAAAGGCATAGCTTTCTATTACTTTGGAGGGAAGCAATAGTTCCAATACCCCTTATGCATGGGAAATCTACAGTGTGGCAGGTACCAAGGGGTGCCCGCCACAGGGTGCACAATTTTCCCCAGCCACCCCTTTCTTCACTGGTAGCTTGGGTATTCGGTCGGAACACAGGCTCCAATGGAAGTCAATAGAAGTCTGACTGAATTGTATTCCTCTTTATTGCGGCATGCTTCTGTCAGATGCGGTGCAGTGCAACAGTTCCGGCAGCGACACCCTCCTTCGGAGTTGCGACAAGCTTCTTCTCGTTGAGTTGTGCTTCCAGCTCTTTGCGACACGCAGTTCCTCAGAAGGCCCAAAACAGCAGCCGGCACTTCCAAAGAACTCTGGGGAGTTGGTGGGTGAAGTTTGTTGTCCCTTAGACTTCAGCAGGAGTCAAGATCTTTTCCAAGCCCTTGGAGATCCTTCACATGTTGAAAGCAAAGTACACAAAGGTCCTTTCTTCTTCCTTTGGCAGTAAGGCAATCACTGCAGGCCAATCCCCCAAGCAGCACTCCAGCTTGGGAATAGTCTCTCCTCAGTTTCCTCAGGTTCCTCTCCTCAGTAAAGGTTTCTTCTTGTTGTCCAAAGTGATCTAATTTCATGGGATCAAGTTCCCAATATTTATACCCCAAAATCCTTTGTTCTCTGAGGGGAGAGGGGCCTTTGCCAGTCCAAACCAGTTCTGAAACACTCTATTTACCAGACTTCTCCATTCCTTTCACAGTGCAAGGCATGCACATCAGACTCCCCACAGGAGGTGGAACCAGCATTGTGGAATGCATGTACAGTCCTGGAGCACTTTGTTTATAGGACTCCTTCTCTTCTTTCAGTGTGCAGGGCAGAGACATCAGCCGCTCCCCAGGGGGTGGAGCCAGGATTATGGAAGGCAGGCCCAGCTCTATTCAAGGTTCAGGTGCAACTCCTCTCTCCCATCTAGATGCAGATCTCTTTATTCACCACTGGTGCCTGTCTACTGGAATGCCCCAGCCCTGTCACTCACAAAACCAGACATAGGAATACACAACCTATCAGAGGCAGGTTTGAATGGTTAGACAAGCAAATTCCTACTTTCTAAAAGTGGTATTTGCAAATACAGAATATTAAAACAAACTTTACTAAAAGATGTATTTTATTATTCTGAGTTCAGGCATACTAAACTCACATTTCTACCATGTTCTCTGTGACAGTTAGGGTTATAAAATGTAATAACTCTACAGCCCATTCTGGCCTATGGAGAACAGGTAGCCTTGCAATAGTAAAAAACAAAAATGGCTGTAATTCTGTATTGGGACATGCCACATACATCAGGGCTTGTCCTACCTTATGCTAACAATGCACCCTGCCCTTAGGCCTACCATAGGGGTGACTGATATGAAGAAAAGGGAATGTTTAGGGACTGGGAAATTGGTGCACTTGCCCAGTCAGCATGACAGTACCAGTCTGCATGCAGACTCTGCAATTGCAGACCTTAGACACATTTTGTAAGGCTGCTTCTGTGGGTGGCACAACCAGTGCTGCAGGCCAAGCAGCAGCTTTCTGATTTACACGCCCTGGGCACACTCAGTGCAATGTACTAGGGTCTGACAAGTAAACCAAATAGCCAAACATGGAACCACTGATTAATACAACAATTTACAATAGGGAACACTTGCACTGTGGCACTTGATAGCAGTGGCACAGTGCCCAAAGAACATAACATCAGCAAAAATACATGAGGCAACAGCAAAAATGGACGGGAGACCCACGCCAATGGTGCTAGGTCTAACAGCACCCATTTCAAAACAAGAGACCAGGCATGGCAGTGCCGGGCACTGGGCATGGCAGTGCTGGGCCCTGGGCACCAGGCATGGCAGTGCTGGGTCCTGAGCCCCGGGCACCGGGCATAGCTATGCTGGGTCCTGGGCACCGGGCATGGAAGTGCTGGGCCCTGGGCACCAGGCATGGCAGTGCTGGGTCCTGGGCAGCAGGCATGGACGTGCTGGGCCCTGGGTACCGGGTAGGGCAGTGCTGGGCCCTGGGAGCCAGGCATGGCAGTGCTGGGTCCTGGGCACCAGGCATGGCAGGGCTGGTTCCTGGGCCTTGGGCATGGCAGTGCTAGGTCCTGGGCATTGGGCATGGCAGTGCTGGGTCGAGGGCCCTGGGCACTGGGCATGTTAGTACTGGGTCCTGGGCACCAGCCATGGCACTGTTGGGCACCAGGCATGGCTGTGCTGGGTCCTCGGCACCAGGCGTGGCAGTGCTGGGTCCTGGGAACTAGTCATGGCAGTGCTGGGTCCTGGACACCGGGCATGGCAGTGCTGGTTCCTGGCTACCAGGCATGGCACTTTTTAGAAATGGGATATCTGGTTGGCTGAGGTTTGCGCCAAAGCCAGGAAGAAACCACCACTCTAGTCAGGGCAAGGGAGTTACATGCCAAGAATAACCCCTGATCACCCCCTTGGCAAAGTGACACGAGCAGTAAGGCTTATCCTGGAGGCAATGTGTAAAGCATTTGCGCATGCACCCAACATCCCAGGCCCCCCACAAAAGGAACTCCACACAAGCTTATATCAAAAATAGCCTTTGTATTCCCAAAACACATCAGATAGTACTCACACAAAATACATTGTGCCAACTGGCAAGGGCAATATTTACAAGGGATTATTTACGCATGACAGGGCCACGTGGGCCACTGTCGGAATCAGCACTTGGTAAAGAAATAGCAAAATAATATCTGGACTTAGAACACAGCCAGTAATCACTGGCAGACACTATACTCAGCGTCTACCTGTAATATAAATCATCACAGACACAATATCTCACAGGTCTAACTACATTAGACCCTAACCACCTAAGTAAGAATTACACTAGGGGCGTAAATCACACAGGGAACTATAATCTCCCTAACACAAACCTAAACAGGTAAAACAACCTCCTATGCATAAACCATATCTAGAGGTATTAAAACAGGGTGCGCAAAACATACCATACACCATACATTTCCTAGCACCCAAAAGCATTAGCACATAAAGAACATTAGCACATAAATCACATTAGGGCCTGCACCCTATAAATGTAACAATATCCCTGGCCAACTGGCCATCTCAAATAATGGGCTCAAACGCCCTATGTCCAGAGAGTCAGGGCTGCTGCCTAAGCAGCGAAAGTCAAGGTTGCGCCACTGCGCAAAAACCTAAACGATGCAGCTGCCCACTACTTGCTGGGCAGCTGAGAACAAGAACTGGGCTTAAACGCTGCAGCTGGCACTAAGTGCTGCGCAGCTGTGGAAGGCCAGAGTTGGGGCGAAGGAGTGCGTCCCACTCCTGAGTCCAAAAGCATATGTCCCCTGAAAGAAATACCTAAATGGTGCAGCTGCCCACTACTTGCTGAGCAGCTGTAGATCAGCAAAGGCAAAATGGGGCATGGGCTCTCACTAGCCCGTAGGAATAAATTGCACCAAACGGAGCCATCTGGCTCTAAAAGAAAACAAGTCCCCCAAGGAGCGCACTGGTTCCGGAAATGATGAGAAAATTAGGGCGCCCTCTGGGCCAGCCACAAAATAATGGAACCCTCGGGCTCAACAAATAACTGGGGCCACACGTTGGAGCCACCGAGGCTCTGGGGGCAATGATGGGGCCTAGAACAGCCTTGAGCCACTCTGGCCCTTTAAGAAACAATTGCCCCAGTTGGTGGAGCCACTCAGGGCTCTAGAAGTAACTGCGGCCTTTTGGGAGCGTCCCACTGCAAAGAAGGGGCCGCTCCTAGCACGGCCAGACACTGTGCCTCAATCAGGCACCGCAACACAAGCCCGGAGCCCCCAGCCCACTCTCATCAGGCAGGGGCTCCTCCGGGCAGGCAACAGTACGTCTCTTGCGGGGTTTCCCTCGATTCCAGGGAGCCCTGCACTGCTGGTGGTGGCCTCGGCCACATGCATCACTTCACCCAGGCCCCCACTAGGGCTTTCTCTCTTTTGCCGAAACCGTGCGGCTCTGCCCTCTGCATGGGAGCCCCGCATCGACACAATGTGGCGTCACTTCCGCTTCCGTCCTGCAGCCCCGCCCACAACCAGGCTGGCCGCGGACGGCTATCTCGGGGGAGGATGATGGGTAGGCTCCATTGGGTTTAAAAATACGGTCAAAGTCGCGGGGTGGGTACCCCTGCGTAAAAACAATTAAATAAGCAAGGTGGCACCCGCAATAAGCAAACAGGGCAGGGAAATCCCTACGAAGGAGATTGCAGCCCGGCGCTGCGAATGAAAGGCAGGAGCCTTCCCCCTGGGATGAAGACAGCACTCTGCCAGAAAGTAAAAATAAAGCGCTCATGAGGCGCTGGGGGCACAATAACCACAAAGTCCACAGCAATGGCCCCTGAAGCAAAAGGATCCCAGCAACAAGGTCCTCCCATGTGAAGAGGGCAGAAGGGTCCCAAAGAAGTCCTCCAGCATCCAGGGGCTGGGCAGGGCCCAGGCGGCAAGCCTTCCCCTGTGCCCCAGCCGCAGTACACCCCTAGTAGATTCAAGTCAGGAACAAGAACATTTTCCATGGGGTCACAGCCCCTCTTTTATACACATATTTCCTTTGTCTCCAATGGTGCAGGCAAGGGGCGAACCAGATGCAACTGGTTTTGGAGCATTCTGTTGTGCTCAGCCCCTGTCCCCATTCACAGGACAGGCTTGGGACATCAGACGCACCACAGGGGGCTGAGCCAGCATTGTGGAGTGAAGGCCCAGCCCTATTCAGGTCCCAGGTGCGCTCCTCCCTCCCATCAGCATGCAGATCTCTCCATTCACCACCTGGGCAGACCCGTCCTGACTCCTGGAGCCAGGCACACCAGCCAGCTCCAGCCAATCACAAGCCAGACAGTCAATTCACATTGACTGCACAGACATGGCAACTTCTAAAAGTGGCACTTCTTCACTAGACACAAAAAATCTGCGCACATCATCGTGCAGCATTTACTCTCACGAGTACGCACATACCAAACTCGCCCCTGCACTCCCCACACATCAGGAACTACCATGGACACACATATTTCCCATACATTCCTATGTGAGGGCAGGCCATTCTCACCACACTTTACACTGGGCCACAGTGCTAAAGGGCGCAGAGACCAGGAATCAATTAACATCATGTCATTATTAAAGGCAAAAAGTTCAGGGATGAACCTGCCAAAAGGGCCAAGTCCAACAGCACTGCTGGGTCCTGGGCACCGGTCATGGCAGTGCTGGGTCCTGGGTATTATTATATTATTGCCTGCAATCTGCCTCGCTTGCCGCTTTTTGCATTGCTGCATTTAAACTCGCCGCTTTAGCTCTGTTTTCATTTGCATTATATTCTGCCAGTGTAACTTTGTCTGTGTTCGCGTTATCCCCCAGCGCTCCGCTGCCATTTTGTTTGTTGTTGTGCTCATAGTAAACCCGCCCCGCCTCCCAGCTGAGCCGCCCTCCCACAGACTACTTCCAGCGCTCCATTACCACTAAGCGCTGTGACTCGCTCTTAGCTCTCGAGCCGAGTGGTCGCTCCCCAGTGTCTGGTATCGTTGTGCAGCGCTTCCTCGCTATTATTGCCTGCAATCTGCCTCGCTTGCCGCTTTTTGCATTGCTGCATTTAAACTCGCCGCTTTAGCTCTGTTTTCATTTGCATTATATTCTGCCAGTGTAACTTTGTCTGTGTTTGCGCGTTATCCCCCAGCGCTCCGCTGCCATTTTGTTTGTTGTTGTGCTCATAGTAAACCCGCCCCGCCTCCCAGCTGAGCCGCCCTCGCCCCTCCCCCTCCACTATCCATATATGACAGCTGTTCCCGCGCGCAGCGTTTACGTGCAGCGTTCGCGCCCAATTCGCGCCGAAGGTGCGCCAAAGGTAAGCCCGTCTACGCCCGTCCGCACCTAGACCGCGCCCAGCGCCAGACCCCCTGGCCCTCGCATTGCCCAGCCCTCCCGCATTTCCTACGATGCCACCACCCTCCTAGCCCTTAACCCCGGCCGCTCCCCCAACTGCGTCCAAGCCGCTCCTGGCCACACCCATGGACCCTTTTCTTGCAACTCCTGCAAATTCATCGGCACCAACAACAACTCCGCTATGATCACACCACAGATTCCCGACCCCAACCACCTACAATGCATCTTGCTCAACACCCGATCGGTCCACAGGCACGCCATTGACCTATGGAATCTACTAGACACCATCTCTCCGGACGTCGCCTTCCTAACAGAAACATGGATGAACGCCTCTTCCGCCCCAGACATCACCATCGCCATCCCAGAAGATTATAAGATCATACGCAAGGACCGTACTGGCCACACAGGAGGAGGAATCGCTATCGTCCATAAGAAATCCATCCACATCTCAACCAGCTCTGACGTCAATCTCGCCAACTCTGAACACCTTCACTTCCAGATCCACATCGACCCCAAGACCACACTCAGAGGCACCCTCCTTTACAGACCCCCAGGACCCCGCACACAATTTAGTGAGGACATCACGGACTTCATCACTCCACACGCGCTCCCCTCCAAAGATTACATCTTTCTGGGAGACCTCAATTTTCACCTTGAAAAGAACAACAACCACAACTCCACCACCCTATTGGACAACCTCGCCAACCTCGGACTTAAACAATTGGTCACTTCCCCCACCCACATCGCAGGTCACACACTCGACCCTATCTTCACCTCCAGCAATCATGTCTCCTTTAGCCACACTACAGCTCTCCTCTGGACTGACCACAGCTGCGTTCACTTTACCTACAACAAGCCCAAACCCAACAACCACCCCCTACCAACTCTGCAAAGAAACTGGAACAAAATCACCATCGACCAGATCTCCTCATCGCTTCTCCTAAACCCCCCAGCCCACTCCTCAAATCCCGACCAAGCCGCCACCAACCTCACCCTATGGTTATCCAACAGCGCCGACATCCTAGCACCACTGAAAAAACGACAAATCAAACTTGGCAGCAAGAAGGCCTCCTGGTTCAACGATGATCTTAAGAAATCCAAGAAACTCTGCCGCTCCCTAGAGAAGGCCTGGAAAAAAGACCCAACCACCAGTACCAAGGACGCCTTCAAAAACGCCACCCGCATACACCACCAACTGATCCGAAAGGTATAGATAGCAACGCCCACAACAGCAAGGAACTTTTCAACATCGTCAAGGAATTTACCAACCCCTCGGCCAATTCTAACGACATCACCCCCTCTCAAGCCCTCTGCGACTCCCTAGCCTCATTCTTCCACAACAAAATTGCAGACATCCACAACAGCTTCGACAACGAACCCGGAGACCAACCCACCCAACCATCTGATGGACCTTCACCCCCCTCGAACATCCTTAATGACTGGAACCCAATCTCCACTGAGGACACCATCCGCCTGATGAACTCCATCCACTCAGGATCCCCCACAGACCCATGCCCTCACCACATCTTCAACAAAGCAGACTCCATCATAGCACCGCACCTCCGAGACGTCATCAACTGCTCCCTCAACTCCGCCACCTTCCCGGAAAGCTGGAAACACGCTGAACTCAGCGCCCTTCTGAAAAAACCCACAGCTGACCCCACCGAACTCAAAAACTACCGTCCCATCTCGCTCCTTCCATTCCCGGCCAAAGTCATCGAGAAAGCTGTCAACAACCAGCTCGCCGCCTTCCTCGAAGCCAACAAATCCCTCGACTCCTCACAATCCGGCTTCCGAGCAAAACACAGCACGGAGACCGCCCTCATCGCAGCAACAGACGACATTCGAACTCTACTGGACAATGGAGACACAGTCGCCCTCATCTTCCTCGACCTCTCCGCAGCCTTCGACACAGTCTGCCATAGCACCCTTCTACAGTGCCTCAGAAACATCGGAATCCAAGGAAAAGCACTAGAATGGATCACCTCGTTCCTCACCGGAAGAACCCATAGAGTCCGCCTACCACCATTCAAGTCAGAGGCCACTGAAGTCATCTGCGGCGTACCACAAGGATCTTCACTCAGCCCCACCCTTTTCAACGTATACATGAGCCCCCTCGCAGCCATCGCACGCCAACACAACCTCAACATCATCTCCTACGCGGATGACACTCAACTGATCCTATCACTCACCAATGACCCTAGCACCGCCAAAACTAACCTACACGAAGGAATGAAAGAAGTAGCCGAATGGATGAAACACAGCCGTCTGAAACTGAACTCAGATAAAACAGAAGTCCTCATCTTAGGTACCTCCCCCTCTGCATGGGACGACTCTTGGTGGCCAGAAGCCCTTGGAAAAGCACCCATCCCGACAGACCACGCACGGAACCTGGGCGTCATCCTGGACTCCTCACTTTCGATGAACAGACAAGTCAACGCCGTCTCTTCATCCTGCTTCAACATTCTTCGCATGCTCAAAAAAACATTTCGTTGGATCCCCACCGAAACTAGGAAAACGGTCACCCACGCTCTGGTCACGAGCCGACTGGACTATGGAAACACCCTCTACGCCGGTACCACCGCTAAACTTCAGAAAAAACTCCAACGAATCCAAAACGCCTCAGCCAGGCTCATATTAGACATCCCACGTAAAGAACATATCTCTGGTCACCTGAAAAACCTCCACTGGCTTCCCGTCAATAAGAGGATCACTTTCCGGCTCCTAACCCACGCACACAAAGCACTCTACGAAATCGGACCAGAATGCCTCAACACACGACTGTCCTTCTACACACCCTCCCGCCAGCTACGATCATCCAACCAAGCCCATGCCACTGTACCCCGCATCAACAAAACCACCATGGGAGGCAGATCCTTCTCCTACCTGGCAGCTAAAACCTGGAACTCACTTCCCACTTACCTTCGCCTTACCCAGAACCACCTAGCATTCAGAAAGCAACTTAAAACGTGGATATTTGACAAGTAATTCCCCACCCCTCCTCCAGCGCCTTGAGACCCTCTGGGTATGTAGCGCGCTATATAAATTCTTTGACTTGACTTGACTTGACAGTGCTGGGTCCTGGGCACCGGTCATGGCAGTTCTGGGTCCTGGGTACCAGGCATGGCAGTGCTGGGTCCTGGGCACCGGGCATGGCAGTGCTGGGTCCTGGGTACCAGGCATGGTAATGCTGGGCATCAGGAATGGCAGTGCTGGGTCCTGGGTACTGGGCATGGTAGTGCTGGATCCTGGGTACCAGGCATGGCAGTGCTGGGCCCTGGGCACCGGACATTGCAGTATTGGGTCCTGCGCACCAGGCATGGCAATGCTGGGTCCTGGGCACCAGGCATGACAGTGCTCAGTCCAAGGTACCAGGCATGGGTCCCACGTACCAGGCATGGCAGTGCTGGGTCCTAGGCAGCAGGCATGTTAGTGCTGGGTCCTGGGCACTGGGCATGGCAATGCTGGGTCCTGGGTACCAGGCATGGCAGTGCTAGGTCCTGGACACCGGGCACGGCAGTGCTGGGTCCTGGGCACCTGACATGGAAGTGCTGGGTCTTGGGCACCTGGCATGGAAGTGCTGGGTCCTGGGCACCAGGCATGGAAGTGCATGGATGAATGCAGCCAGTTGGGAGCTCCTTCCCATTCCCTGTGGCTACTGTGCCTGGCTTACTGTCACCAGTGAAGTCCAATGGGGTCAGTGTAGGGAGGCGGGAGCATGGAGGGTCCTCTAGTCACAGCCATCAGTCTCAGCGGGAGGGCTGGGGGCACATGCAGTCACCGAAGGAACATGACCTGGGGCTCCTGGCCAGCTCTGGGGTCACTGGAGTAAGATGGAGAACATATTCTAATGCCACGCTCTGCACCCCAGGGTCACTGGCAGGGTCACGCCCAGCCCACGGTTCTGGGGATGCTGTGAAAACAAGGATCAAGGAAAGCGTCGTAAAGCAAAAAACAGTCCCTTTAAAAGAGACATTATGTGCTGTGAGTTTGCAGTATTGATAAAAAAACGTAAAATATTCTTGAAAACCTTCATGTAAAAGGATCTTAGGGTTGAGAGCACAAAGATGAACATTCTTGGTATGTGGAGCTGTGCAGATAAAATGTTCCAGTGAAGGCCTCAGGACCCCACGGATGGTGATTCAGAAGATATCAGAAGTTACATTACTGTTGACATCATGTTACATGTCAGCATTACCATCATCAGTTACGTCACTGAAGTCTCAACGGTTCTCTCTTTTCGGTACTAGATTGTGTTTGTGCCAGTTCACATTGAACGGAGATATATATGTAAATAATGGGACTGCAAGCTCCCAGCCATAATTAATATTCAGAACAAATGAATTACTAGCAGCTGTAACTACCAGATCCAATGCTAGCGTCTGGAGCCTGAGGCACAGTTGCACTTTGCTGCTTGAGGACTCCCTGTCCTTACCTAGAACAACATTTTGTTCATTCCTGGAATACACTGCCCTCTTGGGGCTGTTTATGTTAGTACAGTCTGACGTCATTAGCATTTGGTGTTAAGAACATCTAGGCCTCCAAGGCGCTACACTTGTGGCGTACAAAGAGATTGTTAGAAATGGTTGTTACCCTGTCCAAGTAGGGACCCTTCCTTCTAGCGAGGCAGTGTTAAGTTCAGTGCTCTCAGGTCACGGTGCAAGCAGCGGCTCAGTGGCGGCATCAGGTAGTTTTGTCAGTGAGACCAGTGCTGCAGTGCGAAGCAGGGCGGTGCTCTCTGCGGTGCCTTCAGATCACTGTGCCAGAAGCGGTGCTGTTGACGGCATTGAAGTGGTTTTTATTCTGTTGCAGCACAAAAAACAATGAAGTCTGTGATGTTCCTGAGACCTCTTCAACAGGGGGCTAGCTCTACCTCAAGCACTTTTGAAAATTCAGGAAATAAGTTATAGAAAGTTCAGTCCAGTCCATTCACTGCCCAAGTCAGAATCTGCAACTGCAGGCCAACCTAACAAAGCAAAATACGGCAAAGAGACAGCGCTTCTCCTAGCAGCTCTTCCAGTTCATCTTCTTGATCCTCAGTCCAGTGGTCCCAAACTTTTTCTACCGCGGCTCCCCATTAGTTCACTTTTTTTGGCGGATGGGGGAATGTAAGCCCGGCCTCTGGAGTAATTCAATGTTATTCCCTGAAGCCTCATTATACTACATGATATACTACATTTTATTTGAAATGCACAAATGGCACACGCTGCAAATATCGATACTGTGGGGCATTTGCACATATATGGGAGATGGGTCTGGCAGAGGGGTCATGAGCCCTGGCTTAATGAGTCACCCAGAGTAACATATGTGCACTTTCAAGATGGGCCTATGTTAGCAGCGATATAAGGGACACTCTCCGACATGCGCATGCGCATCACTTTAGTAAGTACTCACAGATCCCAGTTAATGGCTCTTGGCAAATGCATTTCACTTCCGCCTGCTCCAGCTCAGGCGCTCCTGACGCCTAGTGCAATGCATTGAATGCCGCTGCAGTCACGCCATCATCATTATGCATATTCACATAAAGGGAGGGAGGGTGATTCGAGTATCGATCGAGAATAAATGAGGTAAAGCAATATTAAAAATACGCAGAAGTAAACAAATGATCTTTCTCCTTATGTGTAAGGGCTCAAAGTCCACTCTATGTCAGAAATAAGCAGAAGATCTTTGTAATAACTGTCTACATCGTAACCAATGGTGCTGATCTATCCCCGAAAAATGAAAAGAACAAGCCCTGACAAAGGCAGTAGGTGTGGCACTGGCAAGCTGGTGCACGGACATTTTTTTTTTATTTGTTGTTGTAACCATATGTTACAAACAGGGCTGGCATATGTCTATAATCAAATGTAAAGAAAAATGAACCAGAACATATCATTATAATTGAGCAGCTTGAGTACTTACACTGCGTCAATATCTGACATACAGGCAGTAAATGTGCTATTTTACATGTCGCACTGCCATCTAGTGGTACAAGAGGGAGTTTCAGCTACCTTTAACAAAACATATTTTAGATAGCGAGGTTACAAAATGCAAGTAATTGCACAGGCCGGGATATTGACGTACTGCGTTGCGGCTATTTCAGGGGGCGCAACAGGGGTCCTTAGTCCAAAAGAGTTCTAAAGTTCTTAGGTTTTAGGTCTAACACTTATACCCTTTTTTCCCTTTGAAGTCTTTCTTCAGAGTGTCTCTCTAGCTCAGCAAACCAGTTCCGTCCTCTCTGGTCCAGCCACACTACATTGGATGGAGACAGGATTGTGCAGGAAAGCCACAACCTATTCAGGTGTTAGTGGCAACTCCTGCCACCACTCTAGCCCAGGGTGACCCATCAGCATATGCAGGGCATACCTCACCGCCCTTTGTGTGAGAAACCGTCCCATTCACTCTAAAACCAGACTGTGAATCAACAAGTAGATGGAGGCACACTGGGTAATTGAACAAAAAGTCCCCTTTTTACAAGTGGCACTTTTAAATCCACAATTAAAAAAAAAAATCTTTTCATAAAGGTGAATTTGTATCTGAAGCTCAGGGAGCTTAAATTTGAAATCTCTATCTCTTCCCAATTAAATGTAACACTTATAAGACGTTACCAGGCAGCTCCAATGATACTACAGGAGAGATAGTTCTTCCAATAGTGAAACAGGCAAGGGGCAGTATTTCACAATCTATTCATGTACAGTGCCTCAGTTCATGTTCCACCTTTTAAATATACTGCACCCTGCCTATGGCGCAAATTTGGCCTACCTTAGAGGTGCCTTATACATAGTAAGTGGGAAGGTTTGGGCCTGACATGTGGTTACATGGTAGTCCGAACTGCATTCACAGACACTGCCGTGGCTGGACTGAGACGCATCTGAAAATCTACTTATGTGGGTGGCACAACCAGTGCGTGCTGCACAGTAGTGGCACAACCAGTGCGTGCTGCACACTAGTGGCACAACCAGTGCGTGCTGCACAGTAGTGGCACAACCAGTGCGTGCTGCACACTAGTGGCACAACCAGTGCGTGCTGCACACTAGTGGCACAACCAGTGCGTGCTGCACACTAGTGGCACAACCAGTGCGTGCTGCACACTAGTGGCACAACCAGTGCGTGCTGCACACTAGTGGCACAACCAGTGCATCCTGCACACTAGTGGCACAACCAGTGCGTGCTGCACACTAGTGGCACAACCAGTGCGTGCTGCACACTAGTGGCACAACCAGTGCGTGCTGCACACTAGTGGCACAACCAGTGCGTCCTGCACACTAGTGGCACAACCAGTGCGTGCTGCACACTAGTGGCACAACCAGTGCGTCCTGCACACTAGTGGCACAACCAGTGCGTCCTGCACACTAGTGGCACAACCAGTGCGTGCTGCACACTAGTGGCACAACCAGTGCGTGCTGCACACTAGTGGCACAACCAGTGCGTGCTGCACACTAGTGGCACAACCAGTGCATCCTGCACACTAGTGGCACAACCAGTGCGTGCTGCACACTAGTGGCACAACCAGTGCATCCTGCACACTAGTGGCACAACCAGTGCGTGCTGCACACTAGTGGCACAACCAGTGCGTGCTGCACACTAGTGGCACAACCAGTGCGTGCTCCACAGTAGTGGCACAACCAGTGCGTGCTGCACACTAGTGGCACAACCAGTGCGTGCTGCACACTAGTGGCACAACCAGTGCGTGCTGCACACTAGTGGCACAACCAGTGCGTGCTGCACACTAGTGGCACAACCAGTGCGTCCTGCACACTAGTGGCACAACCAGTGCGTGCTCCACAGTAGTGGCACAACCAGTGCGTCCTGCACACTAGTAGCACAACCAGTGCGTGCTGCACACTAGTGGCACAACCAGTGCGTGCTCCACAGTAGTGGCACAACCAGTGCGTCCTGCACACTAGTGGCACAACCAGTGCGTGCTGCACACTAGTGGCACAACCAGTGCGTGCTCCACAGTAGTGGCACAACCAGTGCGTCCTGCACACTAGTGGCACAACCAGTGCATCCTGCACACTAGTGGCACAACCAGTGCGTGCTGCACACTAGTGGCACAACCAGTGCGTCCTGCACACTAGTGGCACAACCAGTGCATGCTGCACACTAGTGGCACAACCAGTGCGTGCTGCACACTAGTGGCACAACCAGTGCGTGCTCCACAGTAGTGGCACAACCAGTGCGTCCTGCACACTAGTGGCACAACCAGTGCATGCTGCACACTAGTGGCACAACCAGTGCTGCAGGCCCACTAGTAGCATTTGATTTACAGGCACTGAACACACATAGTGCACTGTACTAGGGTTTTTCTAGTAAATCAAACAAGCTAATCATGGAAAACCAAACACAACACCATTTACAGTAGGAACACTTACAATATAGCACTGGATATCAGTGGCAAAGTTCGCAGAGACACTAACCCTTCAGAAAATGAGTCCAACATACCATTAAAAATAGGAGGTCAGAAAGTAAAACGACTGAAACACGCTCAAAGATGCAGGCCTGACAGTGATGCAGAGCAATGCAAGGGATTATTTTGAATTTACAAACCCACTTAAGGCCTAATTTCTGTGGCCTGGTGCGGCTTTGTAAATAAATGTAATGCATTGGTGGAATATGGGCATATCCTTCCATGGATTTCACCTGGCTTACAGGTTTTTAAAGTTAGAAATGCGTGAAATTGGTATGCCTAGCATCGAGAGGTGTTACAGGAAGAAATATGCTTGTTTCTTTTCCGTACTCTCTCTTCCTGATTGCGATTCTCTTTGGATTGTTTTTGTGTACGTAGGTGTCCATGGCGGAAGGGAGCCTGCATTGGTGCTAGGAAGCTGCTAGTGTGCCCGCGCCACGAGATAACTGAAGAGCTCCGTTACTTTGTAAATAAGGCCCTCTTCAGCTCTCTCACATTCGCGCAACACAGTGAACATCTTGCCTTGTTGCACTGCGTTGCATGATTTCTTAGTAGGACTTCCCCTTATGCGCTGACTAAGGAATGCATAAAAGTGATAGATGGAATACACGTTGTTTTCCCCACCATGCCACCTCCGCTAGTAGGAATAGTCCAATGTGAACTCCCAAGTCATGTCCTCCCAGAATCAGAACACGAGCAACCGAGGACCAGCTTTGCGCTAGTTATGGGCTCATCAGCTGGGCCTGGTTAGGCTTCACCATGCAATACTCTCATAATACCCCGAAGATGGTCGATGGATTCAAAATAATAATTCCTTAGCTCAGTTCCGATAGAGTGGAAAAGAGCAGTCAGGCTTTATTAGAGGAACATGTTTTAAGAATTTCAGAGTACCAAAATGATAACGTTAAGTAATTGACTCGACTCAAAAGAAATCTGAGACCAATTAATTAAATTAAGAAGATTTATATATAAATAAAGAAACCAAAATGAAGTAAATCAGATAAGTACAACCGGATAGGGATTTTAGAATCAATAAATCACTGCAAATCAATACAGCAACACGTTTGCATTGTGGCAACGGTAGAAACCATTAGTTACAATTGGTCAGGTTGAGTTGCGTGGAACCCAAGGAGTGTAAATGTGATGCAGGTTCCAGGACCAGGAAACGACAGTCAGTTCGATTTTACCTGGCTCATGAAGCCACGATTCAGAGTTGTCCGGGTTGTCCAGGGTTCTGAGTAACCCTGGGCGAAGCACTACGCTACGCTCGCGGAGTTTGCGAAGTTTGCGCAACTATGCACTACGCGAGCTGCACGTAGCACAGTGCGAACACGCGTAGTGTAGCGTAGCGTAGTGCATCGCTCATTTTTTGCTTGTTCGCGGTCCTGAACGTCATGTTCGCGACCGCGAGCAAGCAAAATGACATCCTGGCGATATTCTCAACGCAGGGAGGTAAGGTTTCTCATTGTGAGTGGTTGCGCATGCTCGCGACCGCTCTCAATGAGAAACTACCAGTTCGCGTTGAGAAAGCTGCAGCTCGTGTAATAATCTACTCGAGTGGCAGAAGGCTTTCCTTTGCTGCGCGCTGCGCTGTGGCATTTAGGCGCTCTGTGATTTTTAAAATACCCCGTTTTTGTCTCCTCATTTAATTTTCCTTTAAAGCATTTTCCCTGTTTTTAAATACCTCCCACTTACTTGCACCATAATTGTGCCCTTCACCGCGACTTCAGCGGGTCCTTTCTAGCGCGTTTCGCGCTTTTTGGGAACATCAGCACCATCTTGGGGGTAGGTAGGGGACGCTGATAGGATGCCAGTCCAGGGAGCGCTCTAGCAGTCAGGTTGACTCGCTGGAGCCCTATATAGGCGAGACATGCAAGCGCGCAGCATGTGCGCGCGGCGTGTGTGCCGCAGTAACGCCGGAGTCACGCCAGAGTCCAGCCCGTCTGCGCCCGTCTGCGCTAAGGACAGGCTGGATGGCTGGGAGTCTGGATATACCGATGTTGAGTCCATAGGGATTAGTTATTCTTGGCAGGACTTGATCACTCTTAAGCCTCCTAAGCTGCCTTGCCATCACAGGCACGCCCCGGAGTCGCTTTTGACCTCCCCAGGCTGTCATTGTTTTCGGCCTACTCTTATGGTGCCGGCTCCTGTTTCGGTCGCCACATCGGTAGGTCCGAGCGCTAAATCAGGAACTACTATGAGGAGCGATAAGGGGTTTCTTATAAATGCGAGGTCATTGATCAAGAACAATCTCGCATTCAAGGATTTTGTATTGACCAGAAAACCTGCCTGGGTCTTTATCACGGAAACGTGGGCCAAGGTCTCCTCGGGACCTGATTTGGTTGAGGCAATACCGGATGGTTATTCGCTGGTGAGGGAGGACAGAGTGGGACATATTGGGGGGGGGCTGGGCATTCTTTACAGAGATTGCTTTTCCTGCCATACTATCCCACTTTCTGCACCTCAAGACGCTTTTCAGGCCCTTCAGTTTTCCATTAACGGATCTTATGTAGTTCCGTATACGGGCTTTCTCATTTATAGACCCCCGCGGACCAGAACAGATTTTGGTCATCATATGCTCAATATCTTAGAGCCACATTTTGGCTGTGAGCACTTTACTGTTCTGGGGGACTTGAATTTCCATTTGGAAAATCTGGAGTCAAATGAAACTCTATCCCTACTGGATATTTTCTCCGGATGTGGGATGAAACAGCTAGTTAATGATCCCACCAATCAGGCGGGTCATACGCTGGATGTGGTCTTTTCTAACGACCCCCGGCTGACCATCGAGACTCCCATCCCTCTATCTTGGTCGGACCAGTATGTGATCCCTATAGAATTAACGATCGCTACTGTTAATAGCAAGGGGAATGAGCCAAGTAAAATGGAATTGAGGCGTAACCTCAAAAGCATTACCAATGACCTGCTCGCCCCCAGATTGCCCAGTCGGGTGATTTCCTCAGAGGAGGACGTAGGTGATGCAGTAGAGAGGATGGATAGTGCCATCAAAACAGCTATTGATGACCTGGCCCCAGCCTCACTGCGTTACTCCGCGAGGAAAAGCCCATCGGCACCGTGGTTCTCTGAATCACTAAGACTCCTTAGGCAGGGAGTACGAAGACAGGAACGCCTCTGGAGGACCAGTTGGGATTTTCGAGATAGGGATAGTCACAAAACTCTCCTAAGGAAGTACAAGATGGAGGTGATAAGGACTAAACAAGAGTACTTTACCTCTCTTACCACCTCACTCTCCTCACCGAAAGAGCTGTTTAAGATCGTAGACACGCTCACATCATTGAAGGTGCCGAATCCTGTTGTTAGCTCACAGCAGCTCTGCAATGATGTTGCACAATTTTTTCAATCCAAAATTGTGGATATATATTCAGCTTTAGAATCTCAGAGGTCGGCACTACCTACCTCTCCGTGCTTTCCTGTCCCCTCGCTAACATCTTCCGAGGAGGTGTCGTCAGGGTGTTTGTCTAGCTTTCCACCCCTTTCCCTCCAGGAACTTGAAGTCCTCCTGCTCAAGACTAGGTTGGGGTCTCCCCTAGACCCTTGCCCCTTGAAACTTCTTAAACAATGCAAGGAGACTCTCCTGCCTCTGCTATTAGAGATCATGAACAGGGCAATGAGTGATGGGACCTTTCCCCTACAATGGAAAAGAGCGGTGGTTAAACCACTGTTAAAAAAGCCCACACTGGACCCGGGGGTTCTCAAAAACCTCCGCCCCATTTTGTTGCTCCCTGCCCCAGCAAAGATGCTGGAAACCCATCTCAACCAGCATCTCGCAGCCTTTCCGGAAACTTTTGGCCTTTTAGATCACTCGCAGCATGGATTTCGGAGAGAGAATAGTACTGAGTCGGCCCTTACCATTGTGCTCGACAACCCTCCTCATCCTGCTAGATCTCACGGCTGCGTTTGATACCCTGTCTCCCTCCGTGTTAACATCTCGACTGAGGGAGATAGGGGTTGAGGGGCCCGCACTTAGTCTGCTGGCCTCTTTCCTCGGCCAGAGGGAACAGAGATTCAAGCTGGGGGAGTTCCTATCTCCATCCCTTCCTGTGCATTGTGGGGTCCCTCAGGGGTCAGCATTAAGTCCGACCCTTTTTAACATCTATGTGACCCCACTTGCCAGGCTTATTAAATCTTACGGGATGGAGGTAGTCTCCTATGCCGATGACACCCAGATATTGATGTCTCTCGCCCAACCTGTCATCTCGGCTGCCTCCAATTTTAGACACTGCATGGAGGCAGTGGCTCAATGGATGATTTGCAATTCATTGAAGCTTAATGGCGAGAAGACAGAAATTCTGGTGTTCGGAGGTAAGGAGGACATTTGGTCGGCGGAATGGTGGCCTTCATCCCTGGGCGTGTGCCCGACACCCACTGCCCTGGCCAGGAACTTAGGAGTCATGATTGACCCCACTCTGGGGTTGGGCCAGCAAGTAAACAGGACCATCTCCACATGCTGGGGCATAATAAACATCTTGAGGGAGATAAATCATTACCTGTCCCCTCAAGCCAGAAAGCAAATTGTAATAGCATTAATAGGCTCAAGACTTGACTACTGTAATGCCCTATATCTAGGCATTAACAAGAGTCTGATAATGCGACTTCAAATGGTGCAGAATGCCGCCGCGAAGTTTGTACTGGATCTTCCTAGGCGGGCCTCTGCCACGGCTGCCAGAAAAGCATTGCATTGGCTTCCGATTGAGGCCAGGATCTCTTTTAAGTCCCTTTGTCTGGCCTATGGGGCTTTGGCCACAAATAGATCTAGAGGCCTGAGGGGTCTGTTGATTCCGTATACCCCTGCCAGATCTTTGCGCTCTGCTAATAAACTCTTGTTATCAATCCCCCGTGTCCGTAGAGCTAGGTGGGGTGGCAAAGCCTTTTCAACTTTGGCTCCAAGGTTATGGAACACTCTGCCGACTGAGATTAAATCCCTTCCCTCAAAGCAAGCCTTTAGGAAGGCTCTTAAGACGTAGCTATTTGCCAAAGCCTATCCTTAGCTCTGGATCTGCCTTTTTACGATTTTCTTTGGTTAGGCGCCTTGATGCCTTCGGGCTTAGTTGTGCGATATAAATTTCATTTTAATTCAATTCAATTCAAAACTACAGCTCGCACTGTGCAAGATGCCGTTTTCAATGATTGCACAGTGCCGGATGCTTGTCCGTACTGTGCAATCATTGAAAACGCATCTTGCACAGTGCGAACATGCTACTAAGCAGCTCGCGTAGTGCGAAGTGCACGTCACGTAGCGCTACTTCGCGAACTACGCCCACCCTTCTGAGGTGGAGCCAGTGGGAAGCTGGCTTTACCGCTATCACGGTGCTGGTGCGGACATGGGTGCAAAAAGTCATCAGCAAAGCCACTGCTGACATCAGAGGAAGGTTTGGCAGGTTTCCCTTGAGGTGCTGCTTCAAGTAAAGGTGATGGTTGCCAGACTGGTGACCAGCAAGTCTTGACAGTGATAAACTCAGCAGAAAGTTAATTCAAAGCACGGAGGAAAACGGTAGCCACCTTAGACTTGTTGGAGGTCAGGATTACATTTTCCACAATGCACTGGCCCATCTACTCTTGGGGGATCCCTCAGAAAGCCAGATGGCCAGTGAATGTTTGGATCCAGTGCATTGTTTTTACCTGTATTGAACAGGTGACCAGTGCCACTAGTCTCGGGGAGTCGGGAGTTGCCTTTGGCTCTCAAAGGGTGCCTCTGTCTGGGAGAACCAAGATTTTCCTCCCAAAGAGTGTCAGTCATGCAGTTCCAGGAAGGTTGCCACAGGTGGAAAGTGTCATGCCTCTGCTTTGTGCAGACATGGGACTCTTCATGGTCGTTTGTTGTGAGTCAGATCAGAGCTGTGGTTCTGGTGTAAGGGGTTGCACTTAAATCCTGGATTATGGGGCATTAGGACTGTGGTTTCCAGTGTGTCACCTTGTCTCCTTAGAACCTTCTATTCTGCCACCTTTGAAAACGGCAGATGCCTTCCTTAGCTGTACAGACCAAGTAGCCCACCCAGAGGTTTGGCTAGTCTTCTAGGAGTGTACACCTCCTAAATTTCCAATGTTTACTCTTGCCCAAGTTCAAATGTGCCTAGGGCAGAGAGAATGCTGGGGTCCTGCTTTGGGAGGCAGCCTACTTATATTTCACAGGTGGTGACGGCTTTGAAGCTAACTGCCTTGATGTGCCATTTCACTAGTCATCCTGCCAGAGAGGGAGGTGTGACCTCCTCCCCATCCAGGGTATTGATTCTGACTCCAGGGAGAGTTCACACCTCCTGGCAGGGGGTCATACTTCTGTCTTAGTGGCAGAAGTTGTGGGCTGGCAGAAAGAGCACAGGAAAGGCTTGGGTAACTAGGTGGGCAACCTCTACAGTAGCCACCTGGGTGTATGCCACATCGTCCTTGACACAAGATTCACATCAGGTGTGATGAGGCACATTGCTTGATTCCAAACATGAAATATTTTGGAGATACCGTAATTGAGCTGGCGACCTCGAGTTTGCCCAGTTGCCAGCCCATGTTATCCTATGGACTGCCTATCAGTTATAGTAGCCTTTAAGGGTAAAGGCCCCTATAGGGACAAATAAGCTAGCACTGATATGTACTCACCTTTAATTTAAGGCACCCTGCCTCTTGGGCTTAAGACGCCTTACTTAGGGGTGACTGGCACATATTCAAAATAGTGCATTGACTTTGCTACACATGGGAAGGCCAAATTCAAGTGTAATGGCAGGCCTACTGTCAGTAGTTCACTTGGGTCACTCAGAGTGGCACAAACAGAGCTTCAGACCTTTGTGACCCCATTAGCACCCTTGCCAGGGGTACAACAAGTACCCTATACTAGGGACCTATAAGGGGGATAAGGTCCTTGCCAATTGGGGTTACCAATTCACACATACCAGTTTTAGAGAGAGAGCACTGGTAGAGGGGCATAGGCAGCAGGTTCAAACACACTTTCAGAGACATAAACATAAGAATTAGAGCCAAAAGCGGGTGATGACCATAAAAAAGGGCACTGTCTTACATATACCTGATGTGTTGACAGCAGTAGCTTAACACTACCTTCAAGCACCCCAGGGTCAGACAGTACTGGAGCTCAACGCTGCTCTCCGTGCACCCCAGGGTCAGAGAGTACTGGAAGCAACACTGATCTCTGTGCACCCCAGGGACAGACAGTACTGAAGCTCAACACTGCTCTTCGTGCACCCCAGGGTCAGAGAGTACTGGAAGCAACACTGCTCTCCGTGCACCCCAGGGTCAGACAGTACTGGAGCTCAACACTGCTCTCCGTGCCCCCCAGGGTCAGACAGTACTGGAGCTCAACACTGCTCTCCGTGCACCCCAGGGTCAAACAGTACTGGAGCTCAACACTGCTCTTCGTGCACCCCAGGGTCAGAGAGTACTGGAAGCAACACTGCTCTCTGTGCACCCCAGGGACAGACAGTACTGAAGCTCAACACTGCTCTTCGTGCACCACAGGGTCAGAGAGTACTGGAATCAATACTGCTCTCCGTGCACCCCAGGGCCAGACAGTACTGGAGCTCAACACTGCTCTTCGTGCACCCCAGGGTCAGACAGTACTGGAATCAATACAGCTCTCCGTGCACCCCAGGGCCAGACAGTACTGGAGCTCAACACTGCTCTTCGTGCACCCCAGGGTCAGACAGTACTGGAATCAATACAGCTCTCCGTGCACGGTCGGAGAGTACTGGAGCTCAACACTGCTCTCCATGCACCCCAGAATCAGACAGTACTGGAGCTCAACATTGCTCTCCGTGCACCCCAGGGTCACCCACTAGATACCAGGGCGGAGTGAGCAGCGCCTTGGGCAAGGCCCTTTGTTTCCCCCCTAAGAAAGTGGTATAATCAGTCTTACTGCCCCAATTGTAGGGCATATGGGGACAGTAGCCCCCAGTCTGCCCCCTCGGGAGCAGAAAGCACCCTAGACACCAGTTTTTTTTTAATGTCAGTGGTGGGGACTGCCCATTACCAATGGCCGGATGTATGATGTTACAACGCATACTTTTACTCCGCATACCATTACAACGCAGTATTTACAACGCATACCATTACCACGCATAGCGCTTTGAGGTGCTGGATAGTGGTAAGTATAATTTACTATTCTAACTCCAGTCCCCGTGGACCCTAGGGAAGGTGTTGGATAGTAAATTATACTTATTCCCTATCCTAGAGCGCCCCCCAGCGCAATGCATTGTAATGGTATGCGTTGTAAAAGATGCGTTGTAGTGTTAGTGCGGAGTAAAAGATGCGTTGTAACTGGTGTATACCCCAATGGCCCCACACTTCCCCCCCAAAAAAGCCAAATTTCTTTATGCCCCCCATGAAGCAGATGGGGCAATCGCCCCTGGTCTGCCCCTATGAGGAGGTGGGGGACAGAAAGCCAACTAGACACCAGTGATTCTTTTATTTTTTTATTCACACCTATGTGTGGAGGCTGCCCAGCATGGGCACGCCAATCTGGTGTTTCAGATAAATATGAGGTTTGCAGAGGATTCTGAGTAGAGAATGTTAGGGGATCCAAGTCACAGGTCCTTGGCCTAGTTTTCAGAAATGTGTGGGTTTGGAAGTGTGATGGTTTTTACTTTAACCAAAGCGAGATAGATAGGGAATTGGCTTTGCCTTTGCATTGAGACACAGTTCTCCAAAATTAGTCAGTTATTTCTATTTATTTCAGAACAGATAGTTGGAGTGTATCATATGTTCACAAAGACGAACAAACTACTTAATCCAGTAGAATCCTCTTAAGGCACAGTCTTCAGGATGAGCTTTTTCCTCCGGTTATGCTGCTTCCACACTGCAACCCAGGCCGGTACTTCCCAAGAGGCAAGACAAACCGAGTAAAGAAAGGACACTACAGTCACTTATCTGTCCAAATTACTTATAGGCTCTAAGGTGCTCCCTTCACCAGTTTTCTAGGATCACCACAATAAAGTGAGGTAAGGAAGGTAGTGGGTAGAATTGGTAAAGGTAACAAGGAGGGTGGGAATCATTATATGCTCCTATTTGCGGCAAAACCCCCACCACCCCTTCTCCTCCAACCTCTGTTTCAACCCTTCCTTCCCCGTCACTTGCCTGGGGCTACGGCCCCTGGTGACCGTAGCATTCGCTATCTCGGCGGCCTGTGCCTTCAGGAAACTACCAGATACTAGCGCGTTGTATTTTGGGGTTCTTTTCTCCTCCTCTCGTGTCTGGGGAACCTCGGATTCCTGCTCTGACGTTCTCCTCTCCTCCCGCTCCCTCTCCGCTGCTCTCCACGCTCCTCCTGATGATCCCGATTCACTCCACCTGCGATAACCGTCGTTCTCTCCTCCGTCTTCCTGTAAGGCTAGACCGCTGAGTGTTGCGTTGTTGGGCACCCAGCCGGGTTCCATCTTGGAGTTCTCGGTGCATCCTATATTACAGGTAGGTTTCCCCAGATAGCCGCCATGCCTGGGACCAAAAATGCAGGTGGTCTCTTGCATAACCTACTCGTTTTGTGACAGATAATATTGATGTCTCCACAATATACGCTTGGGCCCTTCCCTGCCATGGGTACTTGGCCCAGCATATAAGTGGGGTGCCATTTTCATCGGGAGACCTGAGGGTTCACTTGGCGGATAGGAAATTTGCATCAGACTGCTGTCCCACAGCTTTCCCACACAGAAATGTAAGAAAAATTTGATTTTTTCAGCTAAATTTGAGGTTTGTATGAGATTTTTGGGTACAGAAATGTTGGGGGATCCATGCTAGCCACACCTCCTTGGACTACCCTAGGTGTCAGGTTTTTAGAAATGTCTAGTATTGGTAGTTTTCCCTAAATGGATCCCAAACCCCGTAATTAAAACCCAGGTGCCCCCTTGCAAAACCTGGTTGTTTTGTGAAAGACAGGAGGCATCTGTGTTTTTGATACCGGGCTAAAATTTAAATTGAGTGGGGAAAAGTTCTCATCACCTCTAATTGGAACTGAGTATATATTTGAATTGAAAACAATGACAATGCCTCATATATCAAATTGACCCATCAATGCTTGTTCATTGCATTCTTCAGTTTTGCCATTTTCTTCCAGAGTCAAACAGAAATACGTATTACGGTGGGACAACAACTGCAACACCCATTGCATACCCCTTTCACGAGCTGCATGAAAAGGGTCCTCATTTATAAGGCGCCGTAAGGCCACTTAATGTGGCTTAACACCACATTATAAATAAGGTGAAGAATTTACTGTCACCAGAACATCGCATAAAGTGACGTTTGGTGGTTTTTACCTCCTTTTAAATATGCCCTGAGGCCTCTTCCAGCTGTGTGCACAATATCTGGATTAGCATCACTATATCCAGGACTGGACCAAAACACTGCATCACCATGTAGTGAGAGTTCTCTTCTGCTCCTAGAACCCAGATATGTCTCCCATCAGTCATCGACAGAATACTTGCAATTTACTCTGTAGCTTCTTCTGTATTTTGTGTAACCTTTCTCTATACAAATACCACCTACATCCAAGCTCGCAACATACCACTCACCTCTACATCTTCTACTTCATAGTTGAGAGGCACCTGCTCTCCAGAAGGGTGTGACAAGCAGTCCTATCTAGCAGGATGGTTAGATGTCCAGGGCCAATGCACGCGGTGGACTCCGCCGATCTTACCTGATACAAAATGGAGTAGTTTAGAGATTTACACCTGCCGGTGCCATACCTGGCAAAATGTCCTACCAACCCACTCTCCCATGGGATGAAGGGAGAAGTCCTACTGTGAATTGAGTTAGAATGTTTGGTCAATGTTCTCTGTTACACATTTATATGTAGGCATTATCTCTCGCTTGACAAGATGATTGATCCATAGTAGTGGGCATTGCTCACTCTTAGACACTTGTTTATATTTTCCACTTCCCTCCTCCATGGCTGCATTGTAAAACACATTTCCAAAGACGTCCAGTGAATGAAAACTGCTCATGCTTGTACTCTCCAGAGGAGCGCCATCTAATGGCTTGATGTTTTAAACCTTGGGTGCTGTTGGAGTTTACCAGCGCTCAAGAAGTAGTACACCTTCTATCTCAAATGCAAAGAAAGGGTGCTTCCAAAGTTAGGGGAGGAAAACACCCAGCTCCTCCCTGCGTAATCATACGATTAGGCACAAATAAAATATACACAGATGGAAGCACTCCACTTATAATAGCCAAAATTTAGCTTAGTTCATATAGAAACATCCAGGCAAAGGAGTTTTTCAAGAGAATTATCTTCTTTTATTCCTTTTTGTTCCAATCCAATCCCAACCAACGCGTTTCGCCGAGGTTATTTACTACCTGTCGGCTTCGTCAGGGCTGGAAATAATACAAAATAATACACTCTTACCATTATGTACATTTTCGTAAATTTGAAATAGTTAGAGCCCCACATGGCCCATGAGAAAACCTGTGTCCTTATTTTACAGAAGTGAATACATGCATCTTAAAACATTAGCAGCTTATTCCATCAACAAATTAAATTAATATCCACAGATTTCAGTGAGGACACAGAACCTCCTACACCTTTGGTGAGCTTTATACAGAAATCATGTTCATGCACATTGCAAGTGAAAAAAACCTCATGTGAAATTGCTCCCTTAATATATTATAACCTTATGTCCAACAGATTCATTGTAGCAATGTTTTACCTTATCTTCTATTTGAACCTGCCTAAAAGGGGAAACAAATCCTTACTCTCAAGTTATGGCATAACGGAGGACTTAGAACAACTTCAATCACTCATTCTACATTGTTGCTTAAGGATAAGTTATATTTCATACCTCAAGTCTTTTGTAAGGGTGTTTGTAAATATTATTTGCTGCACTTTCTTTGGTCGGAGTGAATATTGTCCTTGTATTGCGATTTCTAAAAGAAAATATATATCTATATATAAAGCCATCTCTCAGCATCCCTGTTGACCTTTTTCTTAAGCCTTAACATCACTCCAAAGATTTAAACAATTAAAGGTCTCACCTGCACTTTTATCTATAGCATCCAAAAGAACTCCACTTGTTTTTATCACCTTATATCAAGATTCCAATTCCACCTTTCCTAAAAGCAAAGAGCCATAATCATATCCAAACTCTTATACCCTTATTTTATTAGTAGCAAACGACATTAAGTCTATTGAGTCACTTAAAATAACAGTACCTTCTATATTATGCTTTGTGCCGATATCAGTCTTTCACTCCGCTGCCTTCGTCATTCCGCACCCATTAACTGTTAATCCAAAACACATCATTATTAGAACATTACAACCGCTAGCTATTTTGAACTTTAAATCCTATTGTAGGTGCCCTTACCTTTTTTCACTCTCTCGGCGTCCCGTGTACAGGCAGCAACATCAGCCTGTCTCGTGCCCGTTAAGTGGCGTCCCTTGACAGCAAAAACGGACTACCCCTGTAAAATCTTGGGCGCCATCTTAGAGTGGGGAAATCCACTCGGCATCCCTTCTCTAGTTCTAATGACAATACAGACCTATCTCTGTTTATGAGTTGTTTATGCGCTATTGATACTTTTCAAAATTCAATTTATATTAGTATTCCTGAAGTTAGGATATTAGCTACCTATCTCTGTTTATGCGTTGTTTATGCATTTTAATGCTTTTCAAAGAAGATAAGGTAAAACATTGCTACAATTAATCTGTTGGACATAAGGTTATAATATATTAAGGGAGCAATTTCACATGAGGTTTTTTTCACTTGCAATGTGCATGAACATGATTTCTGTATAAAGCTCACCAAAGGTGTAGGAGGTTCTGTGTCCTCACTGAAATCTGTGGATATTAATTTAATTTGTTGATGGAATAAGCTGCTAATGTTTTAAGATGCATGTATTCACTTCTGTAAAATAAGGACACAGGTTTTCTCATGGGCCATGTGGGGCTCTATCTATTTCAAATTTACGAAAATGTACATAATGGTAAGAGTGTATTATTTTGTATTATTTCCAGCCCTGACGAAGCCGACAGGTAGTAAATAACCTCGGCGAAACGCGTTGGTTGGGATTGGATTGGAACAAAAAGGAATAAAAGAAGATAATTCTCATGAAAAACTCCTTTGCCTGGATGTTTCTATATGAACTAAGCTAAATTTTGGCTATTATAAGTGGAGTGCTTCAATCTGTGTATATAATGGCTTGATGTTATCACCTGCCTCGGACATTAGAAACTGTGATTGACCGGAGCCAGGAGATGAATGCCCCGGTTACTTACCGGTAATCTTCATTACTCCGAGTCCTGGTCTTCCTCACTGCGGTAATTACTCAATGAGATTTACGCTTCCTACAAAAACTCCCAAATAAAAAGTTAGCGCACTAGCCTCCCATCCCTCCAATATGGCGGACTTCCCTTCCTTGTACATGACTTAAAAGGAAGCCCAGCCAAAGCCACCCCTGTTTCCAAAAGCCACCAACCAAAAAAAGAAGCCAGTCACAACAGGCCAAGGAAGGATGGTGTGAGAAGTTCTCCTGGCATATGCTGTCCACTTGTTACAGTGGGCATCTTGCACCAGTCCAAACAAACCCTTAGAGATGGTAGGTTAAAGACAACCTTATTTGAAAGCTATCCCAGTGGTGGCTATGGAGCGCAGCCTTCAGGCTAAGTCTTGAAAGGATGTAAAGCAGCTTGTTTTACCAGTCTATAATCTCTTGAATGACCAAATGAAAGGAGAACCACACCAGGTATATATATGAAATATATGTATGTATTCCAAACACACCCTACTAGTCTCTTTATGAAGCTAGAGGTCAAAGGACATACGTTACACTTAATATATCACAGTAAATTAGCACAATATACGTTGAGCCCTAGGGGCGTACCAAACCATATATTAGGAAAGTGGTATAAGGACCGCAACTTGACTAGACACAAGGCCTAGAGCCTGTAGAATTGCTGGGGACATCAGGAACCACCCAAGGTAGTGACACGGGGGACCCACAGGGGATGCGTGCAGTCTGAGAACACAGCTGCAAGACGCCGTACGCTTCAATCGGGAAAGTCGCGGTTGGAAATTTAAAGATTAAGGACACTTAAGAGAGGACTTTGAGCAAATCCCCTTAGACTTAAGGGGTTCTAGGGCCAACACCCATGGGAGCACCGGAGGACCCGAGTTACCTCACCCAGGGAAGCCGGGTAAATAGGTGTTTTTTAGTGTCGGGAATCGTTGTTGATTTCAGTGGCGATCTGCTGCAAAGTACTACTGCTGTCGAAGTGGAAAGTGTCTGGTGTGATTGAAGCCTGGATCATAGATGAGAAGAACCTGAAAGCAGAGGGGACAGAGTCTGGGTCACTTGCCAGTCACCAGGGGCATGGTATACGAATGCCCACTGATGTCAGGTGATTTCAGGTTGAAGAGGTAAAGTTTGACTCTGCAGCCATGAGGACCAGGAGGCGTTGATGACAACCAGTAGCTGGATTCGATCTTTCCCACAAAGGATGTTGAGTGCTGCGGCATCAGTGACCGGATTGGACCCAACAAACCTTGGCAACAGCAACCCATGCAGAAAGATAAAAAATGCATCTGTACGGACCAGCAAGGTCAGAGGGACTCACCAAGTGGTGGATAGTCAGTACATCTCGTCCAACCAGGGAAATCCAAGGAAAGTCGAAGTTGCCTTCTCAGGGAACCACCAGTCAAGGGATCAGGGACCGCAAAGGTACCTCAAGCGAAAACACAAAGGGCCAGCTCATGGAACACTCGTGGAGTGTAGGCCAGCAATCTTTGGTGAAAAACGTGCTCTGGTTCTGGGCTATAAGTAACCCAATGCACAGCCTCAAGGGATGTTGAGAAGCTGATGCACTTACAAATGTACACTGTGTCCAGGGGTTCCAGTTCCACGGTACTCACGAGGGCTGCGGGTCTTAGCTTTGATGAGGACTCAGGTCGGCCTCTGAGAAGTCTGGAAATCCACATCCTGGGCTGAAACTACTTTAGCATCCGGTGGGAGCTTTGGAGATGCAGACTGGTCAGCTGTGTCCTTTACTCCAAGGGAGATTCTTCAGTCATCAAGTTGTACAGATCATCGTAGTTCCAGGATACCTGTTGCAGAGTTTCAGCCAGGTGTAATCTATAGTCCTATATTCAGAGGTTCCTATCTTATACCCAAGGAAGGGATTGGACTAACTCTGGGGACCAACCAATGGAAGGGTTTGAAAAAAGGGGTGGCTACACCCATTTCCTTTGTACAGTTTTGTTCCAGAGCAGGAGCTGGTAGCCCCTGCAACCGGTTTGAACTGGGCTATGCACAGGGACACCAAATGAGCCCCCAGTGCACACTTCAAAGCACTCTTGAAGTGCACCCACCCAGCCCCAATACACTAAAGCCTGTCTGGGAGGTGGTCACACCTACCTGTGACAGGAAATCTTTTGTCCAGGCCTCCCCTGCCGGAGTTTCGTTCAGCAGGAGGAGGCCAGACTCATATCTGTGGTTGCAGCATCCATTTTGCGCTGCCAGGGCTCTTTTAAACAGGTACCGGGTATACCGGTGTGTACATGTCTCTCCCTCTAGAAGGGTTGAATCATACCCCGCACCCAGGACTGGCAGGGGGTATGATTCAAAAGTGTTTGACACCAAACACAACATGTTTCCGTGCAGCCATTCCAAAGTTAGCATTTAACACGCGGTTATAGTGCACTTAAGAGTATATGGTCCGGCTGAATCACAGAACAGCCCCAGAGAATAGGTTCCGAAGGCTTCAGAGGGGCCCTGCTCATGCACTGGCACCCTCTCACACAAACACATGCACCCTGCCTTCAGGATTGATAAGGCCTGCCAAAGGAGTGACTGATAGGTTTATATGTGTCAGTGATTTAAGGTAGATATAGGTAACCTATATCTGCATGCACCACCTTACCCAGGCTGCAGTAACAGTCCTGTGGTGTCATTTTAGAAGGCTTTCCAGGGGTTGCATAATGCATGCTGCAGCCCCTGGTAGGCCTCTGGGGTACCTATGCCCTTGGTACCTAAGGTACCATATACAAGGGACTCATAAGGGTGCCCCCGTCCCCAAAATGGAATGTACCTAAAGTACTTGGAATCAATTTATAGAGGTAGCAGCAAGGCTGGGGTCCTGTATAGCAAAGCCCCAGCCAAACTAAAGTAAAAAAAAAACAGTGAAACATCAGCAAAAGAAGGGACTAACCATAAGAGCAGATCCTACTCTCCTACAAATGGGAAACTATACTGTGGAGAGGAAGACCTGGACTTGGAGTAATGAAAATTGCCGGTAAGTAATGTCAGGAAGACGCACACTGATGAGCAAAGGTGGACCTGCCACACACGTCTCAATGAATATTTCACATACGTTACTCCACTTTCAATTACTTCTGTCACATCTACTGTAACCTGGTAAGGATACATATGACAGATCCTGCTGTGGCCATGCCCTAGTTGACTCTCTGGGAAATCGTCCATCATACTTGCTGATGGAATGTGCTTAAAATGTTGATTGTTTGCAGATAACAACAGCCATGAAAGCCCTAGCAGTGACTCTTCAGCTTCCAATCTCTGTGACCCTCTCATCCTCCCCAACCAATCACTCTCTTTGCAAAGCATCGCTTGTTGTCCAGTGTTAGTCATGCTCAGTTTGCTATTTGTGTGCTTGTTGTAAATGCTGCTTTGATACTTAAGAACATGTTTATATATAAATAATTCAAGATTTATTTCACTTTTAAACTTGTTGGTTGTTACTTTTTGTACCACGTCAGCTGCTATCCTGTTATCCCCTCATGTTTTTGCCTGTCATTTTATTTTCTTCTCAAATCTATTGCTTCACCCTCCAACTCAATCATCCTGTTGTTGTCTTGTTCCCTCAGGCACCTCACATCTTTACAGGATCCTTGGAGCATCGCAGGCGTGAAGACAATCTTCCACCATGGGGAACTACTGGATGTGTATGGTCAATGAGACTCCGTACACCTTCAGCTTCGGTTTTGGCTATCTCGGCAGTCAGTGGGTTATTCAGGTGAGTTTGCCTGTAATGTACTAACACGTTTTCCTGTAGACACAGAATGGGTAAACCCTTTGATGCAGCAGACCCTATATCCCTGGCATGTGATAGTGCTTTCCAAAAATATGCATAACATAACATATCCTAGAGGCTCACAGTTGTGGCCTTGGCAGAAAGCTCATCCAATTGTATGAGAGGACTTGTGATTTCACTCTCTGCTCCGTCATACAATGTTCTTTTCCTGCAGACTTCAACTCCTCCTCCTTTTCTGAGGGATTAGAAGGGCTGTGCAACATTTCTTTAGCCGTGGAGTTCTGTGGAGGTCCAAGTCTACAAGTCTGTGAAGTTTGTGGACATTGAACACAATTGTCAGGTGTTAACTTACTCTTGAATTTTTAATGAGAGAATATTCTTTCTAGTCGCAAATTCTGAATCAGAGAGTTTGGGACTAGAAAATGCATTGTACCTCTGACGTAGGGCTTATCTTACTCTTATCTTAAATAAAAGTTAGTCCCTTCAATTTACAAAACAAGATTCTTTCTCTCAAAGTCCATGTATATTTGTGTGCCTGACTTAGCAATACAGGATTGCTTACCATCCTTCCATATCCCAGGACCTTCATCTGCCCAGGATACAGTATGCTTATTTTGTGGGAAAAGGCAGACAAAATGGTGAATGATTTATCCAATCCAGCTGGACCCAGGACATGTAGGTTATTAATGAGGCTAAACTGCAATGGCCTTAAGATACAGATGTGCCCTCCTCATTCCCTACCTGGGTCTCGCCCATCCCCACAGCTAATGGCATGGAAGCTCAGCTGAGGTTGTTGCTGCTCCCTGATAGCCAATGCTTTTCAAGGCAATATTCATGTCATGGTAAGCGGTGTGGCGTGATTCATTTATGAATCCTTGGAGTGTCAACCATATAAGGAATCCAACCTTCATTGACTGAGACGCGTCGCAGAACTTGAGGATGAAGCTATCAGTTCAACAACCACTTCGTCAACCTCTGCTCTACTGCTGTGAGCCGTGGGATATACCCTCAGCTCCTGAGGGCCATTCAGGGGCAGAGAGGGATGCAGCGCTCCAAGAGACCTAGAGGAAGTGCCCAGCCAAGTCTCTGGGGCCTGTAGCACTCAACGTCAACCCCTTTGATGGATTTCCAGTGATCTTTGGGAAAACAGGGACCGGACACAACTGAAAGTTCACTATATTGACTAGGACTTCCTTTTCAAAGGGTAAAGTGTCACTCCTGAAGTTTGGTATGGAGTAGAATCTCAAATACAGAGCTAATAAACAACATACAATAAATTGAATTTGTATTGTGTACTAATATTTTCATGAAGTATAGAACTTTTATGTATTTAAGGTCAAGAGTGCCGCAGTTAATCAACCAATCCATGATCTCAGAGTCACTGACTTCCTCTGCCCAGCTCATATTATAAAAGATGACACGTGTGCATTGGGAAACCACTGTTACAACGCAACTATTACAACGCACACCGTTACAACGCACACCATTACAACGCAGGATCCTTTACAACGCATGTCTTTACAACGCATGTTATTACATAGCAGATGCTATTACAACGCATGCCTTTACAACGTAAGTATAGGTAAGTATATCATTTTATTTAACCTTTTTTTTAATTTCAAAAATATTAAAAATAATTAAAATAAATTAATTAAAGTAATTTTATATATATAGTTTGGGTTTTGGGGTACAGGGGTATTTTTAGGTTTCAGGATTGGGTTTATGTTTTGGGGTATAGGGGTATTTTTAGGGTTCAGGGTTGCGTTTGGGTTTTGGGGTACAGGGGTATTTTTAGGGTTCAGGGTTGGGTTTGGGTTTTGGGGTACAGGGGTATTTTTAGGGTTCAGGGTTGGGTTTGGGTTTTGGGGTACAGGGGTATTTTTAGGTTTCAGGGCTTGGTTTGGGTTTTGGGGTACAGGGGTATTTTTAGGTTTCAGGGCTGGGTTTGGGTTTTGGGGTACAGGGGTATTTTTAGGTTTCAGGGTTGGGTTTGGGTTTTGGGGTACAGGGGTATTTTTAGGTTTCAGGGCTGGGTTTGGTTTTTGGGGTACAGGGGTATTTTTAGGTTTCAGGGCTGGGTTTGGGTTTTGGGGTACAGGGGTATTTTTAGGTTTCAGGGTTGGGTTTGGGTTTTGGGGTATGGGGTATTTTTAGGTTTCAGGGTTGGGTTTGGGTTTTGGGGTACAGGGGTATTTTTAGGTTTCCGGGCTGGGTTTGGTTTTTGGGGTACAGGGGTATTTTTAGGTTTCAGGGCTGGGTTTGGGTTTTGGGGTACAGGGGTATTTTTAGGTTTCAGGGTTGGGTTTGGGTTTTGGGGTACAGGGGTATTTTTAGGTTTCAGGGTTGGGTTTGGGTTTTGGGGTACAGGGGTATTTTTAGGGTTCAGGGTTGGGTTTGGGTTTTGGGATACAGGGGTATTTTTAGGTTTCAGGGCTGGGTTTGGGTTTTGGGGTACAGGGGTATTTTTAGGTTTCAGGGGTGGGTTTGGGTTTTGGGGTACAGGGGTATTTTTAGGGTTTTGGGGAACTGGGGTATTTTTAGGGTTCAGTTATAAAATAAATATTTAAATTAATTAAAAAAATTAATTTTATTAATTTCATTATTAATTAATAATAGTTCTTTATTAATATTAGCTCAATATATATATATATATATATATGTATATATATATATATATATATATATATATGTACAAAATAATTATTTAAAAATAATTTAATTTATTAAATTAATTACATTTTAATTAATTACATTTTTAATAAAATAATATACTTACCTATACTTACATTGTAATGGCATGCTTTGTAAAAGCATCTGCTATGTAATGTCATGCGTTGTAAAGGCATTCGTTGTAAATGCATCTGCGTTGTAAAAAATGCGTTGTAACGGTGTGGTTGTAAAAGTTTGCGATGTAACGTCATACATCCGTGTGCATTCAGTGGCTAGTGCATCTTAGGGTGGTTGCCCTCCAGTCATGATGTTGTATCCCTGCTTTCCCTCTTCTTGTCCTTTTTTAGTGTCCTGTTCTCTGCTGCTCAGCCTGTCTCTATGACGTCTTCCTTAGTTCTATCTGTGTATGTTTGAGTGTATTGTCAGTTACCTTGGAGGCTGAGCAGCAGGTCATCTCCTCCTGGTGGGGCCTTTACCTTATTCTTTACTGGATTCTACTATCTTCATTGTATGCTGTGTCTATTTATCCTATAACTTCATTTCAACAATAAATATTAATCTGAAACACAGCAACAAAGGAGTTATCTTTTTTATGGAATGTTACACATGGCTTTATGCCTATCTATCACAAAACCATCTTAACAAATAGCTGTTACTGGAGGAAGCTGGGCAGGAGATAACTGTTCGAAGTCCAATACTGTTTACATGACAGAGACCCAGCAATTAAGGAATGGTGGCCACAGAGGAAGAAGAGTGACTTCAGCAAATAGCTTCTTGGCGCTATTGTACCTAAAAGCACAGAAAAGACTGAGCCAGATAGACCTGCCTTGCATTGTCCCCCGTCTCTCAAAGGTCAAAATGGAGTGAACAGGATGAACACAGACGCTGGTGGGAGGAGTTCTTCATTGTCAGGCCTGGATCCAATTGTGATTCCATGATATTGCAGATATCCCTGGCTTCAGACAGAAGGTTATTGCATGATCATTCTCTGCTTCTCATCTTGCAACTTTGGTACTGATGAAAGTCAGGTTCTCAGCACCTCAGCATATGAGTCATTTTACATTATTCCTCTCATTGCAGCAACAACAGGTCTTGTCCTCATTCCTAAATATACCTCTTGCTTGATTTCTTCTTTGTTGCTGCAGCAAACTATTTGAGGTCAAATGGTACCTGGCTCACATGACCACCTTATATGTAGAGCAGTGGCAGCTGATCACAAGCCAACTGGCAGGTCAGAGTTCAAGTTACTCCAAGTTAGGTGAACTCCCACCAATGCCAAGAGCATCTTCTTGCACGTCTAGTCCTCTCCTATGGAACCAAGTATTCCAGAATATGCACATTTCCTCCGGGACCCATGACTTCAATGGGTTTGGGTATCTGACCCGGTCCTTCAGACGACCCGGGGCTGCTCGAAGTCAGATGTGGGAGAGTGATGGGCAGCACATCTCCTTTGGGGATCTGTTCATCTTTAATGTGTTCCTTCTCCCAGGTGAGAGGCTAATATTCTGGCACTGGCTTGATTCAGGAACGATAACACTAGGATATCTCTGCTGTTTTGAGGTGGATGTGAATTCAGCAGCAGACACACAGTGCTTGTATTACCATTTCTGATTCAGAAATGTGGGAGTCAGGAAAGAGCAGATCAGAGTGTAGGAAGGTGGAATACGTATGTAATGCTCTCACAACTTTGGATTCACTATAATAAATCACTAACTCAGCCCAATTTATACAAATAAAGCAGATTTTTATATACATTTAGATACCTAAACAAAGACAATCAGATGAGTATAAAAGTAATTATGGATTTTAAAAAGAAAAATAAATCATTGCAATTCAATACTGCAGAACGTGAACAATGCAGTCAATGGTAAAAAGCACTAGTGACAATCGGCCACTTGCAGGTCAAGTTGCGCAGAACCCACTGAGGACTACGGTGATGCTGCTCCCAGGACCAGTCCAAAACAGTCAGTTGAATTTTACCTGGCTTGTAGAGTCCGGGTGCAGAGTTGCTCTGGCTGTCCATGGTGCTGAAGCAGGAGCTGTGGGGGAGCTGGTTTTACCGCTTAGACAATGCTGTTGAGGAAACGGATGCAAAAAGTCACCAAGAGGACCACCAACGTAGTTAGTTGAAGATTCTGTGGTGTTCCTTCAATTTGCAGCATTAAGTGAATGTAGTGGTGTTCCGACTTACCACCAACAAACCTTGTCAGTGGTAAGATCATCGTGAAGCTATTTTGAAGCCCAGATGTCTAGGAAAAAAAGGAAGCCACCAAGAAACTAGCAGGAGGTCCGATCTACATTTCCCACAATGAACTGGACTATCAAATTTTGGGCGATCCCTTGGTGGATCCAATGCTAGTAATTCTTTGGTTCCGGAGGTGTGCTTTTAACTGTGGGCTGCAGGGGACTAGCAACACTAGTCCAAGGTGTCTAGAATTGCCTTTGGCTCTCCACGGGGTCCCTCTGTTGGGGAATCAATCTTTGGTCCAGGACGAATCGCAGTTGTGAAATTGCAGGGTGGTTGCCACAGGGTAAGAGTATTATGGCTTTGTTTTTTGCAGGTCCAGAAGTCGCAGACTTGAGTCTCTTCTTTGTCTTTTGTTGCAAGTCAAATCAAATCTGATCTGAGGTTCTGGATCCAGAGGTGTTATGTTATGTTATTTGGTTCTTGATATAGCATAAAGGCTCATCTCCGGAGGGACATCTCAGTGCTGTAGGGCGGGCAGTGAGAAGAAGAGATGGTTAGAACAGCCAGGTTTATAGGCGTTTCTTAAAGTCAACTAAGCCTGGCCATATTTGAATGGAAAGAGGAAGTTTATTCCAGTGATGTGGGACAAGATAGGAGAGGGCATATCTTCCATATTTGGTTGTGCAAATATGTCTACAGCATAAGAGAAGGTCCCTAGACCGGAGTTTTCCATTTGGAATATAAGGGCTGAGCTTATGCATAGGTATTTTGGTCCTGATTTTGGTAAAGACTTGTATGTCAATGTCCTAGTATGGGCCTGTATGGACAGAACCCTCCCTTAAACACTGATAGCCGGAAGCCACTGTTAGGATTTAGATCTTTTAATTGAGTGATATATGTCAGCAATGTATGAAGGTGACTTCTTTTCAAACTATATGATAGTCTTAGGATTTTATGTTGGTCAATATACACAGGCAGCGTATCCATTTCTCTTGCTGCTTTTTCTTCAGTCCGAAAGGTAGCCCTCAAGAGAGTTGACGAGACCCCGAGGGGAACAAAAAAAAAAAAACAAGCTCAGGCTACTGACCTTCTTTAGTCAGAGGAGCTGTTTTTTTTCTACCTCTACCAGTGCCCTAACTGTGAAATGCCTAGGTGAGGGATTTTGTGTGCTTAAATTGGAGTAGATCGTAACCCTGACCACCAACCCTTTAAAGAAAAGACCACTACCCTCCAAGGTGAGGGGATATCTAGCTTCCAAGTGCCAATCTCGTTCATGGTGCTCTGAGAGCATCTCTCGCAGTTCACGGTCTCTTCCCGCTATTGTGAACCCTCCACAACCTTCGAAAATTCTCCTTCTCTCTCCTCAGCAGTTTGGGACCTCGCGTCCTCTTCTCTGGTAGTTATTTAATGGCCTCGTTCTTCCTCCTCTTTTGAGCTCCGTCCGCCAAACACCCGCGTTTCCACCAGGTGCCGCTTTTTGGTCCTCGTTGATGCGGTCACATTCTCACAACACGACTGGTGGTCTAGACTACCTCCTTCACTTCATGGTCGGTGTGAGAAGTTAGCCTGGCATATGATGTCCACTATTCTAGTGGGCACCTTGCACCAGTCTAAAGAAACCTTATGATGGTGGTTGTAAAATCAACCCTATTGACAAGCTATCCTAGTGGTAGCATGAACCTGAAGTCTTAGGCTAAAACTTCAGAGAGCATGTAAAGCAAGCTGTTTTATCAATTATAATCCCTTGAGTACCAAATGAAAGGAAACCACACAAGGTATATATCAAATATATATGTATTTATTTCTAACACAACCCCACTGAACTCTTTATGCACAAATACAGTTCTGCCCTAGGGACCTCACAAACCATATACAAAGTAAGTGGTATAAGAACCACTTTAGGAATAGTGAATAGGCCTAGGGCCTAGAGAATCGCTGGGGCTAAACTAGGCAACCAAAGGTTATGAAGTAGAAGACCCATGGGAGATGCGTGCAGTGTCTAAAACACAGTCGCGAGTTACCATTGACTTATAATGGTGAACAAAGAAGTTACAAAGTTACTGATTAAGGTCACTTCCGGATGGACTACGGTAAAACCCCTTTAAACTAGGACACTTCAAGAGTCAACACCCATGGGAGCACCAGAGTACTCGAGTTACCTCACCCAGGGAAGCTGGGTGCATAGGTGTCTTTTCGTGTCTGGGTCGTCGATGTTATCTATGGAGATCTGCAAAGAAGTGCTGCAGGCGACGAGAGGAAAAGAGTCCGGGTGGATCCAAACGTGGATTGGAGATGAGAAGAGCCTGAAAGCTGTGGGGACAGAGTCTGGGTCACTAGCCAGTGACCAGGAAGGAACCAGGAAGGAAAAAGGCGATGTTGAGTTGATTCAGGTGAAGAGGTGAAGCTTGTCTCTGCAGACACGAGGACCAGGAGGTGTTGACGATAACCAGGAGCTGGATTCGAGCTGTCCCACTAAGGATCTAGTTGACTGCAGTGTCGGTATCCAGACTGGACCCAACAAGCCTAACTGCAAACCACGCAGGAAGTGAAGATTGGCTTCATGTCAGACCAGCAAGGTTTGGGGAGCTTCTCCTTTGGAGGGAAGCTGGAGCAAGCAAGGAGCAACCAGGAAAGCAGTTTGGTTTCAAAAGAAAGTCTTCGGAGGGTTAACTAGCAAATGGGCTAGCAACCGGGAAGACGCATTGAGCTGAAATGCAAGAGCGGGCCCCACGCGGCACTCGTGGAGTGTGGAGGGCTGACCTTCGGTGCAAATAGTGCTAGTTTCAGAGGCTTCTCAATCCCCAATGCACAACTGTGAGGGTCCCTCGGTAGTTGCACTGTTAGCAAAAGGCAGGATGTCCAGGGTGTCTGGACCCACGTCTCTTGTGTATGCCACAGGCCTCAGCTTTGCTGTGGATGTGGGTCCGAGTTAGAGAAGTCTGAGAGTCTAGTTCCTGTGTCACTGAGCCTTTGGGATCTGGCGGGAGTATCCACAAAGCAGACCAGCAAGTTGCTGTTGGTGCCTGTTTGCACAGGGTGGTCACTCCTTGACCACAAGGGAGATGTCTTCAGTCTTCTAGTCGATATAGATCATCAAAGGTCCAAGAGTTCATATCAAAGTTTCTTCCAGGATTAATGTAAAGTCTCTAGACACAGCTCCTATCTTTATAATGATTTTAGGGGCTGAATTACCTACTAGGTCCCTCCTATGAGTGGACCTGGGAATGGGGCGGTTATACCCCTTTCCCTTTGTCCAGTTTTGCTCCAGAGTGGGGCTGGAGTGCCTCAGCAACTGGTTTGAACCGGGCTATGCATGGAGCACCTTGTGTGCCCCAGGCAGTGTCTGGAAAAAAATCTTTCCATTCAACACACCCTGCCCCAATACACTACAGGCGGTCTGGGGAGGTGCTAGAACCTCCCTCAACATGAAGCCTATTGTCCAGGCCTCCCTTGCTGGAGTTTCGTCCAGCTGCAGGAGGTCAGACTTGTGTCTGTGGCAGCAGCATCCATTTTGTGATGCTGAGGCTCTGTTTAACTTTAACCGGGAAAAGCAATAACATACATGTCTTTTCCCTCTAGAGTGGTGGAATGCTATCCCCGCCGCCAGAATTGGTGGGGGGGGTAGTATTCCAAAGTGTTTGACACCTTACACAACATGTTTTGATAAAGCCAAACCAAGGTTAGCATTAACCGCGAGGATTATAATGCACTATGAGTATATGGTATGGCTATATCATAGAACAGCTATAAGGAGACGGTTCTGAAAGCTACAGAGGGGCTCATCTCATGCTAGGGCACCCTCTCACATAAAACCAAGCACTCTGCCTCCAGGATTGTCGAGGCCTACCATGGGAGTGACTTATAGGTGCCTATGTATCTATATATAAGGTAGATATAGGTATACTATATCTAAGTAAGGGGTGATTACACCACCTTACCCAGGCTGTGTGAACAGACCTGTGGTGTCATTTTGGAAGGCAAACCATGGGTGGCACAATACATGCTGCAGCCCCTGGTAGGCCTAGGGTGCACCTATGCCCTGCGTACCTATGGTACACTAAAGTGGAGCTCAAAAGTGTGACCCAGTAACCAATCTGGTATGTACCTAATGTACATGGAGTCCATTTTATGGAGAAAGCAGATAGTCTTGGGCCCTGAATAGCAGGGTCCCAGGCCAATTAAGTCAAACACCAGCAAAACACTAGGAAAAAAGTTGGGGTAACCATATAGTCAGATTCCACCTTCCTACAGACCCCTTACAAGATGACAAAACATAAGTTTCAAGGGGCTAAAACCAACCCCCCTCTGTGGCACCTCTCTGTATGGAAACACAAGGCAAGGTAACAGGGCATCACAACCCCTGCTGAGCATTGCAGGGAGGCCCATTATCATGCCCTGCATGGTTTTGTTGAATCTGTCAACGAAACCATTTGACTGGGGTTAAACGGGGTGGTGAAATGTGCCCCTCTATTAGATACCACCTCTTTAGGAAACATAATTTTGGTAAAGATACAAAGCAGGGCCTTTGCCACTGCAGGGGCAGTGATAACCCTCAGCAGAATTGCCTCTGGGGACCTAGTGTCATGGTCTACTACCACTAGACTGAATCTGTTCCCAGATGCAGTTTGAGGGTCGAGGGGGCAACGATATCACTTACTACCCTCCTAAATGGAGTCACGGCCACTGGAAGTAGAATAAGGGAGCATTTTGCTGGCCCCCTGTCTTGGCACAGGAATGACAGGTGACATAAGGGTGACAAAACTCTTTCACCATTTCAGACATCTTAGTCAAATAAAAATGGGCATCCAACCTGCTCCAGGTTTTGGTTTGCCCCAGTTGTCAATCTGGGGTTTTGTCATGGGCTGAGGTCAGACCAAACTCTCCATACATTAGAGGACCACCACTCTCCTAATTGCCCCTGGTTTGGTGTCATTGGTCAAAGTATACAAGACCCCATCTTCCCAGTAGAACTTGTGGGCACCGCTGACATCTCCCTCATCTGTCCTTGCAGCATACTGCCTAAGGCCTCAAACAGATAGACTTGACTTTATGCCTTTGGCCAAATTCATTTCTGGAGGGTCCCCCTGCATGTATGAGTTCTGCCAGGTCAGGCCAGACTTTTTTAGATGCAGTTCCTCCTCAGGCTCCAGGGTACCTCCATCAGGAGAACTCTCTCCCTGGTCCTGTGACCTCTAAGAAGCTGACTTGTCAGACTTCCTGCCCTTTCTCTTGTTTTGAAAGGTCTGGGCCAAGATCCAAATTCCCAGGACTTCCTGTCATGCTGCTTGTGCTCTTGTGGTCACACACACCCACATTTTGGCGTGAGTCTTCTTTTCCACTTCTACCCAAGCAGACGTTTCCGGATCATTCAAGAGATACTCCACTGAAATGGCAGGGGACCCAACCACGTTCTTTGGGCCAGTAATCCGTCCCTACTCAAAGCTTACCATAGCAATTGGATGGAGCTTAGCATCATTGTCAGCATTGGTAATCTGGTAAATGACACGAGGTAATATTTGGTCTGGGGAAACCAGTCTAGCTGCCACCATAGTGACACTGGCACTTTTATCCCTTAGAGCCTCGACATCAGTGCCATTGATTTTAGGTCTTTGTCTGTACATCTCCATGCTTGTAAGTAAGACAGCCAGGGCTTCAATATCTACCCCATCTAGGAAAATAAAGTTGTGTCAGTGCAAACTCTTCCCTCTCCAGAGCACAAATACACCTCTGCTCCTATGCTAGGAAATCACTTAGATTGTCCAACACTGGGGGACATTTTTGGAGGGTTCACTGACACAATATTGTTGTAAAAAATATCGATGTTAAAAATATTGTGTAAGAAATATAGAAAACAAAAATATCAACTCCTTTACTTAAACAGGTAAGAAAAAAAACTATTGACTACAAATATTGATGTAAAAAATATAGATGTATAATATATCATCTCTTATATAAATATAAACTAAAATATTATATATTAAATACATTAAATATAATCTTAACAAAATAAAATAAATGTATTATACATTTTAATAAAAATATAACAAATACACTTAATAAAAATAAATAAAAAAACAAATATATTAATTTTTAAATATATACACTTAAAAACAACAAATAAACTATTATTTTTCATCTATGTTAAGCGTTTGAAATAATATAAAAAATATATATATTAATGTTTTAAAATATAAAAAAGAAAAATCTATAATAAATGTAAATATTAAACTATTAGAAAAATATTTAAAAGTGCATTTTACAATACAATCAGTGCAACAGTAGGGAAAGTGTTGGATAGCAAAGGGATCAAAATAACTATTCCCACTCCAATGAGTGAAAAAGTAGTATAAGTGTTGGATAGCAAAGGAATTTAATTTACTATTCCAACTCCTGTGAGTGCAACAGTAGGGAAAGCGTTGGATAGCGTAGGGGTAAAAAATACTAACCCCACTTCAGTGAATGCAACAGCACGGAAAGTATTGGGTAGCGGAAGGGTACAAATCACTATTCCCAATCCACTGAATGCAAACGTAGGATAAGTGTTGGATAGCAGAGGGGTGACATTTTTTTATCCCCATACCGCTAAGTGCAATAGTAAGGAAAGTGGTGTATACTGGAGGGGTAAAAATTACTATTCCCACCCAATTGAGTGCACCAGTAGGGAAAGTGCTGTATAGCGGAGGGGAAAAAATGACTATTCACACTCCAACAGTTATACAAACATTAAAAATATTAAGAATTAAAAAACAAGATTAAAAATAACTGAAAACTATTTAAAAAATAAGAAATCAACATAATTAAACCTATACAAATAATATATATTATCGTAATAATTACATAGAACAAAAACCTACAAATATTAAATAAAATAAAATATTAAATACATTTATAAAAAAGAATAATTTTAAGCTAGAAAATATTTATAAACAAAAATCTTTTATTTTATTTCCTAGCCTATAACAGCAGACCAATAACAAAACACTTTAAACATTTTAATGGCATTATTTCCATATTTAACATAATCAAATAAAAACATGTATTAATTAAAAAACTAATAAACATTAATTGACTACACACACTTTAACACTTGAATATTTACAGCACACACCTAACTTAAACTACAAAATATTAAAACCCGATTAAAAATTATTTTTAAATTAAAAACTATTACTTTTAACAACTAATAATTAAATAATGAACATTTAAATAATACCCCCTTTCTCCCTTCAGAAGTAAAAACAACACACACACACAAAAATAAACAATTACCCAAATTAAATATTAAATAATAAACATTAATTAACAACAATGTTTTAATTAATGAAACACAAATTACTTCTCACTCTTTACTCCTACAAACACCACAACACACCTAAAATTTATTACACAATTACCATAATTAATTCCCAATTATTTAATTAAAATGAATTCAAAAACAATTATTAATTCATTAATTAAAAATAAATTTACACATATAAACACCACAACCATATCTAAAATTACTTACAAAATTACCATAATGAATTACCAATTAAATAAATACAATTAATTAACAACCAATTATTAATTCATAAATTAAAAATAAATTACTTCCCACCCTCTACACCTATAAAACCACAACACACACCTACAATTAATTACACAATTGCAAAATTCATTACCAATTAATTAATTAAAATTAATTAACATCCTATTTCAAAGAACACAATAAAGAGCCTAGGCATACAAATTGAAGCAGATCTATCAATGATCCCTCAGATAGGCTCTGGCACTTCCTTCTGCTTTTTCCAACTTCGGAAATTTAGAAAAATTAGAAGATTTTTCAGCAGAGAGGCCAGCATTCAAATTATTATCACTATGATCCTGTCAAAAATTGACTATGTGAATGCAATCCATCTAGGCCCTCCATGCAATCAGAAATATCGACTTCAGCTGACACAAAATAAAGCTGCTAGAATCATGGGTCTCGAACTGCTGTCAGTCACTTACGCTTCAGACGTCAAAGTGAATATACTGTCTCCGCTACACTGTTTCCTGCTGCTATTTCTTTTTAATACATTTTTAGTATGTTTTAGTGTGCTTTTAGTTCTCCCGCTCACTGCTACTGGTAGTTGCACTTTTGTATTTTAAATTTTACATTGCTGTCGCATTGCGCATTCACCTGTTGTACGTCCATTGCCTGGCTTCCCTGGTCCACTGTGGTTTCGATCGATCGATGCGGTGGGTAGACCTCCTAATGGCTGCACTTCCGGGGCCTCACTTCCGCCCCAGTTGATGCTCTAGTTCTCAGGAGCATCTATTTAGTTGCAGGCTGTAGAGGAAGCGCAACGGGTCTAATATGGCTGTTAGTCAGTTACGCTTCAGACATCAGAGAGATATACTGTCCCCGCTACACTGTTTCTCTTGCTCTTTCTTTTAAATACGATTTTAGTATGTTTTAGTGTGCTTTTAATTCTCCCGCTCACTGCTGCTGCTACTTGCAATTTCGTGCTTCCCCGGTCCGTTGTGGTTTCGACCGATTGATGCAGATGGAATTTCTGGGGCCTCACTTCCACCCCGTTTGACGCTCTAGTTCCCAGGAGCATCTATTTAGGTGCAGGCTGGAGAAGAAGCGCAGGGGACTGCGCAGTTGGTACGACGCTGGCGCACCAAAGGCACACCTAAGGCAAGCCCGTTTGCACCCGTCCGTGCCTGGCACAGGCCTAGAGCCAGAACTCCTGGCAGAAACACAAAAAATAGGCACATTCTTAAATATTCGGGGGATAGCCTCCATGCTCTTCGACGGCCTCGGAAATAGGCATGCGGTTCTCAAGTGAAGCGCTGTTAAGTGCAGATTATTATCAATGCCCGGAATGTCTAACTAAGATCTCCAGGAGCTTAAACATGAAATAACCCTGGCCATCTCTGCCACAAATAACATAGAGCTCCAGTTAGCGCTTATCAACGCTTGCGCAATTCTTCCTTGACAATAAATTGGATGTTCTATTTGTGAAAGAAACCTAGGGCAAACACACCTCAGATCCTGATTTTAATATTGTAGTTCCTCAGGGATATAAAGTTGTTGGACAGGATAGACAAGCTACAAAAGGTGGGGGGCTTTCTCTTATTCATAGGAGCGAGCTTACTACACATTTCTCATTTTTATCCTCATCAGAATGTGGGGCAATCCATTTTAAAATCTCTCTTCTTGAACAAGAGACATTTAATGGAATATTGATGTATCAACCTCCTGGCCCCAGAGATAGCTTCTTGACCAATGTTCATCCTCTATATTTTACTATTTTGGGCGACCTAAATTTTCATCTTGAAATATTAAATGATAGGGATACAAAGGAGCTTCTTGATGTCACATCAGATTTAGGACTGCAGCAGCTCATACATCAACCAATCCATCTAGCAGGACACACTTTAGATGGGCTGTTTACTGATAACCCTGCTATTTTTGGGATATCTATTCTTCCCTTAACCTGGACTGACCACTATGCCATTTTATTCATCTATAATTTACCTTGATCCAACATTGATAACAAGTCTAGCTCTGAGACCTTTGATAGATCATGGCATAAAATCGACCAGTATTTACAACAAGGGGTGGTGAGGGACAGAGTCTCTGAATTAAACAGAATACTCTCACCCAGTCAAGAGATCAGGGCTAGATCCAACACCGTTTTTTAGCTCACTGCACCATCCCAGTTTCAGAACCTGGCTGTATGCAAATTAGTCTGTTCCTGTCCCAGTGCATGATGGGAACAGGGCCAACCAAACTACAAAAGCCAATTCTTACACTGGGAAGGAAACAAGCTACCGGGGACCGGTTTCTGGCATTTCAGCCTCTTCGGCCCGGCTTGCTTGAATCCTGATGGTGCAATGAGCAAGGGACTCACATCTGAGTATACCCTTCCACGCTTAGGGTGGACAAAAATATTTACAACAAGGGGTGGTGAGGGACCAGAGCATACTGGAAAACAAGTTAGTACAACGCCAACCAGATTTGGAAGTAGAGGTCTCAGCCACGAACTACGCAGAGTGGCTGGAGTCCAACTTTGCCAAGGTAGCACCTATCACAGTTATCAATAAAATAGAAAGATCCCTTCGGGCCCCTGGTTCTCGGAGGCCCTAAGATTAGATAAACAAGCCTGCAGAAGGCAAGAAAAAAGGTGGAGGAAAAAATACGAAGCATCAGGAAAGGATTTGAATAAAGGCATGCTGGCAGATTACAAGAAAAAGCTAATTGTAGAAAAAAGCCAATATTTAACGTTACAAACTGAAAAAGCTGGTACTTCCAGGAAGGAACTTTTCAAGACGATAAAAAACTTAACCAGAGTCCCTAAGGACGACACCGCTAATACTAGTCAGACTTTTTGCAACACTCTTGCCTATTTTTTCAAATCTAAGGTGGACCAAACTTATTACCTATTTGCCAACCACAAACTAAATGCTAATGGAGCAGAACAAGCAGGTACAGGTCAAGTGTTGTTTTTTAATTTCTCCCCCTTCTCCTCAGTTCAGACAGCTACACTCGAATCAACAATCAAATCAGGATCCCTAGATGATCCCTGCCCTCACAGGATCACTCAAAACATTAGTCATATAATTATCCCATTGCTAACTAATATGTTTAATCTGATGCTATCACAAGGACCTTTCCCTTCTCGGTGAAAACAGGTCTGTATACTGCCTCTCTTAAAAAAACAAATATGGACATAACAGATCCACCCAAGGCTCCCACTTCGGCTAAAAACATTGAGAAACTGTTAAACACTGAACTCTCTAGTTTCATTACAGAGAACAACATCTTAGACCAGAGTCAGTTTGGTTTCAGAATGGGTCATAGTACAGAGACAGCTCTAATAAAAACTACAAAGGGAATCCCCAAGGCACTAGATGGTGGAGGGTTGGCAGCCCTCATTCTTCTCGACCTATACGTGACGTTTGATACCTTGGATCATACACTTTTGGTCTAACGTCTAAAAACCATAGGGATAGGAGGAAAGGCCCTTCCCCTTCTAACTTCATCCCTCTCAAACAGAACTCAATCTGCGCATTTTGGCAATTTTAAGTCAGCACCTTTTACGCTGCCTGTCGGGGTGCCACAGGGGTCCTCACTTAGCCCGATGCTTTTTAATATTTATGTCTCCGAATTAGCTCAACGGTCGACAAGGATATTAATTATTCCAGCAAACTTCATGACTGTATAATCACCCTGAGCAACTGGATGGGCAGGCATTGCTTGAAGCTAAACTCAAACAAAACTGAAGTGGTGTTGTTTAATAACCTTTCACCTCAGTGGGCGGCAGTTTGCTGGCCAGGCACCCTGGGCCCCCCTCCCTCGCCAGTAGCCAAGGCAAAGAATTTGGAGGTCATCATAGATGAAAAACCCAATCATAAGTCCTAAGTCTCCAATGCAGTGTCCTCATCATTTCTTACTATTAGAATTTTACGCAAGATACTACCTTTTTCCCCTTAAATACCAGATAAACAGTACTGACCTCCCTGGTTTTTATCCAAACTGAACTATTGTAATGGGTTGTATCTTAATTTGCAATCTAATTTACTCATAAGGTTGCAAGCAGTACTAAATACCGCCGCTAGACTGGTCTTGGATGTGCCCAAATACCAGTCTATTAGAGCAGGGATTCAGGAATTGCATTGGCTACCAGTTGGACAGCGTGTCAAATTCAAGGCTCTTTGCATTGCACCTAAGGCCTTGCACAGAGAAGGACCACAGTTTCTTTGGGACCTTTTTAGCTGGTACTCTCCTAGTAGATTGCTTCGTTCTGCCAATACCCACCTGATGCCCACCCCAATAGTTAATAGGACTAATTGGGGGTGAAGGAGTTTCAGTTACAATACAATAAAGGAATGGAACTTCCTTCCGCTCTCCCTTAGGAAGACTTCCTCCCTACTTAAATTCAGAAAACTGCTCAAGACATGGCTTTTTAGAAATTTGCCTTGCCTGACACAGTTGGCCTAGACACCTGCGGGTATGAGTGCGCACTACAAATTGTTATAACATAACATAACATATACCAACAACCCAGAAGATGTCAAGTTCAAGTTCAAGTTCAAGTTCAGGAATTTGTATAGCGCACTACTCACCCAGAGGGTCTCAAGGCACTTGTTGAAGGAGCTCCACTGGCTTTCAGTGGAGCAGTGATCCATGTTTGAAACCGGCTGCATCCCTTTCAAAGCTATCGATGGCACATGCTCAAGTGCTCCCCTAAGTGCACTCTTAGATATATGCACATGAATCTATTGGTGGTCCCCAGATTGAAACGCAAACCGACAGGAGGGTTGCCTCGTTCATTACAGGGACCTCAATTGTAGAATTCTTTGCTCACCACCATGAGACAAGAAACAGACTACATGGGCTATAGGAAAAAACTGAAAACATAGCTTTTTACCTAAGCTTACAGTTAGACACCGACTTCCACAAAGGGTAACTTCGTAAATTAGCGCCAAGAGACCTGATGGTGTATGCGCGCTTTAGACATTTCCTATAACATAACATATTAATTAATTAATTAATAATAAATTACTTCAGGCATTTAAAACTATACCATCTCAATTAAACAAATATTTATAAATAAAATATAATCAATACATTTAATATAATTAAATTACTTCACACCCAATTTCTCTATAAACCCACAACCATCTATGAAAAAAAAAACGCAAAATTTAAATAAAAAAATTAATAACTGCTAAAAATGTAACACATATATTAAAAATACAAACAAGTCTTATCCAAAAAGTGTACATCGCATACATACAAAATATTTACTCAAATACATAACATTAATAAAAAAACATTATTATCAAACAACTATATTTTTGCAAACGATATTAAACACTTCAATATTTTGAAATCAGTCTTACTTACCTTAAGTCGATATTCTTGACCAGGATATTCTTGCTGTTGATATTTCTGAACCACGATGTTAATGACTAGATATATGTGCAACTCAATATTTTTTATTCAATATTCTGTCTCTGCATCGTTTTTGAGCATGCTCCATCTGTTCTCTTATGTCCAGGCTCAAGACAGTCTTGCATACCCAGAAGTCTCTGCAGTGTCCCAGTTCTTACCTTAACTCCTAACTCTGGTCAGGGAAGATTCTTGGAGCTCACCCTCCTGAGAAGAACTGTGGGGACCTTTTGAGAACTCCATCTTTTTATCCTTATTTTTATTCGCATCTTTCCCCTGATGGGAAGACTGAGCATCCTTTTTCTGGTCACTCCCACCTTGGGTCTTTCTGGACATCCTTATTCTGACCCATTTGCCAGCTATCCTCCCCAGCTCTCTGGGAAAACACAGTTTGGAATCCCCCAATGCTGACACAATGTCTCTGTATTACAATTAGTCAAAATGTGCACCTTCATAATTTAACTATACAGCCTATCATAAATAGCGACCTCATTGCCTTTTACCAACCCTTCTAGTGCTTTGACTGAGGAGTCGATGAGATACACAGATGTCTAGGTTTGACCTTTATGGATGTCCCCAAACTTCACTCTGTATTCTTCGGTGATGAATCCGAATCCATCTATTCAGGTCGCCTTCATATGCTGATAGGACTCAGCCACATCCCATCCTCATTAAGGGTTAGAAGTCTATCCCTGCACTTGACTAAGAACAACTCCCACAATAGAGAGCCCCAGTCTTAGTGAACTATCCTCCTTATTCTGCTGGCCCTCTTAAAGGCTGCAAATCATCTGTCAAACATGTCTTCACCATCACTAAACTTTGGGACAATCCTTTAGGGATCTTAGAGTCAAAGGCTTGCTCTTTTCTCCCTATTAAAATTGCTGCCACCATCATCTTTGGGCGTTACGCTCATCTTGACCCTTCTTTCTACAAGGGCCAGTCTCCTTTCCACAAGTTCAATCTTTTTTTCCTCTAGTGAGAGGAAATCAAGCTTGTCCCCAAGGCTTACTATCACCATACTAGTAGGGAGTCTGCTAGAGTGATGTCGGTCACTTTCTGCCTGTGAAGGAGGTCTAGGAAAGGGCGGAGAGTTTTGATCTTCATCTTCTTCATGATAATTTCCAGTTAGAGCTAAGGCAACATCCTCACCCTTTTCGGGGTATTCCTCAGGGCAATGGCCCTCCCTCTCTAGTTTCCTATTGTAATAGAGCTGAGGGACTTTTCCAGGTCCTTCCTTTTAGATTTTACTCTGTTTTTAATGTCCCTAGCTTCGCACAAAACACCAGAGCTGAGATGACAGACAGATCAAGATTTATTATTTATTTATTTATTTATTTAAAGGTTTTGTATAGCGCTAGCTGGACCCAGGAGTATCAGAGCAATTTACAGGATTTGGTTAAACATAGAGAACAGACAAAACTAGGTACAATTTGCTGGAATATGGTGAGGCATTTGGGATATTCGGAGTGACTAAAGAGTTCAAAGGCATGTAGCATATTGAGGAAAGTAGATCAGGAAGACAGAGAAGAATTGTAGAGTAAGTCATGTGTTGGAAAAAGGCAAGAGATTTAGGTAAAATAGTGAGAGGGAGGGATGAGGTAACTAATAGGTAGAGAGGAGCCAGTATAAGTATTGAAAAGAGGAGGGGTACATGGCCATAGACAGTAAGTGTAATTAAGAACCCCAATATTTGTTGAGAAGAAGCAGCTTGTGTTTTCTTTTAAGAAAGGGTAGGAAGGGTTACAGCGAAGGTCTTTGGGAAGTGATTTCCAGATAGACGAGGCATTGCCAGAGAATGAGCGAGATTGAGTTGCTTTCTTTTTTAGCTGAGGGAGGACTAGGACAAGCGTATTAGTGCTCCTCAATGTTCTAGTACATCCGGCTTTTTGGAGTTTGTCCGAAAGGTAAGAAGGGGTATTTTGGTGAAGGGCTTTGTGTGCGATGCAGGCAATCTTGTAGGTGGATCAATGATTTTGCTTGCGCACAACCCAGTAGTATAATTCTGTTAATGATTTATTTGTTTTTGTTATTTGTTTTTATGGGGGGCTCCAGGAGTAACGTGTCCACCCTCCAATGCCATCCTATTAAATCATGAATGTGCTTCCAATATATTTGGTTGCATCCCCCTGTTTGCACACTCCTTTGTGTCTCTCAACCTGAGAGTTTCAATAAAGGTCCAAAAAAAGGTTCAATAAAGATTCAAAAGAAAAGTCGATTTTGTCCTCAGTCTTTTATTGTTGTTTTTTTCAAATTTTCTCTTCTGTTTGAATTTCTTATAATTCTTAGATCAGCATTTCACACATTATTTTTGTTCATAATGCTCCAATGCATTTTGAGCCATTGAACTCTTCATCAGGGAGCCGCTCTATAAAGAACAGAATGAATGCACTCATGTCAACACATCCAGTGTTAGTACAAATATAAAAAATGCAATTCATAATATATGCCAACAGTAGTTTGCTCCTCTTATTTTCTATGAGGTCCCTCAAGTGACCCTTTACCCCCCGTGTTTTTTTTTAACTCGTGTTCGATGAGTTTTAAAAAAACACGGGTTCGACCTAACATGTGCAAGTCACATAGCTATAGTTCTCACACCCACGTTTGCCGGCACGCCGGGGCGGTGAAATTAAGACACTCTAAAAATCGTTAAACATGAGGTAATCATGTAAAAATGACGCAGGGTAATGAGTTACCGGAGCTATCACTACACACGTTGAACATGAGTTTAAAAAAAACACAGGGGGCAAAGGGTCACCTGAGGGACCTCATAGAAAGTAAGAGGGGCAAACTGCTGTTGTTATATATTATGAATTGCATTTTTTTTATTTGTACTAAAACTGGATGTGTTGACATGAGTGCATTCATTCTGTTCTTTATAGAGCGGGGGATGCAACCAAATATATTGGAAGCACATTCATGATTTGATCTTGTAGGTGGATCTGCCTTATATAGGAAGCCATTTAAGGTTTTTGAGAACTGGGGAGATGTGGTTGTATCGCTTACAGTCAGAGGTAAGCCTGGCAGCGAGGTGAAGAACGGATTTTATATAGGGGCTAGGCGGACTTTGGGGGTGACAGCAAGAGTGGCATTGCCATAATTAATTTTAGACAGGACCAGTGATTTAAAGTCATCAGCCGGAATTAAGGGTTTAATTTGTTTAAGGTGATATAGAGTGAAGAGAGAACCTTTTTGCCAAGTATTTTATATGGGGAGTGAGATTGAGGTTCTGATCGACGCAGATACCAAGGGACTTGACCAAATTGGAGATGGTGAGAGAGCAGTTGAAAGCTTTAATGTCTGTGATCCAGTGTTGAATAGGGAGTGAGTTGTTCTTGGAAGAGAATAGGATGTTTTAGGTTTTTTGGGGGTTTAATTTGAGATGGTTTTGATGGAACCACATTTGGATCTTAGTCAGGGCATCGTTAAGATGTATAATGTTATTGTGGGATTTGATATTGTAGTATAGTTGAGTGTCATCAGCATAAAGGTGGTAACTGATTTTTGCTTTTTAAAGAATAAAGGTGAGGGGTTCCATGAAGAAGTTGAAGAGAGTTGGAGAAAGGATAGAGCCCTGTGGAATGCCCAGGGAGACAGGTTGAGGTTCAGAGAGGCAGCAGCTGACTTAAATTTGTTGAGTTTTATTTTGGAAATAAGAGGTGAACCACGTGAGGACATCACCGTCAAAGCCGAAACGGTCTTTGAGAATCTTGAGTAAGGTGATATGGTTACCAGTATCAAAGGCAGCTGAGAGGTCAAGAAGAATGAGGAGGGAGGATTTGCCTTTGTCCAGTGAGCGATGTATCTCATCAGTAATGTTGAGCATTGCTGTTTCTGTGCTGCGGTACAAAAGGGGGTGGTGATGGACGGAGCACCGGAACCAATCAAACACTCACACCCAGTCAAAAGATCTGTGCTGCATCCCTTTCTAAAACCAGATTGGAAAACGTGTAAGAGGTTGAATGTGTCGATATGTTTATCCAGCTGTATCTGGACGCCTTTTTTGAGGGCTTTGGAAGGAAAGGTTGGAGATAGTGTGCAGATTGTTTAAGTCGTTGGGATCAGCCGCTATATTTTTGATGATGGGGGTAATTTGGCCTAGTTGGAGGGAAGCAGGAACAATACCAGTGGCAAAGGAAGAATTGATAATATTGGTCCATAGTGGGGCAATGATTTGTTTTAGTTCTTGTACCAAATGAGCCGGAAGAGGATTTCTGGAATGCAAGGATGGTTTAAGTTTGGTGATGATGTTGGGAACTTCGCTTTCAGATACTGGACAAACATACCTCCATGAAGCATTGTTTTTTAGGTGGGGGTTGATAGGGTTGGGTTTGTAGTCAATGAAAAAGAGGAGGAGTTGCCAGGTATCATGAGGGGGTAGGGAAGTGGAAAAAGGCACAGGGGGAGTGCTGAGTATGGGGTGTTGGCTGAGTTGTTATGTTATGTTATGTTATGTTAAATTGGTCTTCTATAGCACACAGCTACTCCGATAGAGTGTCCCAGCGCTTTTATTAGCAACCAGAAAAAGACAAACAGAGCACAACAAAAATATGACCACAACAGAAGGAAAAAAAAGATCCAGCAATAGAAAGAGAGTGGTTGAGTAGAGGGGGTGTTGGGATGAAGGATTGAACAATCTTGTGACTTTATCAGAAAATAAGCTAGCAATTTCTTCACACCTCTCAGTTGTAGCTAGTAATTTTGGGAGGGGCTGAGGTAGTTTGATTTTTGACAATCTTAAAAAGTTCCCTAGGATGATTTTTAGCCTGATCAAGTTGAGAACGGAGGAAGGAAGCTTTTTTGTTAAAGATATGTTTTTTGTAGCTGGTCCTAGCAGCTCTGAGGAGGACAAGATTTGAGGTGGAAGGGTTATTCCTCCAAGTTCGTTCAAACTGCCTGAGAGCTCTTCTCTCCTTGTTTAGGTCAGAATTGAACCAAGTTTTGGATGGAATCATTTTTTGGAGTTTTACTTTGGCAGGGGGCAATTTGTTCAAGGACTTCCAGGATAGAGTTATTGTATTGATCAGTAAGGCCTGTGGTACGTAAGGGGAGAGGGGAGAGCTGTAGACAAGCTTTTATTGTAGATTCTAACTCGTCTGAGGGAATAAGGTGAAGATTTCAGGTTAGCTTCTTTTGTTTGCTGGTGCAAGAGGTAGGAGGAGGTATAGAGCTGTTAATGGTGAATAGGATGAGGTGGTGATCAGACCAGTCAATGGGGATGATGTGGGAAAGAGAAGTCAGGTCCTTGCTAGTGATAATAGCATCAAGGGTGGCACCTTTGGAGTGAGTTGGAGATTGGCAGAGTTGCATCAAGTCACTGATGTCTAGACAGTCCTTGATGAGGTTAACTCCGGGGTCATCAGTTTTGTTCCAGTGGATATTGAAATCCCCTAGGAATAGGTTTCTAGACCTGGAGAGCGATGCTTGAATAAGGAGATTGGACATCTCCTCAGCAAAAGTGAGAGGATTTCCGGGTGGATGGTAGATAATATGAAGGCAGATAGGAGGGGAACCCTGAGTTGTAAGTTCAGCTCTGAAGTATTCGAAAGGAGATAGGTCCTGGTGATGGACAGGAGAGAGTTTAAGTTCATCCTTATAAATTGCAGAGAGCCCACCCCACCCCCCCCCCCCCAGTTTCATCATTTCTGTCTTTCCTGAGTATAGAGCACCCTAGTGGAGAAAGCATGTCAAGGATTGATGAGGAGTGGGGGTTGAGCCAGGTTTCAATCAAGAAGGCAATGTCACTGCTTTTGCTGAGAATGGTTTAAACCATTTCCGTTGCATGACAAGAGGCTGACCGGCTGTTAAGCAGCATGAAGTTGAGGGGTTTAGAGTGAATGTATTTAGAGGAGGAACAGGAGTGGATAAAAGTGAGTTGTTGAGGGATTCTGGGTGAAGCTGGTGAAGACGGGGTCCTACTAATTCCCATGATCACTGGGATAGCTGAGTGAGGTAGGGGGGAGTTTGCAGAAGAGGTGGAGAAAGGGTGCATTTTATTGAGGTCAGTGAGGTCTTGGTGGGGAAGATGGCTAGGGAAGGGGGGAGGGCTGGGTAAGCAAATACTATCAGTCAGTATAGATGGAGAGACAGGAGAGGACGGGATCCTATTTCTTCCCAAGATCACTGGGATGGATGCAAGAGGAGGAGAGGAGTTCAAAATCGGGTTGGGGAGGGATAATCTTTGTTGTGGTCATTGAGGACGTGGGGGGAAGGTGGCTCGGGCGGAGGGGTGTGCTGCGTGAACTATCACAGTCAGTATCTCTAGCAGGAGAGTTGACGGAGTGAGAAATAACTCCTTGGACGTAAGGTGCTTGAAAATTATGTGCGGGGACTGAAGGGTAGGTGTTTTGGTGGGGGTTATTAGTGGAGAGGTAGGAGACAACATTTCTGAGAGTCGAGAGGTGCAGTTAAATGTTAAGGAGTCATTGGGTAAGCAGTGTGATAGGGAGGGGGCCTAGTAGATCAAGAAGGAGATGTGAAGAGTCTGTGTTGGTTGGGGAGGAGGTCTGGAATGTAGAAGGGGGAAGCTGGGAGGGGGAGGAGTAGGGGTTTGAGGTGAGGAGGTAGAGTCGGAGTAGAGGGGTGAGAAGTTGTTTTCATAGAGTAAAAGAGGGGGTTGAGGGAAGTAGGGATGGTCTGTGAGTTGACTTTGGGAGCGTTGGTTAGATAATGGGGAGAGGTGATCGTAGGAGAAGAAATACTTGTGATTGGAGGAGCCTTTGGGGGAATATGGGGAGGTGTTTAACATGGAGGGTGTGGGTTTTGTGTGGATGGGGACGATTTAGTATGGTTACAGGAAGGGTAAGTGAGTGGAGTAGAATGCGGATCAATGGGAGGAATGGATAGAGGAGAGTGGGTTTGGGAGGCAGAGGGAGTTGAGGTCGAGTCACTGGAGGGGGAGATGTTCCCGAGGTAGCCGGGGGGTGGCATTGGGGAGTGAGTCTATCCATGAAGATTTTCAAATTAAGGGCTAGCAAGGTCCCTACTGGGTGGATGCGGGGAACAGGACTATTGGATAAGGTTAATGGGAATGGGAAAGGATGTGAGGGGGTTGTGGGGTGGGGACAAGAGAGGGGAGGGGAGAGGAGTAGACTGCAGATCAAGGGAAGGAATAGATGTAGGAGGGTGGGTTAGGGAGATAGAGGGAGTTGAGGGAGGATTGATAAAGGGGGGATGCTGGCGAAGTAGTCAGTGTTTGTATTTGGGGAGTAAAGCTTTTACTAATGATTATAGAATTAAGTGCTAGCGCGGTTGATTGAAAGTGGGAATGTGATTTGGTACATTAGGTTAAGTTCAGTGAGTCTGGGAGTGGATGCGAGAGGGTCCTGGAGTGTGGGGACAGGGAGGTATTTTGCAGTTTGGAGGGTTGGAGGTTAGTGTTCAGTGTAGGTATAAGGTTTTGGGATACTGAGCTGAAGTGATGTTCAAAAATGTTGAGGTGTTTTTCAGACACTTGAATACGTATGTTTCCAGATTTAAATATACAGATGTCAATTTCACCATGAAAAGAAGAGGAAGGAGTGGTGGAGAGTTTCAGACCATAGGGAATATTGCGGGAATTTGAGATAGGGAGGTGTATTAGAAAGATGCTTTTCCATTTAGATGAGCGTTTGGTGAAGAAGATGTAGTTAGTCATTATGGTGGAGGTTAGGCTACTGTAGTTGTCCACAAAAAGTGTTTCTTAATGGAGTATAAGACGTTTGTGTTTAAAAATGTTCTTACCGTGCTTAGAGAGGTTGGAGGGGTAAAGGATGGACCACGAGTCAGGGCTGTGTCTGGAGGTGGGTGATTCTAGCATCATGGAAGCATGCATGAGGGGAGGCATGATGTGTCAACAGAGTTAGAATAGAGGGTGGGATGAGGAGGTGCAGGGAATACTCGGGTGGTGCGAAGTGGAGAAGGGGAGAAGGAGCAGTGGAATGGAACAGGTAGGGTGTCAGATAGAGGTAGAGTATCCAGTAAAGCATGAACAGATAGCGCAGAAGGGACTATTAGAGAGGTGGGCAATAAGGTGGTGTAGTGGGAGAGGGGGGAGATTCCAGGGGAAGAGGAAGTAGGAAAGGTCGCAGTTAAGAGAGAGAGGTGACAGTGGAGGAGGGATCAGAGAGGAGAGAAAGTATTCGAGAGGAGTGGTGAGATTATTAATAGAGAGATCAGTGAGGGTAAAGGAAGAGAGAATACATCTTGGCAAATAGGATAAACAAGATTCACATTACAACCAGATAAATAAAGTGAGTAATATAAATTACTAGTGTAGAATTAAAAATTACACAGATCAATGAGGTAAATAGGAACGCGAGAATATCATAAAATTAAAAACAAAAATATACAAGTATTCACCTAACAAATAAGAGTAAAGTGTAAGGAATTAAATACGAGAGCATATTTACGGGTTACACAATACAGTTTCAACAGATAATTAGAGGTAGACCCTTAATAGTGTGCTCTGAGACCTTCGGGTCAATTATGCGCGATACAAATGCAAAAAAATGGAATGGAAATGACAAGTTCGTAATGGGCATTGGTAAAAATCACTCAACATAAATAAACCAGAGATGGGGGCATTTTCATGTACAAGATGGTGTGGAATAGAACAAAAAAAACTAAGATTCTTTGTTTAGTTAGAGTGCTGCCTGATTTGAGAAAGGCTGTTTCTTACACTGAGTTCCAATATAAGACAGCATTCTTTGAACAATGTGCACTCTCCGTTCATGAGGCAGACCTGCAGGCAGGAAACAAGCGTGGCCAATCAGGCAGTACAGGGCACTTTGCTACCCGTGACTAAGGATTGCTCACTTGGTCATTGGCTTCCCCAAGTTCAACGTTTGAGGAACAGAGCGTGGGAGCTATTTGGCTACCTACGTTCCAGTTACATGAACCTAGGCAGATTCATAGACCAACTTTCAGCCATTGTCAATTCAAATGGATTCTCCATTGACACTTCAAACCCACTCGCAAATCATAGTGCCAAGAAGGCCATGAACATATGGTGCCATCAAGCTCTTCCAATGAAAGTGAAACAGCTGTTCAAGCTCTCCTACTCCCACATCTGTATAGTGACAATGTCCTGCTGCACATCCTTCCATACTCAATACTGAGCTTCTTCAGAGGTAGGCTATGCACTACCCCTTGCCTTGTCAATGGTCATTCACCTTCTCTCTGCTCCACTGTAAATGAACATCACAGCATCAACTAAAATGGCCTTAAACAGGAAATGCCTAGGTGTTGGCCGTACTCCTGTATTGCATTCTATGGTGATATCGTGTGTGGAAATACCTTCTTCGACATCATGAAGCCGCCATCTTGTGGTCAGGAATCCTTCTGTGAAAGTTTGACAAGGAGCCGAGTTTGCATCCTCCACTAGGTTCTTAATATGAGGGATATGCCCGGTGCAGCAGCTCACGTACATTAATTAAAATAGAGATACTTCTTTCAATCTCAATGAAACAGAAGCTCTTGATCTCATGGAAGTATTTCCTCGTCTTTGCAAGACCGCCATTTTGGGCTCAGGCACCATTCAAGGAGAGATTAGTTAAGGCGGGCAGCTTGAAACGAACCTTTAAGTGTGTCGTTTATTACACACTGCAGCAACAACTGGAGCCTGAATGAGGCCGTCACTCCACTGAGCATCTCTGCAAAAAACGAACGCTGGGCCTTTCAATCGTGAGGTCCTGTTTAGGCAGCCATTTTGGGACAGGCTATGACCCCTGAGGACTACCAATGCCGGCATCAATTTACAAATCTCGAAAATGCATACAGGAGTCCAAGATGCGAGTGTCCAAAAAAACTCCCTGCAATAGCGAAGACCTATGACTCCAGTGCGGCGGTCGATGGTACCGTCATAGCCACCCTCTGGGCTGTTTCGGAGAGGTGGGGGAAGTGCTGTCCACTCAATAGTGCCCCAGAGACCCACTAGAGATGGAGCGATATGAGGCTGGTGAAAGTCATAGGCATCCCTGCGTCTGGTGTCTCATATGGTTCCTGTGCGGCGAAGCAACAGAGCGGTCAACAAGGAGCGGGCTGAGCCAGTATCAGTATTCTGGGATCCAAGTGCAGCAGAGGGGTGAGGGTGGAGCGATCTGCTCACCATACACCTGTGAGGAATTATCAGCTGGATCTTACGGGGTGCGAGGCTGGACGCAGATGCGAGACTCAGTCATGCTGCACAGGCTGCTTCGAGGCTCCGCACCCACAACAATCGGGAATCAGGAGGCTCTGGACCTCTCATGGGTCCAAGGCAGCCATGGGACTCGTCTACGTTGTTGGTGAGATTCAATTAGGTAAGATATCTGCTCAAAAACACTGCTTGGTAGCGTGTTAAGAAGAGGGTGGTGTTGCTGCTGTTTTCCTATCCTTGGTGTTGTCGGTTAGAAGGGTGGATGGGGGGCATGACCAGGGATTTGCACTAAAAGAGATCCCAAGCCCCTGAGCTTCTAGGGGAGGTCCTCCTAGGCAGCCATCTTAAGTCCTGACTCCAAAGATTCTTTTCAGCCTCCATTTTGCCTAACCTTTTACCTGGAAGTTGGAATCTTTTCAAAACTTGCCAAAACTTTTATAATTTTTCTCAATTTTTAAAGTCTTTAACTTTTGTAATGCGGGTCTACAGAAGGCCCTAAAATTCCAATAAACAAATCTAAATAATTCTAAAAAATAATTTTTGGGTCTAATGTCAATAGTTGATGTTGTGTGCAAAATCACTTACAATGAATGTGTGGTATCTGGGCCTTGGTATCCGAAGGCACTCTTTAGTGACAATGGAATGTTGTCACTGGAGTGGTGCCTATGTCACAGGTGTGGTTGTAATGTTTGGTTTTAAAGTGGGTGAGCAGTTGCTTAGCCAAGCTGTTGGAAGATGGATGGGCTCTTCTTGAGAAGGAAAACACTTCCTCAGGCCTCACTCATGCCTTGACTAATAATTTGAAGCTCTACGATCACTGGATCTCACACTAGCGTAGTCAGTAGCCGTATGAACCTGAGAAAGAAGATACCAACAAATCATTACATTACATCTCACAGGACATCGTACCAAGGACGTTCCCTCCCAATACAGTCATCTGGGATGTGGTGAGTATTTATTCTAAATTTCATTTCAAGCTACCAGGTTTACATGTGTAATAACAGCCGTTATACCTTAGAGCACTCCCCTTGCTTGCAATAGCCTTACCTCTAGCGCTGCAGTATCCACGTTCCTCTGCTCCCTTTGAAAAGGCCATGCCAGTTGCTCGAGGTGTCTGCCGAAGTACGCCTGCAAGTGGTGGCAGTACGATGGTTTGTGAAGCAAGAGGCTGGGCTGATAATCCTTTGATCGGTAGACACGTCAACTGTAAGATGCCTTCTGGAGTGTGCACGCAAGTGGGGCAACAAGTGTTGCTCAGAGTTTGACCAAAATACACCAGAGCACACCAGATCATTATATCTATTATCCCAAAGAAGAATCAAAAGAAAAAACAGAGGTTTTACCACAATGTGTGCATTAATTTGCCATTAATCTAGTGTCCCTACGGTTGAAAATTAGACAGAGTCTTGAATCAGGTCCTTCTGTTTACTTTATTTTCACCTTCAAAACATGGAGAGCAACAGCAGCCGATGCAAATTTCACCCCTCTGGGCTTTTTCAAGGCTCAAATTTGATAAAGTCGTGTCCAAATATTCGTATTACTGCTTTTAAAAAGTTAACCTCCTTACTAGTTATTTCCAAACGACTAAAGGATGACATGCCACCCCAACTGGCAGTACTGTTATCTACTTTGAAGTTATGTATCCTTTCTAAACACTGCCTCACATAAAGAAAAAACGCTTTTTTCTTTTTCCTCGGACCTTGAAGAGCATTCTGTGTCTTGTGTTATTGACCGCTACTTGTGACCGGCAGCTATGGGCCTTCCAGTCCTAGTGTAAGCATACCCTGATGGGTAGGTAGTGTGACAACATTGGAGCACCCTGTAGGAGAGTAGGGTCTGCTATCCTATGGTCACCCCAAATGTTTGCTTTTTGCTTCACTGGTTTATGACTTAATGTGGCTGTGGGCCTGCTAATCAGACCCACAGACTGCTGTTCTCTCTCTAAATTAATGTCAATGCACTTTAGGTGCATTACAAATTAGAACTGGTTTGCCTTATAGGCCCCTGTAACAGTGTACCCCAGGTACCCAGGGCATAGGTGCATCCAAGGCCTACCAGGGGCTGCAGCATATATTGTGCCACCCCTGGCCTGGCCTCCATATTTGACACAACTGGCTGACCCGTCAGCTGGGGTAAGTTGGTGCAATCACCTCTTACTTAGATATAGTATACCTGTATATAACTTATCTGGACACAGGTTAACCTATAAGCCACTCCTATGGAAGGCATCGACAATCCTGGAGGCAGAGTGCTTGGTTTCATGTGAGATGGTGCTCTGGCACGAGCTGAGCCCGTCTGCAGCTGTCGGGAACAACTCCCTTAGCTGTTCCGGGATATTGCCATACCATATACTCTTAAGTGCATTATAATCCTCACGGTTACTTGCTAACTAGGGTTTGGCTTTATCAAAACATGTCGAGTAAGGTGTCATACGAATTGGGATACTACCCCCTCACCAATTCTGGGGACAGGGGTAGCGTTCCACCCTTCTAGAGGGACACGACATATACATAACTTGAACCCCGGTTAAAGTTAAACTCGAGCCTCAGCATCACAAAATGAATGCTGCCACCACAGACACAAGTCTAACCTCCTGCTGCTGGGAGTCCTTCCAGCTAGGGAGGCTTGGAAAAAGGGTTTCCTGCCTTGGGAGGTGCGAGCACCACCCCAGACAGGATTTTGTGTATTGGGTAGGACAGGGCTGAAAAGAATGAGACATGCCTGGGGCACACAAGGTGTCCCCGTGCATAAGCCAGTCCAAACTGATGCTGGGGCTTTCCAGCCCCGGTCCTGGCACGGAGCTGGACAAAGGAAAGGGGGTGTAACCGCCCCCCTTTCTGGTCCCACCCAGAGGAAGGACCTAGCAGGTGATCCGGCCCCCAGATTTGGAATAAGCGTAGGAGCTGTGTTCCAAGACTTCAGATCATCCTGAACTTGACTTGAAACTAAGAAAACTGGACTTCAAAATTCTGCTGCACAGAAGACTGAAGAGCATCTCCCTTGTGGCCAAGGAGTGACCACCCTGTGAATACAGGCACCATCCAGCAACTCGACATCTGCTTTGCCACCACCTCCTGCCGGAGCCCAAGCCCAGAGCCCGACGAGACCCAGACTCCCAGACATCTCAGAGCCCGATCCACAGTCCCTGAAAAGAAGAGCCCCGTGGAGGCACTGAGAGACGTGGGACTGGTCATCTCAAAAGACCCCCGAGAAGCTGACTGCGCAGCACCCGAGGCACCCTCGACGCCGTGCTTTGGGGTTTGAGAAACCCCACCACCGAGCAGCATCTGCACCGAAGATCAGCCCCCCAGCATCTCCACAATGTGCGTGGGGCCCTTTTGCATTTTGCCACTCGACGCGCCATCCCGGTTACTAGTCCGTTGGCTAGTGGCCATCTTGGCGATGAAATCCAACATTTACACCGCTGGTCTGGTTGCTCTAGACTGGCCCTCGCTCCTGTAAAAAGGAGCACCCCCTCTGACCTTGCTGGTCAGAGTGAGAAGCTTGCATCGTCTCCTGCGTGGCTTGCTTTAGCCAAGGCCTGTTTGCTCCGATCAAAAAGCTGACACCATCATCAGCAATAGCCTCTGTGGGACAGCTCGTGACCGACGCCTGGATGTCCTCGACCTCTTCGTGCCCACGTGGCTGTAGAGACAATCTTCACCTCTTCGCCTGTTTGCACCCGACATCGCCTGGTTCCATCCTGGTTCCACGGTAGTCACTGGGTAGTGACTTTGAACCCCCAGTGCTTTCAGGTCTTCAACTCTTCAGATCCACCCTTGGATCCACCGGAACTCTCCACGACGACCCGCCTGTAGCATCTTCATCTGCAGGTCCATAGACCAGCGTGACGAAACCAGACACACTTTGAGACATATGCACCCGCTTCCTGTGGGTGAGGTAAACCTGGCAATCCGGTGCCCCTGTAGCAATACACCTCTAGTGTCTATGTTCCAAGTTGCTAGGTTCTAGGTCATCTGGAAGGTTCCCTTTTCACTAACTTTGTAACTTTTACGCACCATTGACATTGCATTGGTGCATGGGTGTGCTTTAGGCGCTGCACGCGAGTCCCGCTGGCCTTTCCCGACTTCTTCACTGTTAGTCCCGAACAGCTCCAGCGATTCCCCAGGCCTTAGGCCTACTTCCTTTTCGATTCATGGTACTTATACCACTATTTTAGTTTATGGTTTAGGTGGCCCCTAGGGCTCATCCACATTGTGCAACTTTTGTATATTTAAACTGTGTTTTGTTTTAATGCATTTGCTTCTGTGCTCATAAAGAGTATAGGGGCTATTTGTAGTAAATAAATATATATATATTTTCAATATATATCTGTGTGTTGTCCTTTCATTTGGTATTCAATGGGATTGTGTATGGAATTACAGCTGGCTTCACATGCCTTTCAGAGTTTAGCCTAAGACTGCTTTGTCCACGCTACTTCTAGGATAGCTGGTCTATAAGGTTGACTTACAACCGATCATCATAAGGGTTGCTTGGCATGGTACAAGGTGATCACTAGAACTAGTGAGCATCATATACCAGGCCAACTTCTTACACACCCTAAAGAAACGTTTGTAACTGAACAATCTAGACAAATTACTGTTAATGGATGTGCAGATAGCTAAGCAAACACACAACGTTTTGGAATGAAAGTGTTGCTCAAAGGTAGGCTGGACTTGCGATTTTAGCCGTAACAATGCTAAATGTTACTGCGCCTTCTTCCTTACAACTCCAGGTGATCCCCCAATGAGGTGGAAGAAGTGGAAAAAGTTTTTGAACGATATGCAAAGGTTTGTATGGCCTCTTTCAGTGCTGAACAGAGGTCATCTCTTCTTTATGCATTGCTTCGGTTCTGAGGGACAGGAGATTTTGGATCATCTCCCAGAATTTTGTGAATCTGAATCAGAAGACTTTGAATGAGTACAAATTGTGTATTAAAAAACTTGGATCAGCATTTTCTGCCAAAGGTCGGCACAAGACTTGAAAGATACCATTTGGTAGAAGAATGAAAAATAAAGGTGAATCTGTGGAGTGGTATGTTACACAACTGAGAACGCTTGCTTTTTATTGCAAATGTGCAGATCTTCTAGATGAACGAAGTGGAGATCAATTCAAGTGAGGGTGTGATATGGAGAAAGTGAGAGAAGACTATTCCAACACCTTACCTACTGTTACGTAGGCTGGAGTTAGAATAGTGAAATATACGTTTCTAATGTCAACGCGCAATCTACTGTAAGCCGATGTAATGACTTGCATAATAGTGGCTTTGCATGGTAACAATGTGGTTGTTGTAATGACCACGTTGTAATGGCCCGCGTTGTGATGACTCACGTTGTAACAAGTCATATTCGTTTGATACATTTAGGTCTGTCAGGAAGCCTTTTGGCTTAGTTTCAGCAGCATCGGTCTTTCAATGTGCCATGAAGAATGTTTTGAAGGGTATTGAGGGTGCCTGTGCCTATCAAGATGGCATTCTCATGTTTGAGAGGAATAAGGAGGAGCATAATGTTTGCTTGTGGAGAAAAGCTGAATGATTCCAATTTGGCCATTAAAGCAGAGAAATGTCAATTTGCCGCTACCACCATTAATTATTTGGGCCACACCGTTACTGATGATGGTATAATGCCAAAGGCAGAAATAGTAAAAGTCATCTTGTGCATGTGTTCTCCATGTTCCCGGGAGGAGCTGATGACGTTTTTAGGGATGATAGAGTATTATAATAGGTTTGTGCACAATGTTGTGGGATTGAGCGTGAACAAGAGGTTGCTGCTCAGGACGGGTGAGGAGATTTTTGGGAATGATGCTTGTAAAAAGCAGTTCACAGTTTTGAAGGAGAAGCTTAAAATGGCTCTAAGGCCGAAGAGATTTGACCAACGCAAGGAGTCAATAAATACAATGGAAGCCAGCCTTAGGGGTCTAGGTTTGGTGCTACAACAGAATGGGCGGGAGGGCATGAATACTATCATGTTTTTTCATGTGGATTAAAAGATGCGGAATCTCGCTGTTTGGTGATCGAATGCGAAGCCCTTGCAGTGTTTTGGGCAATCAGGAAATTGAAGAACTTTTTGTGGGACACAAAGTTTGAAGTGACCACAGCCCCTATGTGAGATGTACCATAGGAAAGGAATTGAATTAGAGTCTGGGAGGATAACAAAATTTGTAGTTGCTCTGCTAGAATTTGATATTGACAAGAAATACATACCAGATGTGGAGAATGGGGTTGTTGACACTCTGTTGAGGTTGGCTGAGAAGGAGTGTGATACACAAGTTTAAACTGAACTCTATTATGAGGAGGCTGAATTTGTGTGTGTGTGTTAGATGATTAGGTTGTTTCTAAGGAACAGTGGTGAGAAGGATTGGTTGCTCATCTGGTGCTTTCAGAAGTTTTGTTTCTGGTGAAGAAAGGGTTGCATACCCACAGGCAAGACTCGAATGAGGGAACGTTGTTTTGGGGTGTCAAAGATGAGTTTGGCACATGTGGCGGCCTGTTATTTCGAGGCATGAGGTTGGTTCCTCCAACAAAGCTTAGTCATAAATTGATTAATTTAGGCCATGTTTCTCATCTGGGCATGTCCAAAACAAAGGAGAGATAACATTCCTCTTATTGGTGGCCGGGCATGCATCTACAGGTTGAAAGACTTCTGTGGGATTGCTCACTGTCCTCTAAGAGCGTTACCCTTAGGACCATGGAAAGAGATTGCCTTGGACATTCTTGGTCCTATTCATGGAGAGGGTCAACATTACTACATGATAGTGGTTATTGATATGTATTCGAGGTGTCCAGAAATGTGTTTGATGATGGGAGTGGAAACTAGGCTTGTGATTGGGTTTTTAAAGAAATTAATGGCATGTTATGTTATGTTATTAAATCATTTATTGAGCGCACTAACACTGATTAGTTTCTTGGCGCTAAAATTGACAGTAACACAATCAGAGGTGGGAAAGGAGGATTAAAAAGCTTGTCTAAAAAGCCAGGTCTTCAGTGCTTTCCGAAAAGGTAAGAGATCTTGGCAAGACCGGATCTCCAGGGGAAAGATGTTCCATAGGCAGGGGGCCAGTGTTGCAAATCTGCGTCCACCAGCACGTTTAAGTTTAAAGGGAGGGGTCTGGAGAAGGGCTAGATGGAGTGAGCGAAGGTTGCGGGAGGGGACGTATCTGGTGATCAGTTGAATAATAAATTTAGGGCTTTTGCCGTGTAATGACTTGAAGATCATACAACCTGCTTTGAAGTAGCAGCGTTGTGTGACCGGGAGCCAATGCAGCTCGATGAGAAGAGGAGTCGGCGCCTGCCATCTTGGTTGCTTCAGGATCAGCCTAGCAGTATAGTTCTGCACCATCTGGAGACGCTTAAGTAAATAGTTAGGGAGAAGTGTGGCTCACTGGTTAGAGGAGGCATACCCTGAAGCAGAGGTCAGACCCGGGACAAGGGTTCAATTCCCGACGCGGCAGGGTCTGAGCCCAAGTGTCCACGGACTCGATAATTCTCACTTCGGTGCCTACTCGAATCACGGGTTCACACTCTGCAACTCTGGGCAATAGCTTGCTTAATCTCCACTACGGCCCCTTCGTGGTGGGATGCCTGGCTTTCACCCTGGGGATGCCCAGTACGGGTTATCTCACAGGGAAAAGCCAGGACGGGTTCCCAATGCAAGCGCCGAGATGCCCAAGGGTAAGTCGAGCGTTATATAAGAACACACATACATACCTAGGTAGATGGCATTCGCGTAATCCAGATGGGACAGGACAGTGGCGATCACAACCTGGGTAATCGCTTCAGGCGTTAGTAGTCACCTGACCTTCCTGATTTTCTTTAGCTGGTAAAAGCATTTGGATACCACTTGTCCCACTTGTGCTTTTAGTGAGAGAAGGTTATGAGAAGGTTATGCAGAACTACTATTGACCGATAATGGTTTTCAGCTTGTCTCCTGGGAAATTAAAGATTTTTTGAGGATGCATGGCATAAAAATTGAGCTCTCTATCACCCGGAGACCAACTGTATGGTGGAGAGATTCAATAAAGTACACAAGTAGACCATTGTACTAGCAGAAACTAATTGCTTAAAAAAAGGAACTGTAAGGTGCAGTAAAAGGGGATAAATGTGCAGATAGTTGACATCAGGAGGACAAAAAGGTGTTGGCAAGAAAAATAAATTTTGTCTATAGGAAAGCCGTGAAAAAAACAGTGGTTGTGGTGGGAAACGTGGTGATGATTAAACGTCCAGGGCGGAGTGGTGGTAGCTCCAAATTTGTTAAACCCATTCATGTTTCCAAAGTATTTGATAATGCGGTAAAAACACAAGACCACCTTATTTGGAATCTTGAAAAAATTGTGGTGTACAAGGGGCCTGAGCGTCTCTCTGGTAATAGTGTGATGGGTGGTAATGCTTCTAAAGATGAGAGTTTGGATGATGACAGTACAAAAGTTAGACGCAGAATGTCTTCGAGAGTCAGTAGGAAGCTGTTGTACTTGAAAGATTTTGAACAATAATATTCAGTTCAAGGAGTGATGCTATTCTGTCTTCCCAGTCCTGGAGTTTTCGTTAGGAATTCTTTAAGGATCTTCTTATGTATCAGTACTGAATGATTTTTTTCCCTTTATGACAATGCTCTGTGTGTTCTGTTATTTTGGATTTCTCTTAAAGGTTTGTTCTTTTTTATCTCACTTGTAAATTCTACTTTGTACATATGTTTGTTTTGAAGTATTATAAGAGGGAGGTGTGTGGTATCTGGGCCTTGGTACACAAGAACGCTCCATTGGGACAATAAAATGAAGTCACTGGAATGGCACCTGTCACAGGTGGGGTTGGAATGTTTGGTTTCAAAGTGGGTGAGCAGTTGCTTAACCAAGCTTTTGGGAGATGGATGAGTTCTTCTATAGAATGAATAAACTTTATCAAGCCTCACTTCTGCCTTGACTGACCCTTTCAAGTGCTACTAGCAGCTGGTGTTACAGAGTGGTACTGCGAAGCACAAGTTTAGCACCCCATTACTGAAAAACAAATGTACAAAAGTGGAGTATTTTGCAGTGAGGCTAGATAGGCTTTATTATGTATTACTCTCACAATACCCCAAAATAGGCCCTTATGATCCACACTAATAAATCCCTAGCTAAGTCCTGGTAAAATTCCACAGAGCAGTTAGGCTTTACTAGAGGAACATGTTTAGAATTTCCAGCATTGGGATCTCCATTTAGTGGGATTTTCATACACTGACAGGTCTCTCCGCTGAAAAGTATCTTGGTGCGATAGGGGAAGAGCTCTGCTACGTGCATGAAGATTGTTAAGAATTCAATCAAGTGGTTGCTCTCACTCTTGAAGCTTATTATCCTGATGATGACCGTTAAAGAAATTTCGGGTTGAAACGCCGTTGACGCCTCTAATAAGGCTCAAATCAGAGATTACATTATTTTTTGATTGTGTACTGTGTTAATTGTTATTTGTTTATTTTTCTCTGCCACTGTTTTTTGATTTCACACGTTTATATCTTTTTAGTGTATAGTATGATTGTAATTGTTTGAGCGCCCTTCTTTTTTCATTAACTTCATTAAATGTATCTATGTAACTATTTATGAACATGGTTCTTTGTAACATTGTGACATTCACAGGTTTTTCCATCACTTTTTCTTTACTATATAGAGTTACCTTTAGTCTTTTTTAGTGGTTAAGTATGGTAATGTAGCTCAAGAACCTAGGTTTGGATTTCAGTAAAAGGCAGGGCACTGAACACAAAATGGGTCAATTCATGGATGACTAGATGCATGAGTGCAGGGATGAGTGAGAGCATGGATGATAGTGAGTGACTGCATAGATAAACGTATTCTGACATTCAGGTCTAAGCCAGGCCTACTGGTATTGTATATATTTGTTGTGACTGGAAGGAAGGAATTAGTTTGTTTCTAAGTCAGGGATGCCTGCCGGTTGTATATTTTAGTCTCAGCAATCCTTTTTGTTAGCATGACGTCCCTCAGTGCTGTAAGACCCATCTTTTCTTTTCTCCCTTAGGGTGAAGGTATCCTTGGGCCAGGCGAGAAAGTAAAAATAGGTCAGCGAGAAATAATAAGTCGCTTGTATGTTAGATATGGATGCCATAATGGGTATAGTTGCTATCAGGCTCCAGACTTATGGATGCAGTACACCGGAATTAACTGGCCAACATTCTACATCCGCGTCATCAATGCAGATCAGTCGCAGATACAGTTGCGGTGTGGTTCTGAAGGAGGATACGGCCCTGTCTGCCCCAACTATGGTGAGTGAGTTTTTGGACACACACTTTTGAAAAGGAATTCAGAGTTAATAAGATCCACATAATATCCAGAATCTGAGTTCTTGATTAAAATGCATTTCTTGCTGAGGTCAGGGTCCTGGGGGGGTGGAGGGTGGGGGGCGGTTCCCCTGTGACTGGTTCTTCATCCTGTGTTTCATCAAACATCTCCCTGTAGCGGTGATTTGGTACTGGTGTCTGGTACAGCCATGAAGCCCCCCAATTTGTCCTACTCCTTTTCATGCACAGATGTAACCCTTGCAACCCACAGCCCATGACCCTCTGGAAGTTATACCCACCTCTCCAAACTCTCAGGTAGTATTAATCAGTAGTGGGAGACCCTCTGGAGCTGGTAATTTCTGGTCCCCTCCAGATACTCCTCAAGGTTTCTTCATGGCTGCTTCCTACACTCTCCATCCCTACCCTGGGCATTTTCTTGTGACAGCAAAGAAACTGGGACTTAGTAAAAGCAAAGAACTCATCTCACAAACCTCACTCCTTGTACTAACTTTGGCATACAGCATATATACTGTTACAAGTGGGTCTAAACTCTAAAATATTGAGGCATCCTTCGATGACGACTCCCTCCTAGAATAATTCAGTATACCTTTATTTATTTTTTTATTTTATTTTAAAGGTTTTATATAGCGCTGGCGAGACCAGGAGGTATCAGAGTGAACTGCATGAGCATCAGATCATAGTTACAGGTTACATCGTTAAAAGGTTATTAGAGCAGTTACTTGTATGGTCGAGATAAACAATAAGCACAAATATGTAAGGGGAAGAGCAGGCGGGGGAAAGATTCAGGGGAGGGGGAAGGAGTTGGGGAAGTAGGCAGGTAATGAAGGTGGGAAAGAGGAGGGGAGGGTGAAGGACACGGCATGGAAATAAGAGGGGAAGGGCGACGGGGAACACAAACCGGCAAACGAGTCAAAGCAATGTCCAAAGTCCAGTAAGCAGTGATCCCAGGGGAAGTGGTATCACTTCCCTATCTCAGTTGCGGGAGGCCCCCCTTACGCAGTGGACTCTCTGAGAGCGGTCTCCAAGACTCCAAGGCCCACATTCTGGACCCTCCCCAAAAAGGGGCGAGGGAGTGCTTTGGCAAGGGGTGCCATACCACACCTCAGCTGTGATTGGCTTTCTTGGCACTGTGGACTCTCTCAGCAGGTACGCTGAGACTCCAGAGTATAAATATTGGATCTTTCCCCAACAAGGGGAGAAGGAGTGCTTAGTCAAAGGGCCCAAAGGACAGGGGGCTAGGCAGATTTGCAAGCAAGATGAGAGATTCAGGGGAGAGGCGATAGGAGCTAGGAGCTAGGGAGGTAGACAAAGAGAGAAAGAGTACTAAATGGGAACACATTTCATTAATGAGTTATTATATAGCACTGGCTAGACCCGAAGGAATCAGAGCGCCTTACATGAGGAACAATAATGTTGCAATTTACATCAGTTAAAAGTTACATAAGTATCAAGAAAAGCATGTAAAGAACATAGGGGACAAGGTGAATGGAGAAAGGAAGGGGAAGAGGATATTGTGGGGGGTAGGAGGAAGATAGGACGTAGAGACGAACACACACAAGCACATAGGCAGAAAACATCCAAGAACACAAGCACACATAAAATCCCATGCTCTAATACAAAAACACCCAAATACATGCACACGGAAACATCGTCACATGCACAGACATGCACAAGCACACACACATGTGCTCACACTCTCATGCACACATACAGAAACACAAAAACACAGGCACACATACAATCACATGCTCCAGAACAAAAATACCCAAGGAGTTTTACACAAAATATATGCACACACACACCATCACACGCATAGACATGCACAAGCACACACAAATGTGCGCACACACTCTCATACGCGAACAGTAGGCGCATACAAGTACTCATACAGAAATATCCACACACACAAGCACACATACAATCCCATGTTCAAATACAAAGACATTCAAATACATGCACACACCATCATACACACAGACATAAGCACACATACAGAAACATCAGCTCGCACAAGCACAAGCACACATAAAATCATATGCTCTAATGCAAAAACACCCAATTACATGTCCACACCATCACACGCACATACATGCACAAGCACACAGGAATTTGAACATAGTCTTTCATATATGCACAGGTGCAGAAAAACACACACGTGTGTCCGCACACACCCCTTCATACACGCATAGATGCACACACAAAAGCACTCCCCTGACACATTTCTCCCGGACTGCCACAGCATTGATGGCAAACAATGGCAGGTTAGGACAGACTAATGAAAGAAGGCTAGTTGTACACGAAGGAAACGGTCAAGGCCAACAAGATGGTGTGCCTAGAGTAAGAGTCACAGTAACCTCGGCATAAAATGGCGCCCCCCAGATCAGCACATCCTGATTCTAGTGCTCTGGGTCCAGAAGCTAGCTCTTTGGATTTCCCGGATTCAAAGCATAGACTACCTGCAGGGCTCCGCTTCACATCTCCCCTTCTGGCCACCTGGTGACACCCACCTTGTCCTGGGCTGTGTGTACACTCTGGGGTCCATCGATGTGCCCCACAGCCAGACAGCCTTACTTTGTATTTCTAAGTCCTCCGGGGCCGCCGCCCGCAGCTGCGTTGGTGGAATCAGTGGAGGGAGGGGGAAAAGGAGGAACGCAAGTCTCCATCCGCAGTGGGTCTCCTCGGTCAGCTCCACAGAGTGCCACTAGGACCGTGGTCCCAGACTCACAACCTCTCAGGCAGTGTTGTCAGAAGCAGAGAGGATCTCCAGGGCAGCTCCTGCGCCGGCGGGCCGGTCCATGCGGTCTCAGCTGCGAAGGTGGAAGGATGCAGCGGCCCCTCACTCAGACCCAGGGCAAGTCACCTGGTGCCACAACCTCGCCACTCCGGCCACACGGGCCACACTACTGGGCCCCAGCAGCTCGGGAGACTCCTCTATCGAGCCCTGGCTTGAGAGATCCGCTCCGGGGTCACAGCACCAGCAGGCCCGACAGCAGGTCACCAGGAAGCGAACAGAAACATTTGCGAGGGGGTATAAGGAAAGGATCAGCATCGACCTCCTTAGGCATTCACAGCAATACGGGCCATCTCCAAGCACCGAGGTTGGGCTCCCCTGTCTCCCTCCACTGTGGCCAGCAAGGTCATCAAGATCCAGCTGACTCATGCAGTCCCGCTTAGAGCAGGACACGGCTGGCTTGGCTGGGGAATTTTAGAGGGGTCCGCAACTTAGCATTTCATCATCTCTATGCATAGACATGTCTAAGTAGTGGCTTCATTGTGTAGCCCTGGTTTCCCTTGTCCGGCAACAATCACCACCATGGGCACCATGATGTTAGTGGTGATTGTAAGTGTAGGAGTGAAGGGTCTGCTTCCTATGGTCACCCCCACTTTTTGCTGTGATTCACTGTTTTTTTACTTTAGTGTGGCTGTGGGCCCGCTAATCAGACCTACAGTCCAGCTGTTCTCTCTCTAAATTGATACCATGTACTTTAGGTACATACCTAATTGAGTATTGGGTCACCTTTGAGAGCCCCTGTATAGTGTACCATAGGTACCCAGGGCATAGGCCTACCAGGGGCTGCAGCATGTATTATGCCACCCCTGGATGGCCATCCAAACTGACACCACAGGCTGCTCACTCAGCTTTGGCAAGGTCGTGTAATCACCCCTTGCTTAGATATAGTATTCCTATATCTACCCTTATATATAGACGCATATATACCTATATGTCACTCCTATGGCAGACCTTGAGTGCTTGGTTTTATGTGAGATGGTGCTCTAGCAGGAGCTGAGCCCGTCTGCAGCTTTCGGAACCTTGTCCTTATAGCTGTTCCATGATATAGCGGTACAAAAGGGGTGGTGATGGACGGAGCATCTGAATCAATCAAACACTCACACCCAGTCAACAGATCTGTGTTTTATCCATCACCGTTCTTTAGCCCACTCTGCCACCCCAGTTCAGACATGGCCATATGCAAATCAGTATGACCCTGTGCCACATGGGAACAGTCCAGCCCGAACTGCCAAGCCATGTCTTCCTAGGATGCTTGATTCCGGTACAGTGAAGACATGGCTTGGCAGTTCGGGCTGGACTCTTCCCTTGAGGCACAGGGTCAAGACTGATTTGCATATGGCCATGTCAGAACTGGGGTGGCTTGGTAAGCTAAATAAAGATGGATTAAACCCATATCTGTGACTGGGAGTGAATGTTTTGCCATTGTGCAACATTCCGTCCATATTCTTGTGTGTTTTGCTGTTCTATGATATAGCCATACCATATACTCTTAAGTGCAATATAATCCTCACGGTTAATGCTAACTTTGGTTTGGCTTTATCAAAACATGTCGTGTAAGGTGTCAAACACTTTGAAATACCAGTCCTGGCGGTGGGGGTAGCATTTCACCCTTCTAGAGGTAGAAGACATGTAGTTACTGCTTTACCTGGTTAAAGTTAAACAGAGCCTACAGCATCACAAAATGGATGCTGCTGCCACAGACACAAGTCTGACCTCCTGCTGCTGGACGGAACTCCGGCAGGGGAGGCCTTGACAGGAGGTTTCCTTTCAAAGGAGGTGCTAGCACCTCCCCAGACAGCCTGTAGTGAATTGGGGCAGGGTGGGTTCATGGAAATGTGCTTTTCCAGACACTGCCTGGGGCACACAAGGTGCTCCATGCATAGCCCGGTTCAAACTAGTTGCTGGAGCACTCCAGCCCAGCTCTGGCACTTAACTGGACAAAGAGAAAGGGGTGTAACCACCCCTTCTCAGGTTCCACCCATAGGAGGGAACTAGCAGGTAATCCAGCCCCTTAGTTAAGTATAAAGCTGTGTCTAGAGACATTAGATTATCCTGGAAAGAAACTCTGAAATGAACACTTGGACCTTCGAAGTTCCATTTCGACTGGAAGACTGAAGGCATCTCCCATGTGGTCAAGGAGTGACCACCCTGTGCAAACAGGCACCATCAGTAATTTTCCAGTTTGCTTTGCCAATGCTCCTGCTGGAACCTGAAGACTTAGCGACCCATGAACTAGACTTCCAGACTTCTCTGAGTCCGACCCACATCCACAGCAAAGCTGAGACCCATGGCGGACACGAGAGACGTGGGACCGGACCTCCTGAACTACCAGCTTTTTGCTACCTGTGCATCTTCTGAGATACCCTTGAAGTTGTACATCGGGGTTTGAGAAGCCCCAGACCCGAGCAGCATTTTCTCTGAAGCTCAGCCCTCCACACTCCACGAGTGGCACGTGGGGCCTGCATCTGCATTTCAGCTCAATGCGCCTTCCTAGTTGCTAGCTCATTGGCTAGTGAGCCCTATGAAGATGAACCTTTGAATTTACAATGATTACCTGGTTGCTACAGGCTTGCTCCAGCTACCTTGTGACGAATAGGTGCCCCAGACCTTGCTGGTCTGAACAGAAGCCCCTTTTCACTTCCTGTATGGGTTGCAGTTACCAAGGCTTGTGGGTCTAATTTGGGTCTAATTTGGATACCAACACTGCAGTCATCTAGATCCTTCATGGGACAGCTCATATTCAGCGTCTGGTAATCATCGATGCCTCCTGGTCCACGTGGCGGCAGAGACAAGCTTCACTTCTTCACCTGATTGAATCTCGACATCGTCTGGTTCCTTTCTGGTCACTGGCTAGTGACCCAGACTCTGTCCCCTCTGCTTTCAGGTTCTTCTCGACTCCGATCCACCCTTGGATTCACCCGTACACTGTCCTCCTGGTCTCCTGCAGCACTTTCCAGCAGCTCTCCATAGGATTCAGCGACGAAACCCGACACAAAAGAACACCTATTCACCCAGCTTCCCTGCATGAGGTAACTCGAGTACTCCGGTTCTTCCATGGGTATTAACTATCCAAGTGTCCTAGTTTAACAGGGTTTTCCTGTAGTCCACCCGGAAGTGTCCAAAATCTACTACTTCGTAACTTTTACGCTCCTATTGAAATTCAATGGAAACCCGCATGTGTGTTTAGACACTGCACACGCCTCCCGTGGGCCTCTTACGCCCAAACCCTTGGTTGTTCAGTGTAGCCCCAGCAATTTTCTAGGCCCTAGGCCTACTAACCTTTCCTGAAGTGGTTCTTATACCACTCACTTGGTATATGGTTCGTGTGGCTCCTAGGGCATAATTGTGTTTGTGCAACTTATAGTATGCTTATCGAGTAACTTGTGCTGTATCTCAAACTCTGACCTCATAAAGAGTGTAGAGGGGTTGTGTTATATACCTTGTGTGGTGTCCTTTATTTTGGTATTCAAGAGATTATAATTGGTAAAACAATTGGCTTCACATGCTCTCTGAAGTATTAGCCTAAGACTGCTTTGTCCATGCTTCCACTAGGATAGCTGGTCTATAAGGTTGACTTTACAACCATCACCATAAGGGTTCTTTGGACTGGTGCAGGCTGCCCACTAGAATAGTGGACATCATATACCAGGACAACTTCTCACAGTAATGAACTGTGGTATTAGTTTAGGGGGTGGGTTCCTCCTCACCACCTTATGAAATAACCACAAAGTTTGTCAGGGTGAACCTCTAATGTCTGTAAAGTAAACTGAGCTCAGCCCCCTAGTAGCTATGGCACGGAGCAGACAGGCTTAACTTAGAGGCAATATGTAAAGTATTTATGCAGTAAAAAACAGTAATACTCTCAAAACACAATAAAAGAAAAATCCCAAACTGAACATGAACAAAGAGAACATTTTAATAAATAAGATTACACCTAAATAAATGCAATAAGTAGAATACGGCGCAGTGTAATTCCTATATTCCCAGTAGGCTCTGCGCATTGGAATAGTATATCCTATAGATATGACGTAGGACTTAGGTCAGTAGGTCTACATCCAATACACTAAACTTAATAGTGAGTGCCAGCTAGCTCAGAGGTCACTAGAAACTTTCTCGAATTCACGAAAAGGTATTTGTTTCTGACAACCGTATAAACATGACAACTCTGTTTCCCTACGACTGGAACAAATATTGTCAGAGTCGTGGAAAGAATAGATAAGTATTTCACTCAGTCAATTATTCATGCTTCGTTCCTACAGAGTTGCAGCGAAATAGTGAGATGGGCATTTTCAATAAAATGTTTATTGAACAGTCTTCTTTCTCATACAAGAGAGGTGAACTTCGTACAGCGATAATAGTATTATAAAATAATACTGTAAGAGCATTGTATGGTTTCTAAGCCATATAAAAATACATACTTAAATACACAGGCTAAAATACTCAACTGGTGCTTCTAAAATGCGCCTACCCCAATGTACCTAACCTAAGTCTAGTATGAGACAGGAAGTAAGTATGGTCTTTAGCATAGGTTTAGTTTTGCCAAGAATCTACCAAAGGTTTCTCTAGGTTCTAATCAGCTCCATACTTTAGAATGAAGAAGGTCTGGTATCTCCTTCTCAGGACTCGGTTTCCCAACACCCCGCAAGGGGAGTATGAAACACTGGAGCTGGATTTCTCAGCAGAGGAGGGCAGCTTCCTGATTCGTGCATCAGCTGGAGAGTCGGCTTCCTTCAGCACTTGCTGTAGCGAGCTGCGTCGGGCAAGTAGGTCGTCGAATTGCTCCGAACCAGCGGGCTTTGCCATGGCAAGTGAAGGTATATTTATACCTTGAAGGTGTTTAGGAATGCCATATTTGATGTAAAGTTGGGCATATGAACATCATGTATGAACCCCTGGGAAATAGTTGTTCATTGTAAAACTAACTGAGTTCTTGGAGAAATTAATATTCAAGTAAGGGGAAGTCCCTAACGGCTTAAGCTGGTTTTCCAAGAAATCGTTGTGACGTTTGTTGAATGGATGAAAGTAGCCATGCCTGTATTTGGGTAGCATGGGCTATGCCTAAATAAGGGCTTGATTTCTCTGCCTATATAAGGGCAACATGAATTTTACCTATATAAGGGCATGAATCTGGAAAATCCATTCAGAATCTAAAACGATATACAACAACGGGGACTCAAGGTTTGTTTCCCCGTGCTGGTGGGAGGTTTGCCCAGTACCTTGTGACTCTGGACAATAGCTCACTTAATCTTCCTGACGGCCGCCAGTGCCGGGAAAACCTCACTGGAGGTAGCTGTGCGCTTTACAAATGCTGGTATTATCATTATTCTTATTAAGAGCTGATTGCGGTCACCTGGTTGCGCTTGACTGGGATATGAGTACGAGTTAAGAACCCTTTTTCCGACCAAAGCATACACAGTTCCCAATGGCCGATTACGATGCCCGGAAACAATTAGGACTGTCCGAATCAGTTCCAAAAGGGATTAGGACAGGTTGAGTATTTCAGATCCAAATCGTACAGCTCTATGGATACAAATCGGTTGTTGGAATCTGTCTTTGGAGGCCCGTAGCAGGCCCCCCTACACCATGGCCTTTCAAATTGGGCCCATTGGGATATCTCAAGCACCCCCCTTTCAATCAATCAATCAATGAGGGAATTGTGAAGTGCGCTACTCACCCGTGAGGTTCTCAAGGTGCTGGGGGTTTGCGGTCCGGCCAGTTACAGAGCCAGGTCTGAGGGTCTTCCTGAAGATGTACAGAGTAGGGGCGCATCTGATGTTGATCGGGAGCTCATTCCAGGTCTTTCCGCGATGTAGGAGAAGACTCTTCCACCCATTCTGGCTCTGTGGATGAGCGGGTTTTCGGCGAGGGCAGGGTTGGCGGATCAAATGTTTTTCCTGGGTGCATGATGGAGATTCTTTCTTGAAGGTTTCTCTCTGTTCAACGGGAAGCCAGTTGAGGTCTTGCAGGTGTTGGGTGATGTGGGATGCCAAGGTTGCGTCTGGTTGTGTTGTTCTATAAGGTCTGGAGCTTGTGGAGCAGAATTTTGTTGATTCCGGAGTACAGGGCATTTCCATAGTCCAGTCTACTGGTAATGAGTGCGTGGGTGATGATCTTTCTTGATTTGTTGGGGATCCATTTGTAGGTCTTTAGAAGGATGCAGAGGGTGCTGAAGCAGGTGAAGGGGATGGTGTTGATCTGTTGGATCATGATGTGGGATGAGTCAAGTTTGATGCTGAGGTTCTGGGTGTGGTCTTTGGGGGTTGTGGGCTGCCGAGGGTGGTCGGTCACTAGGTGTTGTCCCATGCAGAGGTGTAGGGTCCAAGGACGAGGACTTCTGTCTTCCGTGAGTTAAGCTTCAGGTAGCTTCTGCTCATCCAGGATCTGTCATCCTTCATTACTTCCTGTAAGCTGGGTCTGGTGGTGAGGGGGTCCTTAGAGAGTGAGAGGATGAGCTGGGTGTCATCAGCGTAGGATACTATGCTAAGTCCATGCTGTCTGATGATGACAGCGAGGGGAGCCATGTAGATGTTGTAGAGCATGGGGCTCTGCAGTTGATCTCTGTGGGCTCGGAGAGGAAGGGGGTAAGTCAGGAGCATGGCAGTGGTGGCTCATTGGAAGATGTGCGGGGGTACGTGGGGGCACCTAGGTGAATGCCTTTCATGTCTTCAGTGGTGTCTGGGGTCCAGGAGGAGATGGTAGGCTGGCTGTCATTGCTGTGGTGAGGAGTGAGTCTGGTGTCTGTAGTCTGTTCATTGACGTTGTTGTAGAGGGATCTTATTTTCAGTTGGAAGATTGTTGCAGAGGTCCTGGGAGGGTGTGATGTCCATAGCTTTGCTGGGGAGGCTTGGTGAATTCCTGAATGATGCTGAAGAGTTCTTCAGAGTTGCTGGTGTTGGCGTGGATTTTGTTTTGAATGAAGTTCCTTTTGGTGGATCTGATGAGTTGGTGGTACTCTGTTATGGCATTCTTGTAAATGGTGCAGTCCTCCGATGTTTTGCTATTTCTCCAAAACTTGTCGAGACGTCTGCATTGCATCTAGATTCTTGGAGGTTGGCAGTAAACCAGGTGGCCTTCCTGGGGGGCTGTCTGTTGGGGTTGTGGAGGGGGGCCAGCTCGTTGGTGCAGTTGGTGATCCACCTGTAAAGTTCTTTGGCTGTGGAGTTGATGTCGGTCGAGGTGGGGGGCATTGTGGTTGAGCATGGAGCTGAGGTGCTCCTCTGTGATGTTCCTTTGTGGAGCGGGGTGCAGGTTTCGGGGGGGTGGGTTTGTTTATGTGGAAGTGTACGCAGAGGTGGTCAGTCCAGGGGGTTGCATGATGTGGCTGAAGTGGATGTTGTTACCTCCTGCGTAGATGGGGTTTGAGGGTGTGTCCTGCCTTGTGGGTAGGATGGTGATGAGCTATTTCAATCCAAGTTTGTAGACGTTGTCCAGGAGGGTAGCGGAGTTGGGGTCGCTGAGGTTGTCAAGGTGGAAGTTGATGTCTCCGATGATTATGTAATCCATGGAGGTGATGGTGTGAGGTGTGATGATGTCAGCGATGTTAGTGGTGTATATGGTTCAAGGTCCGGGAGGTCTGTAGGCAAGGGTGCAGTGCAGGGTCATTCTAGGGATGGTCTGGATATGGAAATGGAGGTGTTCGGTGTTGGACGGGGTGTCGCTTATAGTGGAGGTGGTGGGTTTGCAGGCACTTTTGTGTGCAATGGCAAGTCCTCCTCCTGGGTGGTTAGGGCGGTCCTTCCTCTGGATCTTGTGTCCGTCAAGGATGGTGGTAGCGATGTCAGGGGTGGAGATGGGTTGGTCCATGTTTCCGTGAGGAAGGTGACATCTGGCAGAGGGTGTCGAGGAGGTCCCAGATCTCTACTGCATGTCTGTGCAGGGAGCGTATTTTGAGGAGGATACAGCTCAGGGCTTTGGGGGTGCTGGCATCGGAAAAAGAACTGGCCGTGGGTGGTGTTTGGTGTGAACAGATTGCAGTTGTTGTTCCTACTGGGGTTGAGTGTGAGGAGCGAAGCTGAGTTGTAGCTGTGGGTGGTCGGAGATCCAGTGTCTATGCCGCCGCTCACGGTTGGGTGTTGGGGGGCTTAACTTGGCATTGAGTGGCACACCCGCTGCATGTGGCTGCACAGCAGCCTCCATTAAGTAGGGAAAGGGGAGAAAAGCGCAGCTGGGAGGTGGAAGCAGGAGCGGGAAATTGCATGGGGACGGGCTATGGGGGCAGAAGCAGCAGGAAGAGGGCGGCAAAAACAGGCACGGAGGACAAAGACAAAGGGCACAGGTACAAACACTAATAAAACAGGGAAAAATAAATGGAATTACAGGAGAAATAGACCCTATGGACAATAACAAAAAGACAATAATGGGCACAAAACACCCAGACAGACACAGCAGACCAGCAGACTTGCAAGGCTCTCCCACTGGACCACCAGGAATGAGATGCAGGCAGGAGCTTGCAGGTGGAAGAGGACCTCAAAGACAAACCAGGAGAGAGCTCTTGGGGGCAACGGCTGGCGGCACAACAGCAGAGCTGCTGGCGCAAAAAGCAGGGACCTTTTGGTGCCTGACATATGATGCACAATTTTGCCCAGCCACCCCTTCCTTCAATGGGAGCGTGTTTTCTCCTTTGGAACACAGGCTGCCGTTGAAATCAATGAGAGTCCAACCGAATTTTGTCCGGAAGCATCCAGATGCATTATAATTGCTCGGTCGGACTCCCCAGATCCAAGTCATTCGAAAAGCATACCGGAACCTATTTAGTTGGAATGCTTTATGGACAAGATCGCAAATGGCCCTTTAGTCTTGGGACTCAAAGTAAAACTCCTCCGCATTCAGCAGGCTATGGTCAAAGAATGCTTCTCTTCATCCAATAGCCTCTGGAAGAGATTTCAGCAAAGCTGTTGGCTTTTGACAGGAAAGCTGCGAGTGGCAGAAATTCTAATTTCTAGGCTCAGAGAAGGTACACACCAGCTGGATACTTTTCACACTTTCCGCTGGTGAAGATTTCCACCTTCAGACTATTTTGGAGCTCAGATTCTTCCAGCGGGGAAAGGCTGCTGGCTGCAGCTGAGAAGAGCTCCATAAGGCTGGATAACTTCTCTCCGAGGTCCCGCTAAATAGCATTTGCTACTGAAGGTAGCTTGGGAAACCTATATCTTTGGCCCAGTTACAATGCACCTTCATCCAATCAGTTCTGCAGGTCAGTCCTAATCCCCCATCAGTTCTCAGAGCAAAAGTTGGCAAAAAGTTTGTAGGTCCCAGGTTTCATGGTTTGTTAGGAGAAGCACACCTTGGCAACAGTAAAGGGTCCAAGACCTTGGGAACAGCATTCGGGGATCAAGACATCAGTAGAGGGCAGCCGCAGTAATCAGGGATGTCCAGTTGCAGCAGATCAGCTGTGAATTTGGAAAAAGGCCTCTTGAAGCTTGTTGTGTCCATGTAGTTCAAGCAGGAGGCCAGCCTCATGACCCTTGAAGTCAACTCCTGGGTACAAGAGGGAGAGTGTTATATAGTTCCTATATTTCCCATACAGGATCTGCGTGTTTGGATAACATAAACTGTAGGATTGGCGGCAGAATGGCTCTGTACATCCCCACAGAGAATGATAGACTTTCTGTTTTAGCTTGCTCACAGTGCCACTAGAATCCCCTCTTATTGGGGAGAGGCCAGAACATGACAACCCTGATCCCTCAGAATCATGGAAACAAAGTACTACCCTTTGTTCAGTCACTCGTGCTCACTTATTCGGTCACAGAGAGTTGCACAGGGGAAACAGTTGGGCGTGTTACAATAAGAATTTATTGCACAGTTGTTCTTCTGGTGTAAAATAGATGTGCTGCGACAACCGTTAGACAGTAGCAGAAATATATGATTATCAGTACAGTGAAAATAAAAGGATAGTACAGTTCTACCATCTTGCAATAACCATGAATACACACATGAATATAAAATGCATAATAAAAAGAGAGCGCGTACTCCTGCGATGCCTGTCTAGATGTAAGTAAGTGTACCTAGCATGAGAGTAGGTGTGAAGCCAAGAATCCCTCTAGGACTTAGTCTAACCCCATTACCTGAAGTGAGAGAGTGCGGGACCACATCCTGGTTTCGAGTTGGACACCCTGCGAGGGATGTGTTAGGCCACTGTCAGTTGGATTGTCTCCAATGCAGGAGCCTCAGTGTCTCTGGTCAGGGTGTTGGCTGGGAATCTCGGTCTCCTCTGTCTAGCCCTAATAAGAGGTGCTATATTTATACAGAAAGTATCTACAGCTCCTTTGTCCCTTGTTTAATGTATTAGCCACAGTTGGATTTGAGGATGATGTATGGGATGAACCTTTTAGGTAGATATTATGCAGGTGGTGTTGCCTCTGTTCGGTTTCCAAGAACCCTTATGAATATTCATTCATACTGTGTGAGTCTATTGATAAAATTATAGGACGCTACTGTTCAGGGGAAAACCCTCCTTCTGTGCCCAGGACTAGAACTAGGTAAATGTTCAATCCTAAAAGGCTTTTTTACTGTGTAGTGTAAGGGAGGTAACGTGGGTGAAGGTGTATGATATTACCCAGGCCTATATTAGGGTACCTATATGGAACATAAAACCCACTCCTCTTCCGAATAGTAAACAATAATAAAATGTTAGCAAACTACTCTCTTTACTAGGTAGCAGGGCATAAAACTATCAGTGAGCCTCGTGAAAACCTTGTCCTTAAAATCATTTAAAATATTCTAAAAGGTGAAAAAAACTTGAAAACTGTCAATTAAGCCAAAAGTCCTAGTTGAGTTTGTTTATATAAGTTGAGCCACTAAAAGCATCAGAAGGCCATGCTTTTCCAGCAAAGGTATCGATTTTAGGACATGTTCCAAATTTAGTTGAGTTTTGAAACCAAAAGGAAAAATCCAAATCATTTCCCAGCCACCGATGAGCCAATTATAGATTAAATGTCCTGGCTGAGAGACGCAACATCTTTGTTTCTCGCCGCTACATAGGACGGTCCCTGTAACACCTCGCAGAGCATGTCAATGGAACACTGATTATATTCAGAAATGCCAATAGCTAGTGCAGAGGCAGCTGGTGCATTCGTCAATACCAGAGTGCTAGAGAAAGAGCTGATGCTCAACCCAGTTGTTGCAAAAGGCACGTGCTGCTTCTCAAGGAATGCAGCCATCAATATAGGAATATGCTTGGGACATTGCAGGTCATGGGCTCTCACAGGTTCCGGTCTGGTATTTTTGTCCGTAGGCATGGCCGATGAAAGTGTCAGACAGAGAACCATCATGCATTCTTCTCCGTAAAACAGGCATCGAAGAACAGGTACGATGCAGTCCATTCAGACTGGTCTAAAGAATAGGAACCAAGAGGCGCTCAGTTCCCATAGGCAAGAAGTGCCCAGATGTTATACCATGCGCTCACGGTATTTGCGCTCCATGACTACTTTTTCCATCTTGTTGGTGATTGAGCCATCCATTGCGTAGCAGAAAAATGACAATCAGGATTCCTGCTATTTAAAGCAGGATCAGCGGTAGATCTCTAAAAATCCTTCCCAATACGGAATGTATAACATTTGTAATAACTCCGAGGACTGTCTGAAAAGGCCTTAGAAATCCTGGCCCTATGGTCTTAAATGGGTGTACAATACCACTCGTATCAGACATATTAAAGATACTACTCACCATTTCTGTGAAATGATGGGGGCAGTTTGTATGTATAAGTGCCTGTATCACAGTCAAGGTCCTTGCGATTTGAAGATCAAAGGTATCTCGGCGGAGGTTAAGGGTACGGTTTGCTGTAAAACCATGGCTTTTAGTCTGCTTAAAGTATCAAAATGTTTAAAGGACACATTCAATGAAGGCCATAATGGTACCTCCCTGACTGTATTTATTGGTGGAAACAATACTTGCAAACAAGTAACCCTGGAGTTCACAGTGACCAGAAAGGAAATACCCGGAAGCATGCCACAACAACGTTGATTGTTCAGCATCAAGTAACTCCCATTCGAGAGCAGCTGGAATGCCGGAGTAATCATGGCCACTGGAGTCGCTTTCATGTGCCAGGACAAGTTCGCTACTGACCCATTACAAGCTCCATAAAGTGAAATATCCTGACACATGAGAGAACTGCTTAAACATTCTTACAGTTTGTACCACTTAGAAACACTTCTTGATTCCCACTCCAGCATTGAAATCTGTATGGTAATTCCCAAGATTCTTAATGTATTCCCTACCCATTTTTTTATATTTGCCTGCCTGCTTTTCCTCAAGGCAATATTGAAACTGAAAACTAGTGATGGGTTGAGTTATGTGGCCATGGATTAGCCATTAGGTTGATGGTGGTTTTGCCACTGTAAATGGAAATCTATCCAGTTTTTCAATACACTGCATTGTATATTTTGCCCCCCTTTGTGTATTTCTGTTAGATTGAATTCAAAAAACGGAGTCGTACTGTTCATAAAATGCCAAGGCACATAGCCTGCCATAAAGATTACAGTGTCCAGCATAACAACATATTATAACGTAACTGAGATTGCTTTTGTTGTAATATGGCCAAATCTTGTTCCAGTATCTCAATCGCAGAAAATACAATGTTGTCTAAGGAATATATCCTGGTGTTTAAAGTTGCTAACCCATTGTCCACTACAGCTAACACATTCTCTAAGTTAATATGGTCTATTTCCTGTATTCTCTCTGCGTCCTCTTTTTGCGTCCTCTTGTTGGGATATTTTCCAAATTTCATTGTAGGCATCAAAAATGCCAGCATATATGAAACATTTCTGACGGGGTTTCTTGGAACCTAGTAAAAAATCCCTAAGATCCTTGTCTTGTGTGAGTAAGGATAAGTGCTGTTTCACTTCTGTGAGTGTTGAGGTTTTGAGCCAATCAAGGCACAACTTCCCAACACTGTGGGATGTCACTACCCCTGGGTGTATGGTCCGGGATGTCCGCCACCCCTTCCACCACCAATCCCAATGGTAGGAGACAGACACAGTTTGAACTTTTGGAAGGCAGGGGGGCCCCACGACCCCCCCCGGCCGTATTTATTAAAATATGAAACAAAATTTAAAACTTTAAATTAAAACGTTTCATGTATCGTGTACAAAATTTAACTTTTATTACATTTGATGAAGACAGGTATTCAGGCTAACCTTAACAAATCTCTAATACAAAGATTTCCTAACCGAGTCTAACATCATGACATAATGCATTGCATACGAATTTGTACATCCTATCGTTAGGGGCCAACGGCAAGGTCTTAACCGGTGTCAGGTCCCTATCACCAAATTTCAGCCCTCACATGTGAGTGGCGCATGCGCAGAGGACTTTACCCTCGTAGCCAACTGTAACTTCCCTTGTCATGGGGGCCCCCTTTCACTCAGCGCCATCTTAAGGTTGTCTGAGTTCCCGTGCGGGGTATCCGTAAGAAGGACAGCGAGGACTTCCCCCCTTTCCCCGCAGTCTCTTCCGCCGGAGCGGATATCCGGCCCCCGGGAAATTCGTGGGAGGGGCATATAGTAGTCTCCCCCTGGGAGTGGCCTATGGCCGTCTCCCCCTGGGCGATCCCATCCATAATGGGTGCGTCCCCCCCAAGGGAGGGGACAATGGCCGCCTCCCCCCGGCACTCCGATCCATAATGGGTGGCGCCCCCCCTAGGGACCTTGAAATCACTGCTCACCGATCATGACCTTACCGCCCGACCGAAGACTAAATAAATACGAGAGTTAGTTACCTACTAGGGGGAAAAAACCTATGCTTAATCTTAAATTACAGCTAGGTATATCCAATGAACTATAAACATTGCTCCAAATGAGAAAAGGTCCTATAGCAGAGAACGTTCTTTATTGCATACATTCCATTACATTTCTACAAAGGAAAAAAGGTCTATAAGCAAGTATTCAGTTGCATGCATACTCTTGGCATTGATTTAAGATGAGAGCAACAATTCCAACAATCAAATTGCGACTTAGAACTTTGTTTACTCCCAAACTTCCGCAACAGGGGCTGGTGGGTGGGTCAAACACTACAGCTTGTTCCCTTGAGGGCTCACGAGCGACGAGTGGTGCAGCCTTCAGAGCGCAGGAACAAGAGGACGCTTGCCTGGATTCCCGTGCCTTTTATCTTGCAGCAGGAAGGCGGGGCAGCGTCCCCATCCCGCCCAGAGGTGCACGGACTTCCGGGCGGGTGTTAGGACAACCCTTTTAGGCGGCAGGGGAGTGCTCCAACCACGCCGCTATGGGCATACCGGCCAGGACACGCCCCCCACCCGCAAAGGTTTCCCGGGGGATCGGGGCACTCAGCTATCGTTAGGGGCCAACGGCAAGGTCTTAACCGGTGTCAGGTCCCTATCACCAAATTTCCGCCCTCACGTGCGAGTGGCGCATGCGCAGAGGACTTTACCCTCGTAGCCAACTGTAACTTCCCTTGTCATGGGGGCCCCCTTTCACTCGGCGCCATCTTAAGGTCGTCCGAGTTCCCGTGCGGGGTATCCGTAAGAAGGACAGCGTGGACTCCCCCCCTTTCCCCGCACTCTCTTCTGCCGGAGCGGATATCCGGGCCCCGGGAAATTCGTGGGAGGGGCATATAGTCGTCTCCCCCTGGGAGGGGCCTATGGCCGTCTCCCATGGGCGATCCCATCCGTAATGGGTGCTGCCCCCCGTGGGAGGGGCCATTGGCCGCCTCTCCCCGGGCGCTCCCATCCATAATGGGTGGCGCCCCCCCCAGGGACCTTGTAATCACTGCTCACCCATCATGACCTTACCGCCACAGGCCAGATAGTTGACCGACTATCTGGCCCCCCAGACCTGCTATAGGTCATGTCTCCTCAATCCCACTAGCCAAGCTATCATGTCTCCTATCAATAAGTCATTCCCCACCCTGGACAGGTGTACCCCATCATCTGAATAACAGTGATCCCCCCAGATGCACCCATGAGGTATTCTTTGAAGATGAGCAGAGCGAAACAATTTCTCCATTTTATTGTTGACCCTCTTTACCGAATGGTTCAACGCAGTTGTGGACAATCCACCTCTCATGCCTTCCTCGGAATCATGGGTGACCAAGCTATTGTACACCCCGGGAGCGTCTTTGCTAACCAACTAACTGCAGAAAGTATTTGCTCGATTAAAGCTCATCTGCCCAACCTTACCAAGTCATTGCCCCCAATGTGCACTATGACAACAGATGGTGGTGACCTGTGCCGCCCTAACAATTCTTCCGCAAAATGTTGCAGTCGGTCAATACACAGGCCGCCCTTCCCATGGAAGGACACCCTGAAACCATATTCCTCAGATGTGTGGATCGCATCAGCTGTCTTAAATATGTCCGCGGCACGCCTCACGCATGAGTGGCCCACGACCCAGACCACTCGTCTTTCATTCCTTGTTCCTGAAGTGGTGGTTAGCTGATACTGGGCCGGTCCCAATTTCCGCCCTGCGTCACAGGCCCGTGAAACTGTAATCCAAACAAAAGACAACAAGCGTGAGTGCACTTCTTCAGTACCTTACAACATGTGCAGCCGCACGTACCGTTTGAAACAATTCGAAGACCAGCAGCCTAATTGTTTAACATTGTCTGCCTGCAGACCCCCAGCCATTGCTTCTGTAGCGGCCCCTATCCTGAATGAATGAGTCCCAAAATCACTCGGGTTCAAGCCCGCAGCTGCAATCGTGATTGCCAGCACCCTCTGGAACTGAAATTTTGTTAACGGGGTGCTGTCAGCATGTCGCAGCAAGCACCCCCCCCCACGTTGTCAACCTTTGTTTTAGGTAGGCCTCAACATGCCTCACTGGACAACAGGGACTACCTGGAGCACGCTGCAACACAATGCTATTCCCCTGGGCCTCCTGGTCTGTCTTTGACCTGGCTATCGTGATCAGCAGGGAATCCCCCCTCACTTGCGTGTGGTCCCTGTGCAGACCCCCTTCAGTATCCCTTTTGTTGGCAGCCACTAGTTCGCTTACCCGCAGGGCCCCAAAGAACACCAACGCAAATGCTGCCCGGAATAGGACGACCTCACTAGGTGAGGAGCATGTCTCCTCCAGTTTAGCCAACAAGGAGGTCAATCTGTCAAATCATATCGGGTGCCTGGTATCCTTTTTGCGACCCTCTAGGCGCCGCCAGCCGTGCAGCGCCTTTCTGACTATAAAGGAGTCCGTCGGGTCCCTGATCCCTTGGAGCTGAGCCATAAACGATATGGCGGCCTTTTACTGACTGGCGGTCGCCACCGACAGGCCCTCCTCATGAAGTGCCACTAAAAATTGGGTAAAGGACCCCTCCTGACCCCCTCTATGCTCCCATGCAGGGCCCAAAAAGGCGCAGTACGAGCGGAATGCCCCTTCATAAGCTTTCCTTGTCCTGGGCACTAAACTGGCTGAATTGAGGTTTTGTAGTCCGGGGCGCCGATTTGCCATAGTGCTTCGGGAAATGGCGTTGCCACTAGCTCCGCTGAGGGTAAACAATCCCTGAAAGCCTGCATTTTAAAACAAGAGAGCGCATCAGCTGCATTATTCAGTACTCCCGGCACATGTTTTGCCCTGAATTGTACATTTAGTCTCAAGCATTTCAACACAATTTCTTTCAACAATCGCAATATCCACTTGCAGCGTGCTGCCTGCTGGTTAATGCACTCAACCACAGTCATGTTATCAGACCAAAATACCACCGAGCGGTTTCGGAACTCTTCTGGCCAGGCCGACAGCACTACCCTGATGGGGAATAGCTCTAGAAAACCAATGTTGCTCGTCAAACCACTTGTTTCCCACCATGCTGGCAATTTCTGGGCCGACCAAAGGTTACCAAGGATCGCGCCAAACCCAACACTGCCAGCAGAGTCGGTCCATAAACCTAATTCTGCTGACGAGACCGGGGCTTTGCTCCAGACTACTCGGCCGTTGAAATCCGCCAAGAATGCCAGCCAAATGAGCATGTCCTGGCGAACCTCTGCTGACAGTCTTGTGCGATGGTGCCCTTCCTTGAGCCCAACCATGGCCTGGTCAATGGATCGTGAGAACGGGTGAGCCATCGGCATAACCCTTAATGAAAAGTTAAGCTGACCTACTGTCTGCTGTAATTGGTGCAGTGTCACTTTCTCGTTCCGAAGACACTGCAACAAGGAGGCCCTGAATTTGGCGATCTTCTCCGCCGGCAAGCGGAAGCAACCCTCCACGGAGTCTAGTTCGATACCCAGAAACTCCAGGGAGGTAGTTGGACCCACCGTCTTACCTGGCGCCAACGGTACCCCGAAACCCCGCATGAGCACGCAGAAATCCTGCAATGCCCGTGCACAGTCCCGGGAGCCCGCTGGGCGAGAAACAGGAAATCATCTAGATAATGCATCACATGTTGGTGCCCTGAGGCCTTCGAGAATACCCACTCCAAAAATGAGCTAAACATTTCAAAATAGGCACATGAAATTGAACAACCCATCGGCATGCACATATCCATGTAGTACTTCCCCTGAAATGCAAAACACAACAAGTGCTGATCCTGGGGATGCACCGGAAGGGGATTCAATTTCAGATATTGCTAACAATGCACCGGGGCCTAGGCGATTCAACATTACCACTGCGTCATCGAATGATTCATACTTCACACTGCAAATGTCTGCATCGATCGCCTCATTAACGGAAGCCCCCCTTGGTGCAGATAAATTATGAATGAGCCTGAATTCTCCCGGCTCCTTCTTGGGAACTACCCCTAATGGGGAACACACAAAATTGGCCGTTGGTGGTTCACCGAACGGTCCTGCAACCCGCCCCAAGTGAACCTCTTTTGCGATTTTAGTGGCGGCCACTGCCGGGTTGTGCTTAACAGACAGTTGGTTTTTGCATGAGGGGGCCCCCCGAAAATGACCCGCCGGGATCCTGAAGCCATACGAGAAGCCATCTCGCAGGATCCCAGCGGACACACGATCAGGGTATTTGTTCAGCCAGGGAGTCAAAGCCAGAATATCCACGGGCGATTGTTTGGACCTCCGAGGCACCGTGTCAATCCTGCTTGGTACCCCCTTTTCCTCCAGTACTATTGCCTCTGGATCAGCAGCTAGTTTCGGGGTGGGAGGTGTTACCACAACCTGCGCAGGCATGCCTGAACCTGCACGTTCCCTGCGGCCTGCTACACGTTCCTTTGATAAAACCCCAACATACTCCTCGCTTATTCCCATTCCCGCACGATCTAGACGGAGTATCTCCCCCGTAGGTTGGTTGAAAGGGCTGTGGATGTTTCTGCTGAAAGGCCCTGGAGCCGTTTGCACTTGACCCTGATCCTCCCGCGCGCCCGGCAGGAACTGCGCATGCCAAGATACGGTATCCAAACAATCCCAAGTCAGTGTTTCATTAAACTCTTTTGCTTTTCTAAATGCCACATCATACCCTTTCCATTCATCTCCTCCATACTTCTCATGGAAGCCCGTGATCCTACTCTAGTAGCAGGCAAGGTCTCCCAACAGTTCTGGTGTTCGCTCAAACATAATCACTACGAAAACAGAGAAAGCCCTGATCCAATTCATCATGGACTCTTCCACCCTGAATTCAGCCATCTTTGCCCTCCATACACTGGGGTGCCATAAATCCTTCTGAGTTTTGGCATATTCTAACTCACGATTGTCTGTCAACAATGCAAACATATTGATATATTTGTTTGCCCACACCATCTCTTTCCCTGCCTTAGGAACATGTTGCGCCAAGCTTTCCTGCCTTGAGGGTACAGCGCCCTCCCCCATTATTGGGAGTGATCTCTTACCAGCTTCTGATGTACCGACAAGTCGTGTCCGTCGACTTATTCCGATTTTCGACCGCGACCGGGTTCACCACCTGCGGAGAAATAGAAGGCACGTTCGCTGCCCCAGCGCCCCTTGTCTGCCTGAGCTGCTCGATAATCTGCCTAGCTTCATCGGCTGGGTCTTCCACAGCCACGGATCCCCCGCTCCCTTCTTTAACCAAGGTAACAAAGTCGCCAACTGAATCGCTAGTTCGGGAGGCATTTGGTCACTATCCAGCGGTGTGATAACCACAGGGATTGGCAATCCCCCATCCGGTGTGGGTACCGGGCTAGACGCTGGTGCTACTGGGACCAGCGGGACCTCCATCGGGACTGGGGCCTCGCTAGGACGCGCTTTCCCCTTCTTCTTTTTCCCCTTATCCCCCCTGTGGTAATGTTTGGCAAAGCAGGCCCCACGATCCTCTTAGGTCGCCCTGAGGCCCCTGCTTGGGCCTCCACTTGTTTCCGGAGGGCCGCTAAGCCGCGACCCAGCTGGTCTACTTTACCGAATTTCCTGTCCATTGCCGACACTTGATTCACCAGTGTGCGCAGCATTCGTTCCATCTCGGAGCTCTTTCCAGTCTTCTTACCAGGCATATCTGCGTTCTGTTTTATCTCTGCCTGTTCTCCAGTAGTGACTCGGACTCCAGCTACGCCTTGACGACTGAAACAGAAAAAACAACAATTACATGTTCAAAAACTGCAGCTTGTTCCCTTGAGGGCTCACGAGCGACAAGTGGTGCAGCCTTCAGAGCGCAGGAACAAGAGGACGCTTGCCTGGATTCCTGCGCCTTTTATCTTGCAGCGGGAAGGCGGGGCATCGTCCCCATCCCGCCCAGAGGTGCACGGACTTCCGGGCGGGTGTTAGGACAACCCTTTTAGGCGGTGGGGGCGTGCTCCAACCACGCCGCTATGAGCATACCGGCCAGGACACGCCCCCCGCCCGCAAAGGTTTCCCGGGGGATCGGGGCACCCAGCCATACGTTCGGGGTGACCGAGTTGTCTCCCCTTTCCATTCTCTTTGGACATAGTGTGGGTCTGGCCTATGGATACTGAACCCTTCGGTGATACCTCAGAATCTTTTCTGACATCTGTTCGTGTCTAAGGGCAAAACCAACCATTCTGTTCAATTAGGGTCTGATCTATTATTTTTTTTTTGTTAAACCGTTTTTATTGCAGGAAACATAATGCACTTCATATATATACAACATTTCCTTTCCACAGGCGCCAGCGCGCCCCCCACCCTTCAGTCTTGGAATGTACACAGCCCATAGGCCCACAACCCGGAGGTCGGGCGGCGTCAGTAAGTGGATCATCCTGCCTGCCATTCTGCGGATATGGCTTTCCGTAAACTCGGAGTATCGCATCCTGGTTTTAATATTTTCACCCCGCTCCCCTTTAACAACCCTTTCCCACAACCCCTCCCTCCGACCCAACTCCCCAACCTTCCCCGACCTTCCCACCCCCCCTTGAGTGCTTTTCCCTACGCCTAGGCCCTATCGCAGTATTCATGTGTGTGCTATCAGGAGTGGTAATGTCTTTTTAGGAATGTGCTCCTGGTAAGTGTAGGGGTTCTACTTCGTTCGACTCAGATAGGCTGTCCTCCTCTTCCAACGTGGTATCCCGCAAGGCCTGCACTAGCATCTCCCATTCCATCGCCGCTTCCAGTGCTCTGTCGTCTAACCTGCGGCGGGTTAACTGGTATCTGAGCGTGCTTTCACTCGCTGCCCATTTAAGCATTTCGTTGGTCCACCTTCTAATCGTTGGGCAATGTTTTGATTTCCAATTCCTAGTCAATTCTCTCTTAGCTAATATCAGGCCCATATCCACAAATTTACTCGAGATTCTGTTCTTGGGTGTGTGCGGGAAGCAGTGTAACACGCCCACCACCTTGGTGACTTGTAACTCCCTGTCGGTCACAGTGTTTAGCGTCTCAATCACCTCCCTCCAATAGTCCTGCAGATGTGTGCAGTCCCAGAGCATATGTCCCAGGTCTGCTCCCACCGTGTTGCATCTAGGGCACGCCGCATCTTCCACCCCGAAATACTTCCCAATCCTCCTAGGTGTGAGGTAAGCCCTATGCAGTATGTAGAAATGTATCAACTGGAAACAAGCGTTTCTTTTGCTCTTCCTCGCCCGCCTCACTATCTGTGCCCATGTAGTATCCGGGATCTCAGTCTCAAGCTCGAGCTCCCAGGCCTCTTTCAGCGTGACCAGGGGTTGCAGCATCTCGCGTATCATTCGCGAGTAGAGGCACGTCACAACTTTATACTTGCCGGCCGCCATCATTGTGTATTGGAAAGCCATCGACGTTGGGGGCTCTTGGATCCCCTCCCCCCAGTGTACCTGCATCTATTTATTTATTTATTTATTTATTTGTATTCTTATAAAGCGCAAGAGTTCGACCCCCGAAGGGGTATCTCCGCGCTTTACGCTTTACCAAAAGGGGCCCGGACCTAGTTCTTAGCTGTGAGAAAGATAGGGTGAGATTCCTAGCAGGCAACAAATAGAAACGTTTTCAGGCTCTTCTTGAAGGATTGAAAGTTGGTGGTATTTTTAAGGGCAGGGGGCAGTGAGTTCCATAGGATGGGGTCTTTGTAGGACAGGGCTCGCCCTCCCTGCCTAGCTTTTTTTATCCTTGGAACCTGGAGCTGTTGCTGACTGCTAGGGCGCAGGGTGCGACTGGGTTTGTAGGGCGTGAATTTTTCTTTTAGATATGTGGGTCCATTTCCAAACAGACACCTGTGAATTGACAGCAGATTTTAAATGTTACACGCTGCCTAATTGGCAACCAGTGGAGTTTTACCAAGAGGGGGAGTGAGGCAGACCTTGGCTGGGCATTGAGAACTAGTCTTGTAACGGTGTTCTGGACCACCTGTAGTCTCTGTAGTTGTTCCTCATTGGCCGAGATCAGCAGGCTATTTTTTTTTTTTTATAAAAGACCTTTATTGTGAGTATCGCCAACTGTCAGCATACATTGTCATTGCAGTTCGTCAGTACAGTGTACAAAACTTTGTATAAGCCCTGGGGGCAGGTCCGTTGAACCTTATACACAGCCTGCGTGCCGGCATCCCGGAGGCCCGGCGGCGTAAATTGATGGCATAATTCGACACATTACAATCTTATCGTGCATTGTTAGCCCTCAGCTTAGCATCAAGACAGTCGGCAATCACCGAATGGAGACATAGTAGTACAGTCTTGCATGAACCAGGAAAGGGCAGGAAAGGAAAATTGGGAAAGGGAAAAACTAACCTAAACTACCCCTAAACACCCCCCGGGCCCTCCCCGTTTGCTATTGAGTACCGTGAAGGAGTCTCAGTGACGCTTCCTATGTGAGTGATGTCACGCATGCACTGGGTGTGTTCTGTACCCACCACCCGCTTGCCCTGTCCACTAAGTCATGATACACCCAACCCACCCTCCCCGTGAACCGCCTACACTCTCCCTGTACCCACCACCTCCCAGAAGAACATTAAAGCCCCCCCTGCGGTAATTGCCTCAGTTCCATAGCATTCTCTAACTCCTCATCCTGATGTTCCTCGGCTGCCGACATGTCACTGTCGTCCACCTCCCCCTTTTGTTGGTACTCCTTGTAGAGATCCCAAAAGGACTTCGGTCTGCTCTTGGGCGGCAGCAGCTCGCTGTACAATTCCGTCTGAGTGCAGCAGTATTGGAGATCCCTGAGCCATCTCGTCTTGGTGGGGAGAGGTCCGCGCATCCAGCACGCCGCCACCACCCTCCTGGCCAACAACAACGCTACATCTACTAATCTACGCAACGCAGGGGCCAGCGGTTTGGAGAAGCCCAATAGCGCGAGCAATGGGGATCTCAACAGCGGCTCCCCTAAAATCTTTTCCAACTCCGCGAAGACCTCCTCCCAGAAAGCGCTCACCCCCGGGCACAGCCACGCTAAATGAAAGAAATCAGCGGTACCGGTCCTGCAGCGCTCACACTCCGGGGAGCCAAGTAGGCCGTAGCGGTGAAGTCGCTCCGGGGTATAGTATACTCTCTGTAGAAATTTGAAGTGCACCAAGCGGTGCCTGCCATTAAGCGAGACCTTACGGGTGTTGGCGCAGCAGTAGCGCCACATAGCATCGTCGATGGGGGTTTGGAGATCCGATTCCCACGCCGCCCTGGGAGCAGAAGTGGGAAATGTCTGGTATGAAGGTCCAAGCTTGTTAACCATAGAGACCAATTTAGCCGAAGTTTTCGTTTTGATGATATGTGTCAGTTCAGGGATCTCCTCTGGCTCCTGTAGCGCGGGGCCCAGTATTTCTCTACAGGCCGACCGTATCCTGTGATATTGGAACCTCTGCAGCAGCGACGGAGCCGAGGTGATAGGGGGGAGTTGTTCCCAGGTTTTCAGTGTACCGTCCAGGAACAAGTCCTCCATATTTTGCACGCCCAGGGCTTTCAAGACCTCCGTCACCCCCTTCTCATTGAGCGGATCTAGCCATAGGGCCCAGGCCACCGGCATCTGTGGGGAGTACAGTAAGGCACATCCCCGTTCTCTCAGCAGTGCGTGCCATGCATGGTTCGTCGCCTTAAGCGAGTCCATTGAGATCAGCAGGCTATTACAGTAGTCCAGTCTACTGATTACCAAGGCCTGGACGAGAGTTTTCCTGTAGGAGTCTGATAGGAACTGGATGACGCGTCGTAGCAGTCCAATGACCTGGAAGCAGGATCCTGCTACTTGATTTGTGTGCTCTTTAAGCAGAAGTGTTTTGTCTAGCTGTACACCAAGGTTTTTAACGGTCTGTTTGGGACTTGGTGTTGGTCCCAAATCCAGGGGCCACCATTCCGGGGACCACAGAAGTGTGGCCTCCCCGAACAGCATGATCTCTGTTTTGCCTACATTACACTGGAGGCGATTTATGGCCATCCAGTCAGATATTGCCCTCATTCCGTCCGCAAAAGATTTTTGTATTGCGGGCGTTAGGGTATTAAAGGGGAACAAAAGCTGAGTGTCGTCAGCGTACGACACAGGGGTGAACCCATAAGATCTTACAATGTCCGCCAAGGGGGCCACATACACTTTGAAAAGTATGGGGATTAGGCATGAGCCCTGTGGCACTCCCTTGGTGAGCTCCCTTAAGATGGAATGATGGGAGCCCAATCTGACCCCTTGTTGTCGGTCCGAAAGAAAGTTTTCCAACCTGGCTATAACATCGCTCGTGTTATAGCCGCATGCATGAGAGAGTCCCCCCTCGGGAGGTCAAAGCGTTCTTGCAGCATTTTGTAGGGGATCAGTTCACCGTTCTCATATAGGTCCCCCAGTACCTGTAGCCCCGCATCCTCCCACCCCTGCAGCCTCGACCAATCGCCTCCGTGCGGAAGTGCCGTTACCATGCCCAGGGGTACTTCAGGTGCGTACATGTGTTGCACCCCAGCTCGCTTCTGCGCTCAGTTCCAGCAGAGTCTGTACATCTGCTCTTCCATCGACAGGTCCCTGAGAGTCAGCTTCTGCTGCAAAGTTATGAATGCCAACACATGACGGGGGTACCCCTCTCTCTCTCTTCCTCCGGCCCTCGGTACACTCGCGCCACCTCCTTCGTGAAAATCTGCAGTTGTGCCGCCAAGTAATATAACTCAAAATCAGGGACCACTAGGCCTCCCTCATCCTTCGGCCGGAGCAGCGTGGATAATGCTATTCTACGCCTGCCCGTACCCCAGAGGAAGGAAATCAGCAAGGATCTCAACTGCCGGAAGACCGATCTGGGTATCCAGATAGGCAACGTGCAGAAATAATAGAGGAGACGCGGCAAGGCTATCATCTTCACCAGGGATATGCGTCCCGTGACAGAGAGCGGGAGAGTAGACCAGAAGGTCATATTACCCCGCCGCGCTCGTATGCAGCGGCCTACATTACCCTCTAGCATGTCTGCAGCCTTGTTATATATATGCACTCCCAGATATTTCAGGCAGTCTGGCGTCCAGGCAAGCAGCGGGCGAGTAGCAGGTCTCGGTTCTCCCGCAGCCCAGATAGTCTGCCAAAGGACACCAGTAGTCTCTCCGCCCCCTCCAATGCCTCCTGCGCATTTTCGAGGTACAATAGGAGGTCGTCCGCGTACAGTGAAATGAGTTGTGGGACTCCCCGGTAGTTCAAGGCGCGGTAAGAATGCCCCTTCCTGACTTCCACTGCAAAAGGCTCGATCGCCAGTGCAAACACCAGGGGGGATAGTGAGCATCCCTGTCTAGTGCCGCAACGCACCAGGTACTGGTGCGACACTAGGGGGCCCACCCGCATGCGTGCCACCGCTGAAGCATGTAACACTCTCGTCCAGCGTACATAACCGTCTCCAAGGCCAAAGTGCTGCATGACCTTATACATGTATTCCCATTCCAAACTGTCGAATGCTTTTTCTATGTCAATTGACAGCACCACAGGCATTTGCGTAGCAGGCCACGGTTCTCCCAAAAGGCGAACCAAACGGCGTATGTTGACTGTCGTGTTTCGGGCAGGGATAAAGCCAGATTGGTCGCTATGGACCAAGTCCGTCATGTGCTGCAGTAGCCTGGTCGTTAGTATGGTGCTCAGAATTTTGTAGTCCACTGTCAGCATGGACAGCGGCCTGTAGGATGCCGGGTGCTTGCTCTCCCTGCCCTGCCTCAACAATGGAATCATGAGAGCTTTGCACATGGATTCAGGCAGCCTGCCCCGAGTTTTAGCTTCGTTGTACACCACCTGAAGCCGCGGAGCTAATTGATCTATGTATTTACTATAGAAATCTATAGGGAGCCCGTCCAAGCCTGGTGTCTTGTTGCGGGCCATTTTCTTCACTGTGCTCCTAATCTCTCCCAGTGCTATATTCCCGCCCAGGGCCCCTGCTTGCTCCTGTTCTAATCGTGGCAACTGAAGCCCCTCCAGAAAAGCAGTTATCTCAGTCTCCTGCCCTTCGAGCGCGCTCTTGTAGAGTGTTTCGTAATACGAGCGGAAGCAGTGCAGTATCTCCGTCTGGGTGTGGTGTACAACGCCATCTTCCCCGTCAATGGCTAAGATTGGGTGGCTACGTCTTGTGGGATTGGCCAGCCAGGCCAGTAGCGTCCCCGCCTTGTCCCCCTCCGCATGCGCCCTTGTCAGATAAGACTTATGGTCAAAACAGCGGAGCCGTTCCATTTCCACAGCCACCACCTCTTTGGCAGCACTAACCGTCCCCTGTAATTCTGGATGATTAGGGCGCGCTTTCTCAGCATCGCGCAAAGTTTTTTCCGCCTTCTCCAGATCGTCTAGCAAGGATCTGCGCGCCCCAGTGTATTTCCCAATACAGTGGCCTCTTACAACTACCTTAAAGGCATCCCACTCCTTCGCTCAGAGATGTCGCAGTGCCCTCGTTCTCTTCGAAGTAGTACGTTATCCTATCCCCCAGCGCTTCCCTAAACAATAAGTCATCCAACGTGTCCGGCCTCACTTGCCACGTCGAGACCCGCGATGTCTCGGTCATCCAATTAAGGGTGAGCAGCAGGGGATTATGGTCAGAGATCGTGCGGGCTAGGTATTCCGAATTGGACACCGCTGGTAGCACTTGCGAGGAGCACAAGAAGGTGTCCAAGCGGACATGGAGGTCATGCAAGCCCGCGTAGAAGGAGTAATCTCTCGCCGCCGGGTGGTGTGCCCGCCAGGCGTCCTGCAGTTCCCAGCTCTCCTGCCATTCTAAACTGCGCTTTGCCAAACGGTGCATTGGAGACATCCCCAGAGGAGGATGAGATCTATCCAACTCCATGTCTGTCACTGAGTTGAAGTCCCCTCCCATGACAATGGGGCCCGCTAGAAACCCCGCCAGTGCCCTGGAAAGTTTGGTGAAGAAGGACGTTCGGTCGGTGTTAGGCGCATACACACTGCACAGCGTTATGTCCCTACCTTTTAGTTTCCCTTCCACTGCCGCAAACCTGCCCTCCGGGTCTATTGTATGCCTATTGACCTGGAAAGGGGTCCCCGCTTGTATCCAGATCAGCACCCCCCTAGCAAATGCAGAATAGGTGGTGTTAAACAGTTGACCCCTCCACCTCCTTTACAGCGCTATGCCCTTCTGCCTCGTCAGATGCGTTTCTTGTAGCAGCGCTATCTGTACTCCTCTTCTAAGTAAGTATGCATGTATTTGGTGCCTTTGTGTCATCGTGTGCAGACCCCTCACGTTCCAGGTTACACATTTCACATTTCCAATATTAGCCATAGTTCCATGTTGTGTGACAAAATCCAGTAACAATGCTCGGCCCAGCACTCAGGGTCACACTCATCCCTCCCAACCCCAACCCAACAACACCCCCCTCCCCAACCACCCTGCTGAGAGCTCCCCCAACTACTCTCAGCTCCCTCCCCCCCAGAACAGGACCTAGCTTTGCGAGCGCAGCTCCTATCCAAACCTAGTGAGGACTTTGTTTCCTCTCCCAATAACCCACCTGTACCGTAGTCTACACTACGGTGGCCTTAGCGGCCCAAGAGGCGTAGCTCGGTTCCGAAGGTGATCAACTTAGTCCTCATCCCCCCATCCCGCAATCTCCCAAATCTAGTCCGAAGCTCCATCGTACTCTACAGTGTTCGTCCCCCTCCGACAGCCACGGCACTCTTCAGGCACCTTACCAGTTCAGCATGGAACATCTCCAGTATCATTCGTCCATTAGTCCTCCCGATGTCTGTGATGTGACGTCTGGGCCCTTAATACTATTTAAGTCTGATAGTTCCGCTTCCGAGCCGGTAACCAGGCCCTCTGCTTCTGAACTCCCACACAATCTCATCCTCACAGCTCCCGATAGGTCTAGTACTGCTTGTAGCGCAGCTTTCCTCTCGCCTTCAATTTGCGATTCTGTCGGTTTTTGAGACCTTTGTCGGCGCTTCCGGATCCTTTGTGATTTCCGAGTCGGCTTCCGGGCTCGCTCTTCTTCCACTCTGAATTTCGCTCCATCCGTACCGGCCTTGTACGTGTCCCACCACTCCCAGGCGTCCGCCGAGTTATGAAAGAAGATCATTTTATCGTCTACCACCACTCTGAGTTTGGCTGGGAACAGAAATGAATATGTTATTCCTTCCACCCGGAGCTCTTTTTTTAATGGCAAGAAAGAGGCACGCGGCTTTTGGGTCTCGTATGTATAGTCAGGGAAGAGCATTACCTTACTATTATCCACCTGGAAAGGGCCCACGTCCCTTGCCCTCTGTAGCAGCCAGTCCCGGTCCTTGTAGGGCAGCAGTTTTATCAACACTGGGGGGGTAGTTGACCCGGTTTAGGGGGTCCGGCCGGGACCCTGTGCGCTCGTTCTAGCGTAAAGAAGGGCGATAGACCTTCCGGCGCCACCTCCGTCTTCAGCCATTGTTCAAGGTACAATACCATATCGTCCCCTTCCTTCAGTTCCGGAAGGCCCTCCAAGCGCACGTTGTTGCGCCTGCTACAATTTTCTGCATCCTCCGCTCTCCTCTCCAAGGCCTGTATGCGATCGAGTGCGTCCACCAGCCGCCCTTCCATAGACTTGCGCTCGGGCAGTATCTCTTTGAGGGTGTGTTCTGCATTTTGGACTCTATCTTTCAGCTTATCGTGGTCGGCCCGCAACAGCCCCAGTCCCGTTGCCACCTGGGCGATATCCTGTTGAGGCGGTTCTTTCGTGACTTGGATAGCTTCCAAGATGCAAGTTTGTAGCTGCTGCAGGTCCGCCGAAGCCTGTGGCGGTCCATCCGCCGCACCCGAGCCTGCAGCCTTCACCACTCTTCCCTTAAGCTATCCCATTTGAACTGCCTGGAAAAGGGGAGGGAAAGCTTCCTCCTCCTCGTCGTTTAGATAGGGGGGGGCGAGCGGGTCCGTACCGCTGGTGTTTTGAGCGGCTAGCACTGGTCCTCCAGGCGCCTACAAGGTCCACTTGGTCGCGATTCACCAGTGTCCAGTGTCTACGGCCAGCTCCACTATCCACTCAGTTTGGCTGCGTAGGCCGTTGTCCCGCCGCTAACAGGATCGAGCCAGCTCTGTCCTTAGGCCGCTCAGCCCTTTCGGAGTTAGTTATACTCAGTTCGCCAGTGCCTCCTCCTGTAGCTCCCGGCAATGGGCAGCCTGTCCAGAATCACTCGATCTTTCGAGCTGCGTTCGTTCTCGTTCAGGCCTTCCCAGCGACCAGGCCTTCGCTCCGGTTCTTCCCCAGTGCGGCGTCGCGAGGCAAAATTCCCTGTTCCTCCGCCGTGCGGTCGCAATTCCACTCAGGATGCCTCTGGGTGCTTGCCAACTGCGCCTCCGGTCCGTGCCGCTGGCGCCACCCACTCCACTACCAGGCGCCGTGCTCCTCTCTGCTGCAGGGTGCCAGGACAGCCGCCATCTTGAGCTCTACGGCCTTTGTTTGCATGCAGTACGGTCCACCTCAACTACAGGACCAATGAACTCCCCTGTTTGTAGTAAGAAGGAAGGCCCAGGCGAGCTCAGGCGACGTTAACTCTGTCCCAGGTCGTCTCTAAGGGGGCGCCGTATCGACTCGGTCAACTTTGTTCTTGATCCTGAGCTCCGGCCGCCATCTTGCCTCAGCGCGCGCTCGCCCCTTCTTTGTTCCTCTCTCGAGTCGATAAGTGCTGGAAACACCTTGAGCCCTTCGCCTGGGGGTCCGTTGCCGTTCAGGTGTTCTTCATCGATCGAATGTTGCTCTTCATGACGGAGTTCGTGCGGTTTTTCAGGATAAAAGCGGGGATCGGGAGCGGAGCTCCGGGCTCACGCTGCCTGTCCGCTTGGCATCCAAGCTACGCCCCCATTAAGGTCTGATCTATTGTACAAAGTATCATGGTCTGAAGTACCTTCTAGGATCTCAGTGTTCAGAAATGCAGTAGTTTTCTCTAAATCAGACAACATGTTATTAACAGTTTCGAAGTCCCTATCATCAGAAAGTGTACTGGAGGTAATGATATCACTCAATAAAAATGTTAAATACATGAGAAATTGTAAAAGTTCAGTAGGACCGAATATGTTGAAATCAAACCTGTCCCAAACTATACCGTCCGTAATAGGAACTGCTGTAATGTTCACTGATGACAAGTCTCTTTGTTCACGATGAGAAGATTGATGTGGCTTCAGAATCAAAATAACTTTCTGGGCTATAGAGCTTTGTTTGAGGTATCACCCATTAATAAGAACCCTAAAAGTTATAACTAGCCAGAAAAGAAAGAACAGTATCCCAGTGATTACTCAGAGTTCTACCCAAGGTGATACCAGGTAAGTCTGAGAAAGTTCAGAAAGTCCTTGACTGGTTGCTTGCGTGTTTTTTGGGCTGGCGTCGTTTCTAGTTCGCTTGGATCTAAAGAAAACGTATCAAAGTTCATGAAGTAGCGAGAAGCAGTTCGATCAATTGTTGTAATTGCATCAGGATTTGTTCCAGTCTTATTTTGCTCTATTGTAGGCATGTTGACGTAGACGTATGTATTCGATCTAATTGCAACTTCTATGTTATTTTTAGTTTCATTTTGAAGTTGACTTCTAGTTCAAGGGGAACGAGTTCCAAAGCATTGTTGAATAGTGATTCGTTCCATATAGGAGACTCTTCAAACCTTTTGAGTCTTTCCGTTTGAAATTCTTGAATTGTAGTGAGAGGAGGGCGTCTGCTACTTTGAAGTCCATATGGCCTACTGCTCAGTATTGGCCACATAGTGTGGCTTGATTAGGTCAATTGAGACAAATCTTTTCTCCTTTTTCCCGAAAAGAGGCTGCAAAAGAGCAATTTGTGTTCCTTGAATTGCTAGAACTTATGCAGGCTTTAAGTATGATGGTCCAAGCTCTTTTTTATCCACTATTTTCTCTCTGACTAGATCCCCGACTTTTGGGATCTAGACAAGTCTTGATGTGACTGCCTTGACTTCCCCAGTGGCTGTTTGTTTCACCTGCACATTGTAGTGCAAGGCTCTCGCTTCATTTAATTCCTGTAAGAGAGCCAAAAGGTTATGGATGTCAAAAGGTTTTTCATCCGCCACTGTGCCTTCACAATCAAGATAAGGTACTTACATTCTTGTCCCATATAGGACCACATAAAGAGAACTTCTTGGCTGTTTATTGAGAGCTCGCTGTATCCCATATAGGTGATTGACCCAACTACCGCCCTTGCCTAATAACCTGGTTGTTAAAGATTGCTTTAGGTCCCGATTTTAATTTGCACAACCGAATTTCCTTCAGGATGGTATGGAGAGGAGAATCGCAATGCTACGCCCATACTTACCACAGCCTGTTTGTAAGCCAATGAATTCCCTTCAATGTGAGCGCCACAACGTTTATGACTGAGTGTATGAATTACGTGAGCCTGTGGTAGTTTGTTTCTCAATTCAGCTACCTCTTCCCATAGCATTTTATGCTTAATTGTGCTACCTTTCGCGTCTATGAACCTGTTCTGTTCCCAATGATGTAAATATGTATTGTATGATTGCACACAGTAAAAAGAATCACATACTATCAGTGTGGGGAATTCATGATCCATATTCACCAGTGCAAGTATCAATGCTTTAATCCCGCCAGCTGTGCCGCACAGTCCCCTAGAAACTGTGTTTTCGTGCGACTTCGATGGAACTTTCTACCCCGCATACGACCTCTAATGCCTGCGCATGCCGCACTGTATTGCTGCTTGCTCCCTATGGTCGGCTGAACAGATCAGTCAGTGTAATTTATATATTCACACTGATCTAGAGGCCAGATCTCATTTGGTAGAGGATATTCTTGTTCATATTGCAGGAATGCTTGTGTTTTTAGACTTGGATCTAATCTGTTTTCAACATCCGTTGCAGTATGAGAATCAGCCCATTGTATCCATCTTGGATGTAATGCTTTTGTATTTGGAATGTTAACCTTTGTAACAGCTTCTAAAGCTGGTACCGGGTTTGCAACAATTATGCGTTTCCCCTGAGGTAGTGCTCTTTCTCTTGCTACAGAGGTCTGAACTGCTGTCAGTATTTTCTCTGTTGTAGTGAAACATATTTCTGGGTTTGTGTACAGGTGTGATTTCTAAAGGATTGTTACTGTTTCGCCTTCATTGAAGGTTAAGTAAGTGTGCCCGCATTGACCCACTATTACACGGATCACTAAATTGTGTACGCTTACCCGCATCTGCAAGTGTTTTGAAGGTATCAAGTCTTCTTTTAGTGAACCTAGGATGTTTGTGTGTCCATTGTCTAACTGAAAAGTCAGGTTTAATTAAGTCGTAGAAAGGTTTTACTCTTTCCGCGTAATCCAAAATGTATGTTCTGCTGAAATTTAGGAATCCCAGTATTGATTGTACATTTTTGTATGATTTTGGAGGTTGGAGCAGTGCACATTTTGCTAAAAAGTTAGCTGTCAGACTTTTCCCTTCACTTGACCGTTTATATCCTAAAAAGAGGCCATTAAGGTGGGCAATTATAGATTTTTTCTAATTAAACTTGTAGCCCTCAGAGGCAAATCCCATTAATATGGTGCTCACCCTGGTCAAGTGCCTTTTTAAGTTGTCGGCCGTCAGACAAATATCATCCACATAAGACAATGCTTCATCATCAAAATTTTGGAGTAACTCAGTTACTCTTGCTGAAAATAACCCCGGGATGTTGTTATACCCTTGGGGGAATGTCTTTGTGCATCTGTTTAAATGTCTGTAATCTAAAACTAGATGATATGAGTTGTCCGGTACATTGGCGCATTGCCACTGATTCTGCCTCTCCTTTTTTTTTGGTCCTCATTTTCGCCCTTGGTTACCAAATAGAAGCGCATGGAGAGAGACATACTGTCACAGATAGACTGGTAGGGGCACAAACCTGTTTATGAGCTGTCGCCTCCCAGTATACTCCAAGAGCACCACCTTAGGACAACCAAAAGAGTGATTTTGCTGCAGTCAAATACCCATCGCTGATGTCGATACCGCCCTGTTGGGTATACCAAACGAAGGAGTTACCAAGAAGCCTAATTATTGGACCATGGGGGTGAAAAAAAACCCCACATTCAAATTTGCAGATTACGCTCAGTTCAACAGGAGCCAAAAGCTTCTCTTATCCGGATTACCCGATCTTGTTAAATCAACTTTAGAAGTTTGTAAAACTGAAGTGCGCCAGTCCAGCAAGGTAGGTGGTAACGGATCCTTCCATCTTCTATAAATTTCTCTTCTGGCCAGCAGTATACAATAAAAGAGAAGATTTTTAGCTGGACCCCGGATCTCTGGTAAAACTCCAAATATTACGAGAGCGGGGCTTATCAAAACATCAGAGCCTAAAGCAGTTGTAAGTGAGAGACTTATCGCATTCCAATAAGGGAGCAGCAGGGGGCACTCAAAAAACATGTGTAAATCTGAGGCAGCTATCAGCCCGCATTTGGGACATGCCACGGAAGAATTATTTGAGAATTTTGAAAGCCTCTTTGGCGAGTAGTAGGCCTTATGTAGGGTAAAAAGATGGTTTCTATGAAGCCAGGAAGGTTTCACTATGTTCCACATGATCTTAAAAGATGCAAACCACAGATTCTCAACATTATGGTCAGTAATGGAGGAAGCCCACATCAACTCTGGCAGTTGGACTTCACCATCAACCTCTTCTAATAGTAAATTATACCAAGGTGAAACCTCCTTTCTGGCTGGTGGTTTATCCAGAAGAGGGTCACTATATTACTGTCTCCCCCTAGCAGGAATCTGCCCCTAGCAGAGATCTGTGAGTTTGCCCAACTTGCAATCTGTAGGTATTTAAACATAGAGAGGCCCACCCCAACTTTAGATAGTAAAGCCTCCCATGGAAGTAAGCAGCCTTCCACAAATAAGTCCCCCCAAACCTCCAAGCCTGCCTCTCTCAGTGGTATAGCAAGACTGTCAAGAAGCCAACCCGGGCTCCCAGGTAAATTCCACAATGGTGATCTTCTTGCAAAATAATCATTCTTTATAGAGCTCCTAAGTTTCACCCATGTTTTTGCCATAATCCGCAACACCTTCAGTTTCACTTTAAAAAAAAATTTGGGGTAACCAAATTTTTTTATTTTTGTTTTTGATAACAAATCTTTATTGGCATTTCGGATGCAACAAAGAAAGGTCGTTGGTGGCAGCTCAGCAATTAGTAGAGACAGGTAAAGAAAGAAACATTCAGCAGCGTACATAAACGGCTGAGCAATGCCCCAGTACGGCAGCACAAACTTGTCGATTGAGCAGAACACAGCAGAGATATCAGCGCTCATGGTGGCAGCAGGTTAAACCATTTCCCCCAATCTCTGGTAAATCGTTCAGGTGCACCCCGGGCTTCACGGAGGACCTCCTCCTGGACCCCGCTCCAGTCCACCCCCCTCCTCCAGCCCTTAACCGTTGGTGCAGAGTCTCAGAGCCAAAGACAAGCAATATCGCGCTTGGCCACGGCCAACGCCGTCCTCAGCAGGCGCTTGTCCGATCTATTGCCATCAAACCCCTATGAGCAGCTGGAGTGGGTCATGGGGGACCTCCCAACCTAAGGCCCGCGTTAACTCCCTCTCCACCCCCCGCCAGAACCTCTCCAGTCCTGGGCATGTCCAGACCATATGGGAAAAATCAGCCGGGGAACATCCGCATCTAGTGCTGTCTGGAGTGGGTCTCAAGCGCGCGCGATGGAGCCTCCCTGGGGTGAGGTAGGACGTGTGCAGGTAGTATATCTGTACAAGCCTTAATTTGGAAGACGTAGTCAGGGTGCCTGGGGCCATCAAGGCGTCTCTCCAATCGGCCTCCTCCAGGGGTCCTACCCATCCCTCCCATCGGGCAAGCAAGCGATCAAGGGATGCAGGACTGTTGTTGATTAGGGCACGATAGATTCAGGACACTCCCCCCCTCCCCAGGATTCCCATCATTACCTGGGCTTCTAATGGGTTAAATTCTGGGAGGGTAGTTGGTGTAGGGAGGTGCGCGTGGAGGGCATGTCGCAGCTGGAGGTAGAGGTAATGTTGGGTATGTGAGAGAGCGTGACGTTGCTGTAAGTCGGCAAAGGCTCGGATGTGAGCTCCCACCCATACATCTCCAAGCACCGACACTCCAATGAGGTCCCAGCGCCAGAACCGGTCCAGGGACGATAACTTACGGAGCCAGTTCCCATGCCAGAGTGGTGACTGGCGGGTAAGTGTAGGGTCCCATCCCGTGTGTCGTAGAGAGGTTCACCAAGCCGACAAGACCGCTCTGGTAATAGGGGCCAAGGATTGCGAAATTGGGCAGCCATAGAGGAGGGCTTGAATCCGGGGGAAGTCTGTCTCTGCCAATTCCACCCGATACGCCGGGTCGGACCAGCCGCGCGCATACCAGTCGTGGATAACTATCAGTTTGGTGGCCAGATACTAGAGGTAAAGATGAGTCACCCCTAGGCCTCCATCATAGGGCGGAATGCGGCAGTGTGCAAGGGAAATCTGCGGTCACGAGCCGCCCTAGAGGAACCTGGACAGGGAGCCATCCAGCTCTCGAAACCAGGCACGGGGAAGAGGGAAGGAGGTGTTCTGTAAGGTGTAAAGAAAACGGGGAAGAATCATCATTTTGAAAAGTGCGCTCCGCCCAAGGTGGTTGAGGGGAAGGGAGTGCCATTTCTTTAAGTCCAATCTCATTCGGGTCACCAGGGGCGCGATATTCAGGCCCATTCCAACTCCAGCAGGAGAGTCACCCAGATCCCCAGATATTTGACCGAGTTGTGTCGGATGGGAATAGATGACTGCCAGTCAAAGCATTCCCGGGAGGGGTGTAATGGGACCAGGGTGGACTGGCCGCATTAAGCCTGAGGCCAGATCCTCGCTCAAATTCCCGCAGGAAGTGCAGGCATCTAGGGCCTGAGTTCGCCAGGTCCGCTAAATATAGAAGCACGTTGTAGGCATAGTGGGGGATCTTATCTGCGTGACTCTCATTCCAGGCCCAGCCTTGGATATGGCAATCTTGCCGGATGAGCGTCGCCAGGGGCTCCATTGCCAGCGCAAAAAGGAGCGGAGACAAGGGGCACTCCTGGCGCTTCCCTCTACAAACCGGGAACGCTTGTGAGAGCGATCCGTTGACTAGCACTCAGGCCCTGGGATTCGCATAGAGGACCCCAACATAACTGCGGAACCGCGGGCCAAAACCCATTAGCCGTAACACATCCTGCAGGTACTCCCAACCCACCGTGTCGAAAGCCTTCTCGAAGTCGAGAAAGAGGAGGGCGAGATAGGGAGACAGATGGGATCGATGGGCCAAGGCCAGGTGAAGGCGGCGGATACAGTGGCTGGTTCCCCTGGCCGGCATAAAGCCACATTGGTCTGGAAGGTCCAGGTCTTGTAGGAAGGGCTTAAGTCTTCGGCCAGTATTGTGGCAAAAAGCGTAATTTCAGTATTTATGAGAGAGATGGGGCGGAAGTTCGCACAATCCAGTGAGGGCGGGTGGGACTTAGGAATGACCACAATCGTGGCCAGGTCTGACTCAGGGGGGAAGGCGCCTGACTATATTACATGGTGGAAGAGATGCAACAGCCGGGGTGCCAGAGTGTCTCTAAAGGCCGCCTAGAATTCTTGGGGGAAGCCTTCCGGGCCCTGCATTTTGCCTTGATTCAGGAGGGGGATGGCCTCCAAGATCTCCTCCTGCGAGAAGGGCCGTTCTAGGGAGTCTGCATCTTCCGGAGTAAGGGAGGACACCTGCAGGCCAGCACCGTCCAGGAGGGTGGCCAGCAGTGCCTCTAAGGGCGCGACGCGTATAGATGGGTGTAAAATTCGGCGAAGGTGTCCGCAATACCTTCAGATGTCGTCCGCAGGGTACCATCCAGCGCAAGGATCTCTGGAATGACGCTGTGGAACTTATGGTAGGACACAAGGTTATGAAGGAGTTTACCATTTTTATCCCCCCATCCATAGATCGGCGCTACTGACGATCACCACAGCTGCTGGGCCGGAGTCGAGCAAGACCTGGCGAATTTCCATCTCGGATCAGTGCTAACTGTCGGGTGGGATCCCCTCGACCACTTGCGGCCTGCTCAACCTCGAGCTGTGCCGCTCGGGTCTCCAAGTCCACTAGTCAAGCCAGCTGATCAGCTCACTTGGCATGGACCCGCCCCCTCACCACATCACGGATCACTGCTTTGCGTGCTTCCCATAGGGTCCCCGTTGATGAAACCGAGCCCTCATTGGTGTCAAAATAATGGGTGAGTTCCTATCCCAGCTACTCCACTAGGGCCTGGTCTTGCAAGAACCAGGCATTGAGGCGCCATACCGTACGCGACCCCCCTTGGGGTAAAGCTCACGCGGAGGGAGACCGGGGAGTGGTCCGACAGCCCCGGGCCAGGAGTACGAGAAGGTCTATGCGGGAGTGGGTGCGGTGAGAGGCCGAGGTATGAGTGTATTGTGTCTTACGGGGATTCCACACCCGCCAGGCATCGCAGAGCCCCACGGAGGACGCCCAGCCCGAGAGGGCCGCCGCGATGGAGGATCAGGTCGCCGAAGGAGGGCCAGATGCATCTCGTTCCCGCTCTATTACCGCATTGAAATTACCGCCCACCAGTGTGAGGCTGGGCGGGAGCTCGGAGGGGACATGCGTAAGGGAGCGCAGAGTTGGGGACAGAAGGGCGGGAGGGACTTAGACATTCAGGATGTTCAGGGGGCAACCTTCCATCGCACCAGAGATCGCGACGTATCTCCCCTACGGATCAGTGTAGGCGTTGGTCAGGGTGAAGGGGAGGCCTCTGCGGAGTAGGATTGCCACTCCCCGGGACGCGCGCTGAAAGCCGGAGTGCCAGACCAGTGCGAATCCGTAGAGAAGCAGGAAGGGACATTGGGAGCCTAAAAGATAGGTCTCCTGGAGAAGGAGTACAACCGCCTAGATCAAGAAGACCATTGACGTTCCAGGAGAAAACGTGGAGGGGCCTAGTCAGAGAGTAAGCCATTGGGGGGGCTGAGAAGTGGGTCGGCACTGAGCCTGCAGGGGACCGCGCCGCGGGGGTAGGACTCGTCACACCGCCCCGGCCAGGGCACAGGGAACGCAGCGTAGGTCTGCATGGTCCAGGCACCTGAGACATCGAGGGGCCTGAAGGAAGAAGGGGACGGCAGTACAAAAAAAAAGGGGGGAACCAGGGTTACCAGAGCGTCCGCGTGACGTAAGTGCAAGCCGGGCATACTGTGCCCATCGCTGAAGAGTGGCAGAAAGTGCTGCTGTCGGCCACTCATGAGCGAGCACCAATTTAGCCAAAGAGCAGCTGCTGAGCGCCAATTTAAGAACCAGCCCGTAGGCAGCTAGAATCAAGAACCATAGAGGAGACAACAGCCTCCTTTTCCTAACCCCCCCAACACTCCCCACCCTACTCTTCGAAACAGGAAGCATCTGTCGCCCAGAAAAGACAAAACAATCCCCTCACAAAAACAGACCCCTCAGTAGAGAAGAGGAACTAAACTGCAAATGATTAGTTGGGAGCAGTGGCACTAGTTCAATGAAAAACAAGGAAGGACCCCCTTCCTTATGTTTGGATGAAGTACAACAGCCATATTCAATAAAAGTCAGCTAGCCAGTCAGATACAGTGACCTGCGCAGTCACCAAGAGCCATGGGATACACGTGTTGGCAGACAAGTCCGAGTGCGATCCAGATTTGCGCAAGTCCGTGCCAGGGATCAAGGGCTGGCCACGGCGGTCTCAGTGGAGGGCCCGCCACCGGGGGTCACCTCAATCCGGGGGAGGAGGAGGAGGAGAAGGTCGCTGCCCAGTCCCTTAAGGCGAGTTTGAAGCATCGTGGCGTCGGCGGCCCCGTCTGCGGGACCCGGTCTGGCGCCGCCGCGGCTTGGGCTCCTCGCAGCCAGAGGGGGCGGCAGGTTCCCGGGATGAGGAAGGCACCCGGCTAGATCTCAGGGGCCTCTCCTCCATGAGCCAGGTCTAGGCGGCCTGCGGGGTATCAAAGAAGAAGGATTGATCTTGGAAGAGGACCTTGAGCAGTGCAGGGAACAGGAGACCGTATTGCAAGCCCAGCTCCCGAAGCTTCTGTTTAACTTCATCATAGGTTTTCCTTGGGGACTAGACTTCCCTAGAGTAGTCCGGTAAGATCATGATCGTGGAGTTCTGGAACTGCGGGGGGCCCAAGTCCCTGGCCGCACCCAGGATGGCGTCCCGGTCCCGGAAATTAAAGAAGCGGAGGATGAAAGGCTGGGCAGGAACCCCCCCGGGGGGTTTTGGAGCTAAGGAGCGATGGGGCACTTCGATGGCGAACCAGGGGGAATGTTTCTCTGTCGGATCCAGGAGCGGAACCAGGATTCCAAGAAGTGTGCCACCAGGCCCTTCACCACCCCCTCCGGAAATCCAATGAGGCAGAGGTTGGTCCATCGGGCACGGTTTTCCGTATCCTCCGCTCTGTGATGGAGGTCAGACGTCAGGGTTTGAAGGTGGGCCACTTGGGTCTTGAGGGTGGCAAGGTCATCCTCCATCGAGGACATACGGGACTCTGCCTCAGAGATGCGCGCCGTGGCGTTCCTGAGATCCTGCCGGATGAGGGCGACATCAACCAGCACCTCCCCAATCTTAGTCTCCACTGACGCCTGGGAAGCGCTGATAGCTTGGAGGATGGTCGATAAGTCCCCCCCCTCCGCCCCGGAGGGAGGAGGGGGTCCTGCACCTGGGCCAGGGTCCGTCCTGGTGAATTGGTCTATACGAAGTTGAGCAGAAGGAACCGAGGGCTGTGTGCTTTGCCCCATGACCATGGCTCCTCCAGGGGAATCGGGCCGAGGGGGGGGGCGTCGTCGCAGGTGTAGGTGGTCTGAACACCAGGCGTCTCTCCACAATCTCAAAATGGCGCAGGAGGTCAGCTCTTGGGGTATGACCGGCTGCGACAGGGGACCACCACTGAGCCCCCGGGGTCCCTCTCAGCATGGGAGGGAGGAAACAGAGGGCGGAGGATCAGAGGGGAGAGTCTCGGGGGAATCCGCTGCACCTCAAGTGTAGGAAGGCAATCCGGGGGGGCCCTCTGGGGCCGCTCCGGGCACAATGTCTCAGGGCGCTGGGCTCAGTCCAGCCGCGAGGAGGCAGGACAGAGGGCTGGGTGGCGGCCGCACTCTCCAGAAGGCAGGTAGCAAGACGGCCGAGGGAGACGCAGTGGACGGCAGCTCAGGAAGGGTCTTCAAGCAGGAGCAGAAGAGGGGGCCTGGGGCCCCAAGGCTGTTCAGCGTGGGGCAGCTGAGGATCACAGGGAAGGCCAGACCAGGCCGTATGGCAGGGAGTCCCAGACCAGTGCTCCCAGGAAGGCGCAGCGGGCAGTTCCGGATACAGGCGCATTGCAGGGGATGCAGGGACAGGCGGTCTCCCAGCCCTCACAACAGTCCAGGGGCAAGACCCCCAGGGGCACCAACCCCTTCCCTGCCCCCTCCTCACAACACTCTCATTGCGGTCAGGTCAGTCGAGTAGGTCCACAGGGGTGCATTTTGGCGCAGAAGTCTGCGAACAAGGCGGTCAGGGGTGCCCAGAGGCTAGGGCCAGGCAGGGCCCCACGTCGGCGCAGGTCGGTGAGTTGAAGGGGGGGGCAGGAGCAGCCAATCCCAGACACCCCCCAAGCCGAATCTGGTTGCTCCACACCCGGGGGCAGCGTGGGACAGTACTTGCTTGCAGTGTCTCCGCCGGTGCATTAACAAGGGCCCAGCCTCAGGGCCACTCACCGAGTCTCAGGCCTCCGCCCCCAACAGGAGATCACCAAAGTCAGGCGGGGGAGACCCGGTGCAGGGAGCAGCTCCGGCACGTGCAAGTGTGCCCCAGCAGTGTCAGGCAGCCGCGGGCCTCACGCGCCAACTCAGGGCCGCCCCTGAACCGGAGGCAGACACACAGTAGCAGGCAGATTCCCACAAGGCCTGCTCTCCCTCCGCCAGGCCCCGGGATCCAATATAGTAGTCCGTACGTATGTAACACTGCATTACTTAAGTATCTGTTCTCATATAAGAGAAAAAATCCTTTTTTTTAGTATTATTAGTTTTCCTTCATATAGTGCTTTCACTTTTTTCCGTTGTTCGCAAAATCCCTACTACATTCATCCTACCTACCCTGACGCCCCCTTGTCTTTTCCCATAGCCATCAGTAGCTCATCCGCTGCTTGCACCGATCTAATGTTGTCCATATTGTTTTTATGCATAATTTTCAATTCAGCGAGAAAGACTAGTTGAGCTACAGCTCCATAACTTCTGAAAGCTTCAAGCCTCCTCCCACACTCCCACTGTTTATCGAGAGTGGTCCTGGACAGATCTGACCGGATCTAGAAATTAAACCCCTTCCCACTCACAGATTTCAGCTTAACGGCCAGATATCTAAGGCTGACTCTTCCACTGATTGGTCAAGTCTTAGCGATTCTTTCAAAAGCAAGATGATGTATTGCCTAATATCCGAGCCTTCGCTGTCCTCTGGGACGTTCAAAATGCGGAGGTTATTGCGTCGGGCATTATTCTCTAGCGTCTCCATACTCTCAGCCAGCATCAGATCTTCTTTCCTGAGCTTAGTAATATCTGCCTTTGCTTCATCTAGATACAGAGACAGTCCCGTTGCAGTATATTCTAGAACTTCTGTTCTTGACGTAAGACCACCAATTTTACTGTCAAGAGACTCACAAAAGCGTCTGATTTCTGACTGGTTTGCTGCTGATGTTTCAAACCCTTTTTTAATATCTGCGGACAGAGATGTAAACATAACCTATAAGGAGGCGACCAATGATGTATTATCACAGCTCTCAGCCAGTGTACTGGAAAAAGCAGACACACAGTCTTGTACATTATCCCCTTGCAGTGTACCCCCGCCAAAGGCGCCTGGTAGGGGGATCTATGGAGCCAATAAAGGTGGCGGTACTGGAGCTAAAGCGAGAGGTGGGGGGAGACGAAAAGACTCTGAAGTTACCGGAACAGGAACTGGAATCTCACTTATTTTCATGGGGTCATCTGCCATTTCATCCACCCTTACAATCGTTTCGATCGTTTCAACTACTCCATCGGCACTGTGAACCTGTACAGTAACTACACTAGCTTCCAAGACCGCATCCAAGACTGCTGTCCAGTCTGCTGCCATACTCCTGGGTATAGCCACAGGGGTCACCTCCTCAAGGTCCAATGTTGCAGTGGAAGTCAATGTTTTTTCAGGAGAATCTTTAGGGGAGTGCTGCTCTGAAAGGTTTAGTACCTGAGAGACTAGCTTAAAATAGGACCAGAGTGATGGAGTAATCTTTGACACTGAGTTGTTAGTAGGCTTGGAACCTTTAGAGGACCTAGCTGCTTTGCATGTATGTGCTCGCTTAGCCTTAACCTGTCCAGTCAGAAAAGAAGAGACTTTCTTTTTAGCTGGTAAACTAGTAAAATTTGAATCTGGAAAAGATTGCTCTACCGCTTTCTTTAAACCGGGGTCCAGGTTGGATTTGTTACCTGAAATGGTTTCTATATTTTTGCTCTTTTTAGCCCCTTTGCGATTCGACCCGCGCCTACCCTTCCTTGTTTGGGCTGTAGTCCCCAACTCAGACTCCAGGGTTCCGTAACTCGCAGGGTCAATGCAAACCTCACCTTCATTGCCGGGACCTCCTACTAGCGCTGTAGCCGCGTTACCATCATTACCGTTGTTACTGTTGCCCACCCTCGTCTCCTCCTCCTTCAACAATCCGTTTATGGCGCTAATGCGGGAGCGGGTGGCTGCACCGCGAGGACCCATGAGAAGGCTACGGGTCTTTTACCCCTGTGGAATCTCCAGGGCGGCAAGGTTCCAGCGCCACAAGCCTAGAGCAGCCTGCAGAGGCACCGTCAGGCTCGGGAGACACGGGAGAGGAACTGCCGAGTCTGCTGATTCAGGTGAGATGCGACACGCCCCGTCCACACACATGGGGCGCGGCATGGTAAGAGGCAGCCAGAAAAGAAAAAAGCTCCAAATATCTGAAAATATCAAATAAAAGCGTTCAAAACACTTCAGGGACTACTAGACATCAAAAGTAGCTCCATTTTCAAACCCGGCACCATAGGAAAATTCACACAGCCGTGCACGGACGGGAACCCAGTTTCAGAGCACGCTACAGCCATGTTTCCCCCCAACCAGGCTGATTCTGCCTCTCCTTAAATATTTGCCAATACTATTGCTGACAGCTGGGCGTAATTACCTAGTAATTTCATCCCTAAATTCAGAGCAGGTTCTGCCCTGTACCCATTTTGTATTTGTCTTAATAAATCTGGTATTACAGCTAAGGATGGTATACCATTAGTTCTGGTATAGATGGCCGTGAAGTTTGCCCCCAAAATGGTACAATCCTCTATTTGTGGTGAGATCCCCAAGGGCAGCCATATTGTCAGCATTCTGTGTTTTTCATACTTACTAGTATTCGGGAATACTGCTTCTAACTGTGTTATTTTCGGAGCTACCCAGAATGGAATTTGCTCACGTTTCGAGGGCATTTTGGCCATTACTGCGTGTAATGTTTGTGGAGTAATATTAGTTGCTGTATTTTGTGTAGGAGCTATATTTGTTGTAGCTCCTGCCGGTTGAACTGTAAATGGAACTGTAAATGTCCTCATGACAAATGACATCATGTTTCTGTAAAGTTTTATCAACTCTTTGTGTTGTTCGAGTAGTTCATCTTGAGGCTTTGTGTCAGGATGTGGTGTGTAGGCTGCTAATATCAGCCATGTTGCTCCTGTTCTTCCTAACAGACCGAACCATACTCTGTATTGGGGAGGGAGCCTTTAAACCAGTATTCATGTTCCTGGTACGTTAGTGGAACTTCAATGTCCTCATATGGAAGGTATTCCACTGGTATCACAGCATGTGTTTAATAATGAAACGTTTTTGTTCTTTGCATTTATAACTGGGAATGTAACCCATGAATAAAATACCTCTGTTTGAAAATCTTGGTATGCCTCTATCACAACTACTACTATGCCACCTGTGAGAAGACTGCCTGATATGTGATGCTCACTAATTCTAGTGATCACCTTGTATCATGCCAAGCACCCCTTATGATGATCGGTTGTAAGTCAACCTTGTAGACCAGTTTTCCTAGTGGTAACGTGGACAAAGCAGTCTTAGGCTAAACTCTGAAAGGCATGTGAAGCCAGCTGTATTACCATACACATCCCCCTTGAATACCAGATGAAAGGACACCACACAGATATATATTGAAAATATATATATATATTTATTAACTACAAATATCCCCTGAACTCTTTAAGAGCACAGAAGCATAAGCGTTAAACAAAACACAGTTTAAAATATACAAAAGTTGCACAATATGGATGAGCCTTAGGGGCCACCTAAACCATATACTAAGAAAGTGGTATAAGATATACCAATCTAAAAGGAAACAGGCCTAGGGCCTTGGGAATCGCTGGAGCTGTTCGGGACAAGCAGTGACTAAGTAGGGAAAGGCCCGCTGGACACGGGTGCAGTGTTTAAAGTGCACGCACTCACCAATGCAAAGTCTATGGTGCGTAAAAGTTAGAAAGTTAGTTAGGAACCTTCGGAGTGACCTAGAAAGCTGAAACTTGAGACACGGGCCCTAGAGGTGTGTACCAGTGTGGGAATACCGGCGTTGCTGAGTTACCTCACCCACAGGAAGCGGGTGCATAGGGTCGAAGTGGTGTTGGGTTTCGTCACGCTGGTCGATGGTGCTTGGAGCTGAAGATGCTGCAGGCCGCTCGATGTGAAGAGTTCCCGTGGATCCAAGGATGGATCTGAAGTTGTGAAGACCTGAAAGCAGAGGGGACAATGTTCAAAGTCACTAGCCAATGACTACCGTGGAACCAGATTGGAACCAGGCGATTTCGGGCGCAAACAGGCGTTGAGGTGTAGCTTCTCTCTGTAGCCACATGGACACCAGGGGTCGAGGAGGTCCAGGAGTTGGTCACAAGCTGTCCCATGCAGCCTTCTCAATGGTGTCAGTGTCAGAAACTTGATTGGAGCAAACAGGCCTTGGCTAATGCAAGCCACGCAGTAATCAAAAAAGGCTTATCACTCGGACCAGCAAGGTCAGAGCGGGTGCTCCCTTTTACAGATGCGAGGGCAAGTCTGGAGCAACCAGACCCGTGGTGTAGTTTGTCTGTTTTGTCGCCAAGATGGCCGCTGACCACGTGGCTAGTGGCCGGGATGGCACATCGAGTGGCACAATGGAAAAGGGCCCCACGCAGATCGTGGAGATGCTGAGGGGCTGATCTTCGATGCAAGGGCTGCTTGGTGGTGGGGGTTCTCAGTCCCTGAAGCACAACATCGAGGGTGCCTCTGATGCTGCGCAGTCAGCTCTTCAGGTGTCTTCCAAGAGGTCTGGTCCCACGTCTCTTGGTGCCTCCACGGGTCCCTTCTTTGCAGGGACTGTGGATCGGGCTGTGAGAAGTCTGGGAGTCTGGGTCTTGTCAGGCTCTGGGCTCCGGCTCCGGCAGGAGGCAGCGGCAAATCAGACGTCGAGTTGCTGGTTGGTACCTGTGTTCACAGGGTGGCCACTCCTAGGCCACAAGGGAGATGCTCTTCAGTCTTCTGTGCAGCAGAATGTCGAAGTCCAGTCGTCTTCTTCATTTAAAGTTGATTCAGGATGATCTGAGGTGCTCTGGCACTGCTCCCACTCTTATTTCCAATCTGAGAGGTGGATCACCTGCTAGGTCCCTCCTCTGGGTGGGACCAGGAAGGGGGGCGGTTACACCCCCTTTCCTTTGTCCAGCTCCTTGCCAGGCCTGGGTCTGGAAAGTCCCAGGACCGGTTTGGACTGGCTTATGCACGGGGACACCGTGTGTGCCCCGGGCATGTCTCAATCTATTCAGCCCTGTCCTACCCAATACACAAAATCCTGTCTGGGGTGGTGCTCGCACCTCCCAAGGCAGGAAACCCTTTGTCCAAGCCTCCCTCGCTGGAAGGACTCCCAGCAGCAGGAGGTCAGACTTGTGTCTGTGGTGGCAGCGTCCATTTTGTGACGCTGAGGCTCTGGTTAACTTTAACCGGGGTTAAGGCTACACACATGTCGTGTCCCTCTAGAAGGGTGGAATGCTATCCCCGTCGACAGAACTGTCGGGGGGATAGTATTCCAAATCGTATGACACCTTACTCGACATGTTTTGATAAAGCCAAACCAAAGTTAGCATATAACCGCGAGGATTATAATGCACTTAAGAGTATATGGTATGGCAATATCCCGGAACAGCTAAGGGAGTGGTTCCCGACAGCTGCAGACAGGCTGAGCTCATGCTAGAGCACCATCTCACATATTTCCAAGCACTCTGCCTCCAGGATTGATGAGGCCTTCCATAGGAGTGGCTGATAGGAACATATGTGTCCAGTTAAGGTTAGATATAGGGATACTATATCTAAGTAAGAGGTGATTACACCAACTTACCCCAGCTGAGTGATCAGCCAGTTGTGTCAAATATGGAGGCCAGGCCAGGGGTGTCACAATACATGCTGCAGCCCCTGGTAGGCCTTGGCTACACCTATACCCTGGGTACCTAGGGTACACTGTTACAGGGGCCTATAAGGTGAACCAGTTCCAATTGTGTATGCACCTAAGGTACATGGAGTCAATTTTAAGGAGAGAGAAATCAGCCTGGGGCTCTGAATAGCAGGATCCCAGGCCAACTATGTCAAAAACCAGCTAAACACCAGGCATAACCATAGTCAGATATCCACCTTCCTACACCACCTCTGGCTGTAAAACCGTTTTTAAGAAGTTTGAGGGTGAGTGTGGAGGAAATTGTATTCCATTTGCATCTTCCTCCTCGTCAGAGTGTGGAAGTGCTTGTGTCAGCGGGTCTAAATCGCCTTCTTGGTTAGTCATTGTGCTTAAAACATGGAATAACTTTCCAAGGGAACTAAGATAAGGTGTTTTGCACAATTTAGGAACAACGTGAACTTCAAGCTTGATTAACCAGCAGCTAATGAATAGGATTTTTGCTCACTCAGCTTGTGCCCACCCACACCAGACGTCTCTGGCTGTTTGTGAGTAGGGGTCTCTGAGAATAGCACGACTGAACTACTCAGATTCTGATGTTCAATAAGTACCCAACCAACGCTGGGCGCCATGCTGTGTAGTTCCTATATTAGTCAAACAACAAAAGTGTCCCAGACAGATGGACAATAGAAGATTGTCCTATTTTAGTGTTGGTAGTAGGGATATAATAATTGAATAGGCATGCCAAGAAATCGTCGTGAAAGGCAAAGGCACAAAAATGTGTTTAAATATACATAAATTCCGCACTGAAACGTTAAGGACAAACATAGGTTATAACAGATTCCATATAATTATTCGTAATACTTTCAAAAAGGCTGAGGATTTAAATATTGAGACTTGTCACAATGTATGTTTGGTAAAACTATGTTTTAGTTTTATTGCACTTTATCAGTTTATAGTTCACAGTTCATATCAAAGCAGTGTTAAAAACATATCACAATGGACATTTTAATAATTTTTTTTAATAAAATACATAAATAAAAACAAGAAGAATCAAAAAGGTCGACACGGCGTTTCGGCTTTCTTTTAGTACACCTTCCTCAGGAGTCAGTCAAGTCAAGTCAAGTCAAAGAATTTATATAGCGCGCTACATACCCAGAGGGTCTCAAGGCGCTTGAGGAGGGGTGGGGGATTACTTGTCAAATATCCACGTTTTAAGTTGCTTTCTGAATGCTAGGTGGTTCTGAGTAAGGCAAAGGTAAGTGGGAAGTGAGTTCCAGGTTTTAGCTGCCAGGTAGGAGAAGGATCTACCTCCCATGGTGGTTTTGTTGATGCGAGGTACAGTGGCAAGGGCTTGGTTGGATTATCGTAGCTGTCGGGAGGGGGTGTAGAAGGACAGTCGTGTGTTGAGGCATTCGGGTCCAATTTCGTAGAGTGCTTTGTGTGCGTGGGTTAGGAGCCGGAAAGTGATCCTCTTATTGACGGGAAGCCAGTGGAGGTTTTTCAGGTGGCCAGAGATATGTTCTTTACGCAGGATGTCTAATATGAGCCTGGCTGAGGCGTTTTGGATTCGTTGGAGTCTTTTCTGGAGTTTAGCGGTAGTACCGGCGTAGAGGGTGTTTCCGTAGTCAAGTCGGCTCGTGACCAGAGCGTGGGTGACCGTTTTCCTAGTTTCGGTGGGGATCCAACGAAATGTTTTTTTGAGCATGCGAAGAATGTTGAAGCAGGATGAAGAGACGGCGTTGACTTGTCTGTTCATCGAAAGTGAGGAATCCAGGATGACGCCCAGGTTCCGTGCGTGGTCCGTCGGGATGGGTGCTTTTCCAAGGGCTTCTGGCCACCAAGAGTCGTCCCAGGCAGAGGGGGAGGTACCTAAGATAAGGACTTCTGTTTTATCTGAGTTCAGTTTCAGACGGCTGTGTTTCATCCATTCGGCTACTTCTTTCATTCCTTCGTGTAGGTTAGTTTTGGCGGTGCTAGGGTCATTGGTGAGTGATAGGATCAGTTGAGTGTCATCCCCGTAGGAGATGATGTTGAGGTTGTGTTGGCGTGCGATGGCCGCGAGGGGGCTCATGTATACGTTGAAAAGGGTGGGACTGAGTGAGGACCCTTGGGGTACGCCGCAGATGACTTCAGTGGCCTCTGAGACGAATGGTGGGAGGCGGACTCCCTGGGTTCTTCCGGTGAGGAACGAGGTGATCCATTCCAGTGCTTTTCCTTGTATTCCGATGTTTCTGAGGCGCTGTAGAAGGGTGCTATGGCAGACTGTGTCGAAGGCTGCGGAGAGGTCAAGGAGGATGAGGGCGACTGTGTCTCCATTGTCCAGGAGGGTTCGAATGTCGTCTGTTGCTGCGATGAGGGCGGTTTCAGTGCTGTGCTTGGCTCGGAAGCTGGATTGTGAGGAGTCGAGGGATTTGTTTGTTTCGAGGAATGCGGCGAGCTGGTTGTTGACCGCTTTCTCGATGACTTTGGCCGGGAATGGAAGGAGCGAGATGCGGCGGTACTTTTTGAGTTTGGTGGGGTCAGTTGTGGGTTTCTTCAGGAGGGCGCTGAGTTCGGCATGTTTCCAGCTTTCCGGGAAGGTTGCGGAGTCGAGGGAGCAGTTGATGACGTCTCGGAGGTGCGGTGCTATGATGGAGTCTGCTTTGTTAAAGATGTGGTGAGGGCATGGGTCTGTGGGGGATCCTGAGTGGATAGAGTTCATCAGACGGATGGTGTCCTCAGTGGAGATTGGCTTCCAGTCATTGAGGGTGTTCAAGGGAGGTGGGGGTCCTGTAAGGGGATGGGTGGGTTGGTCTTCGGGTTGGTTGTCGAAGCTGTTGTGGATGTCTGCAATTTTGTTGTGGAAGAATGAGGCTAGGGAGTCGCAGAGGGCTTGAGAGGGGGTGATGTCGTTGGAGTTGGCCGAGGGATTGGTAAATTCCTTGACAATGTTGAAAAGTTCCTTGCTTTTGTGGGCGTTGTTATCTAGTCGGTCCTTGAAAGCGTTTTTCTTGGCCTTTCGGATTAGTTGGTGGTGTATGCGGGTGGCGTTTTTGAAGGCGTCCTTGGTGCTGGTGGTTGGGTCTTTTTTCCAGGCTTTCTCAAGGGAGCGGCAGAGTTTCTTGGATTTCTTAAGATCATCGTTGAACCAGGAGGCCTTCTTGCTGCCCGGTTTGATTTGTCGTTTTTTCAGTGGTGCTAGGACGTCGGCGCTGTTGGATAACCATAGGGTGAGGTTGGTGGCGGCTTGGTCAGGGTTTGAGGGGTGGGCTGGGGGGTTTAGAAGAAGCGATGAGGAGATCTGGTCGCTGGTGATTTTGTTCCAGTTTCTTTGCAGAGTTGGTTGGGGGTGGTTGTTGGGTTTGGGCTTGTTGTAGGTAAAGTGAACGCAGCTGTGGTCAGTCCAGAGGAGAGCCGTAGTGTGGCTGAAGGAGACATGATTGCTGGAGGTGAAGATAGGGTCGAGTGTGTGACCTGCGATGTGGGTGGGGGAAGTGACCAGTTGTTTAAGTCCGAGGTTGGCGAGGTTGTCCAAAAGGGTGGTGGAGTTGTGGTCGTTGTTCTTTTCAAGGTGAAAGTTGAGGTCTCCCAGAAGGATGTAATCTTTGGAGGGGAGCGCGTGTGGAGTGATGAAGTCCGTGATGTCCTCACTAAATTGTGCGCGGGGTCCTGGAGGTCTGTAAAGGAGGGTGCCTCTGAGTGTGGTCTTGGGGTCGATGTGGATCTGGAAGTGAAGGTGTTCAGAGTTGGCGAGATTGGCGTCTGAGCTGGTTGAGATGTGGATGGATTTCTTATGGACGATAGCGATTCCTCCTCCTGTGTGGCCGGTACGGTCCTTGCGTATGATCTTATAATCTTCAGGGATGGCAATGGTGATGTCTGGGGCAGAAGAGGCGTTCATCCATGTTTCTGTTAGGAAGGCGACGTCCGGAGAGATGGTGTCTAGTAGATTCCATTGGTCAATGGCGTGCCTGTGTGTTGAGCAGGATGCATTGTAGGTGGGTGGGGTCGGGTATCTGTGGTGTGATCGTAGCGGAGTTGTTGTTGGTGCCGTTGAATTTGCAGGAGTTGCATGAGAAAGGACCGTGGGTATGTCCAGGAGCGGCTTGGACGCAGTTGGGGGAGCGGCCGGGGTTAAGGGCTAGGAGGGTGGTGGCATCGTAGGTAATGCGGGTGGGGTGGGCATGACAAGGGCCAGGGGGACTGGCACTGGGCACGGTCCAGGCGCGGACGGGCGTAGACGGGCTTACCTTTGGCGCACCTTTGGCGCGAATGGGGCGCGATGCTGCGCGTGAACGCTGCGCGAGGGAGCAACTGTCATATATGGATAGTGGAGGGGGAGGGGCGAGGGCGGCTCAGCTGGGAGGCGGGGCGGGCTACAGAGGACGACAACAACAAACAAAATGGAAGTGGAGGGGTGAGCACAGCAGAGCGCTTGGGGGAAAACGCGCAATCAGAGTTAAAGTAACAATGGCAATTCTAAAGTGCATAAGAAGCTAAGCGGCAACCAAGGCAGACTGCAGGCAATAATTAAGAGGCAGTTCTGAATAAAAGCGCTGCACTACGATACCAAATGTCGCAATCAGAGTTAAAGTAACAATGGCAATTCAAAAGTGCCTACGAAGCAAAGCGGCAACCAAGGCAGACTGCAGGCAATAATTAAGAGGCAGTTATGAATAAAAGCGCTGCACTACGATACCAAATGTCGCCAGGGACACTGGGGAGCGACCACTCAGCCCAAAATAAGTGAAAACATTGAAAAGCACAGAGTTACCATACATTTTACTTAAAACAGTTTTTTCATCTCCATAGGAACACATTTCCTATTCCCAGTTTGTCACAGTGTTCTTTCACAAGTTGATATGGTAATGTTCGTTTTTTTTGCCTATGCTTATATATCTTCGTCTCGTTAAACGGCATACAAAAAAGAAATAACTGAGTGCGCTATTCGTAGCCTTTATGCATCACGCTAAGGGATTTGGCGCCTGTCTTCTGAAACCTGATTGGTCCAAAAAATAACCAATACGGGCAGAAATGCCGGGGCGACTGTTACCCAGCTCCTATGGTGAGTGAAACATTGGTATTAAATTATAACCTATGTTTGTCCTTAACGTTTCAGTGCGGAATTGATGTGTATTTAAACACATTTTTGTACCTTTGCCTTTCCCGCCGATTTCTTGGCATGCCCATTCAATTATTATATCCCTACTACCAACACTAAAATAGGACAATCTTCTATTGTCCATCTGTCTGGGACACTTTTGTTGTTTGACTACTGTCTTCCCCCCAGTCCCATATAGCTCTGTGCGGGGTCCTCCTTTTTCTTCTATCACACTCGGCTTGTTAGCTGAGGAGGTTTCACCTTTTACTGCAAATTAGCAGTCTGGTAAATTTAAAAATACCTTAACACGATATAAATTTAATAACTATAATATTCAGATGGAAGGGATAAAGACATATAGCTTCTCTGAAGATCAATTCAATAAACTTATAAATAACAAATCAAGGAATACAACTACAGTGAGATTAGATAAATCAGATGAAGAACAATGGGAGAAGCTCTGGAACTTAAAAAAGAAAGCGGTTAGGGCGGAACTCCATGCGGTGTTCCTGGTAGAATATTGTAAAAGTGGGGTTATACCAAAGGGCCTTCAGGTTACGAATGAGCCAGGTATCTTTATAACAGATAAAAAATTCATAGAAAGATGGACCCTGGTGGCCAATTGCTGCAGTAGGGATTGGATCCTGTTAATAGTAGAGACGGCAAATGAATTCTTGGTCATCGAGCGAAGAGAGATTGAAGAACTAGAGAGTCAACTAAAAGAGAGCACAGCGTTAGAAGATGGCAAAGCAAAATTAGAGGAAATTCAAAACGATGTAGCAGGGTATAATGAATATCTAATTAAAAAGAAGAGTGACAAACGCAAGAAAGACATGGAGAATTATAACCCTGAATTTGTCTACCCCTACTGACAGAAGGATTTTTATGAACGTCCCAAAGAACAATATCAACCCCGTAGACAGTGGAAGAATCAACCAAGAAATTTCCCTAAGAGAAGAGTGAGGTTTTTTGATTCCTCATATACAAGTACGGACTCGGAGGGGGAACAAACAAATGATAAGACCAAGAATGGTGAACAAAACAAACAGCAACCATCTGTCAAAGAGGGTCTCTCTTTTTTAGACAAACGCAACCAAATATTCGGGCAACAACGAGGGAGAGGGAGGGGCCGCAGCAATTACAATCAACAAGTACAATATTCTCAAGCCCAACACCCTCAACGTCCAAGAACCAGGAGTCAGAAACAATGGGACTAATGAATATTCAAAAAGCAGCTATCATAAATTTATCAGACCATCAGCTAACCCCCATAGAGACCAAATTACTTGAGAAAGGCCTAGGATATGCAATTTGCTCTCCCGTAGATAGATATGCCCTGGAAAGGGATTTACAAAACTTCTTCAGAAAAGTAAGACTCCAAATATTTTTTGATGCTAAAGACAAACAACTTAGTTCCAATAAGTCAGGGCTTAAAAACAAATCCACCTGGACTCCATCCCTTAATTTAGTACACAAAGACGTAGAGGCCTTTGAGAGATCTATAGACAAGAGTGTGGATAACCTTCTTAAACAAAAGATCTGGACACCTTTCAATCATTCTGTCCATCAAATTGTTTTTTGTAATTTTCTCACCTTTCAATTTGAGCAAGGATGAAAAAAGAGCATTAGAACTCATCGAAAAAAATGAGACCTTGACAGTTAAACCAGCAGACAAGGGGGGTAGTATAGTGCTTATGGATAGTAATGACTATAATAATAGAATGTATAAACTTTTAAACAATAGTGAACACTATAGAAAATCCAACAGGGCTGAATGGCATACTTTAAAGGAAGAAATAGGAAGAATGCTTAGACTTGCCAAAGATGATAACATAATATGTGAGGAAGAATTTGCATTTCTTATGAACACAGATCCTTTAATTCCGGCACTATATGGCCTACCGAAGGTACACAAGGACCTTGTAGACCCACCCATGAGACCAATAGTATCATGCATAGGATCCCTCACTGAACCCCTTAGCAAGTACGTGGAGGTTTTTTTTACAACCCCTAGTTCAACAACAAAAAGCTTACATTAAGGATACAACCTTCATGATTAAGAAGGTAGAGGGATTAGTGTTTAATCCAGATACACAAGTGTTAGTGACTTTGGACATCGAAGCACTTTACACGAATATCCCGCAGGATAGTACTATTGAGATTATGGAAGAGATCTTGAGTAATAACCAACAGGACCTATCAGACCATCAAACCTTCATTTTAGACTGCATTACTGTAATCCTTAAAAACAAAATTTTTCTGTTCAACGATGACTTTTTATAGCTCTGTGCGGGGTCCTCCTTTTTCTTCTAGTTCCTATATTACCCATACAGTATCTGCATGTTTGGATAACATAAACAGTAGGATTGGTGGCTGACTGACTCTGTACACACCACAAAGAATCTTAGCCTTAAGAGCTCCTTTCCAATTTCCGATCTTCGCATTCAACTCATCCTTGGAAACCTGCCTGGCAGATTGTAACAACCAGTGGCACTGTAGTGTAGTTCCTATATTAGCCATACAGGATCTGTGCTTTTGGATGATATAAACTGTAGGATTGTTGGGAGGTTAATTCTGAGCACCCCCACAGAGTATGTTAGCCTGTTTGCACTAGCTAGCTTACAGTGCCACAAGAATCTCCTCTTACATGGGAGATGCTAGTTCTTCGCAACCTCAGAACATGACAACCCTGATCCCTCAGAATCGTGAAAACAATGTAATACCTTTCGTTCAGTCACTCGTGCTCATTTATTTGGTCTCAAAGAGTTGAAAAGATATTTTGAATAAAAAGGAAAAAAGGGAGTGTTAAAAACATTTGTTATATTCAGTTCAATTAATGATCTCATACAAGAGGGAGGTCCAATGTCACATTCAACCACAAGCATAATTACAGATGTGAATGTAACTCTTCGTCTTGATTCAGTCCATTCAGGATCAGGGAACAGAAGTTTAATATGTGACGCCATTATTTTTGTCTCAGAATCTTCTCTCTTTCACCACCCCTAATGTGTTGTTCCACTTGTTATACTGCATAAAATTTTAACTCTTTCCATTTGCCACCATGTTATTTCGCCATGTGTTTGGCAACTGTGTTGCTTCTATCAGTATGTACTGTTACCCTTATGTGTTCTAAGATTCTCTTCTTCAAATCCCATATGGTGCTGTCCACGTACCTAAAATTGCATGGGCACACAATTATATAAATCACAAATTGACTTCTACATGTGATCAAAAGATTTATTCTCCATATTTTTTTGTTAGCCATTTCGATCTCTTTGATGTTTTTGGCAAAGGTGCACACTTTACAATTTGTACATTTGAAAAACCTTGATGTTTTGAGCCATGTCGTCTGTTTATTTTCATTTAAAATGTGACTGTGCACTAGCTGATCTTTTAGACTTCTTGCTCTTCGAAATGTTACGTTTGGAGAATCACCTACTATATTTGCAACCGTAGGGTCTAACTGTAGTATGTATAAGTTTATTGGCAGTATAGTTCTGATTTGTCTATTTTCTTTGGAATATGTTGTTATCAAGCAAATTCCCTGATTGTTTTCTTCTTTGCCCAGTGGTGCGACTTTATCTTTTATCAATTCAGATCTGTTTAACATTTTTTGGCGACAAGCAAGTAACTCTTTCTTGTTGTATTGTCGTTTATTGAATCCTTTAGATGCCGTCCGGCTGTCTTTTTTTGCCATTCCTGATTTGGGAACAGATTTTTGTATCCATAGAAATTCTCTGAATGGGATATAATTAATCAAACTTGGTTGGTGAAAGCTTTCTGCATGTAAAATAGCGTTATTTTCAGTACTCTTACGATGCAAGGTGGTGTGTACTTCATTGTCAACAATATAAATTTTAGTGTATGAGAAGATGACTCTCTCTTCACTAATGTCATACGTGAATTTTAAATGTGTCTATGTCTTTTTGAGAATTTCAAACTAATCAGAAAATTCTTTGATGGACCCATCCCATATTATGATCAAATCGTCTATGTACCACAGCCTTGTCACGATTTTGTTGACATAATGGTCATTATTGGAGGTCCAAGCCAGACTACTATCGACTTTCACCTGACGAAAGATCTCATCGCCAAACATATATATGTTTTCTGTGAGGGAGATCCGTATCATCCCCAACAAAATTTTGTTGTGATCGGCAAATTGAATGTTGCGTTTTTGCAGAAAGTACTCACAGATATTTATACCGATTTCATCACTTATATTGGTGTACTGGTATATCACATCCATTTTCACCAATTTGTATGTGCTCACCCATGGGATATCCTCTAGATGTCGTAACAGGTCCTCTGTGTCCTGCAAGTACTATGTTAGTTTTTTTTACATAGGGTAATAACTAGACATCCAAGTAGTCAGCCATTGGTTCCAATAAGGCCCCTTTTGCCAAGATAATCGTCTCCCTGGTGGTCTTGTAGGATGTTTATGGATCATTGGGAGGAAATGGATGGGTACTGTTTTTGGGTGGTCTGTTGTTAGATATTTGACCTCATCTTCATCCAATAAATTACTGTTCTTCCATGTTATCAATTTTTGGTCCAGTTCTAATTTGAGTCTAGTCGTAGGGTTTACTTTGATTTTCTCATAGTATTCTCGGTTTCTTAGCTGAGAATGTGCTTCCAGCATATATGACTCCTTGTTCATGACAATGATATTACCACGCTTGTCTGCCATTTTAATCTCAATAGTATCATCTTGTTTCCGATTCGGTCATGCTTCCCGCTCCGCTCCATGTTATCCATATGTTTTGTTTGGCTCAGTTGGTATAGTTCTATTATAGCCTCACGAATAATGTCAATTTTATTTCCGTACTGGCATGCTGTAAATAAATCTCATAACAAAGACACATCGGAGAGGACTGGAATTAATCTTGGATCTGTGAGTGCGGGAAAATACCTACAATGATTTGGTATTTGAATATATATATATATATATATATATATATATATATATATATATATATATATATATATATATATATATATATATATATATATATATATATATATATATATATATATATATATATATTACCTACTGGCGGTCGCCAGTAGGTATATATCGTTAGGATTTTTTCTCTATGGGATTTTTGAAAATTCTATGTCTAATAACTTTGGCGTTTGTGGACGGAATTGGCTGAAATTTTCAGGAAAATGGAACATTTTGTTTCTGAGCAGCCCCTGACAATTTGGGGGGGTTTCATCAAGGGGGGGCCGAGAAAAAAGGGGGGTCCCAAAACGCTTTTTTCCCATGTTAATTTCCATAGGGCGGTTGACCTCACTTTTAGCTCGAACGGCTGAATGGATTTGCACGAAACTTGGCAAAATTGTAGGGACTGTTGGCCCGATGTGCCTTTGCTAGGTCTCAATATATGTGCTCCAGTGGATTTTGAGTAATTTAGGTTCAAAAAAAGATATATATCTGGGCGGAGCCTAACCACACATCTGATCTGATTGGCTGTCAGCACTTCATCCAAGAAGTGTTGGCAGCCATCTTGGGACCAATATACATGATAGCACCTCATTAAAAAGCATTGTAGTTAATAGAGGGTTTTAGGACTTTAGTTACATTATAAATCATTTGTTGATGGTACCATACTCATTTTAGGAATTGTGGTGGGTTCTAAGGTGATTTTACCATGTGAAAAAACCTTCTGCTGTGATATCATGAATATTGTTTGAAAGAAAACTAATATCTCATGATTTTCCCACAGTGGTTTGGAAGGGGATCTATAGGCTAAACTGAAAGCATATTTTCTGTAAATTCACATTATCTTTCTCAGTCATGTGAAAATGAAGTCTGACATTCTCAGTAAAACATGTACATCCAACAAGGACAGAGACTGTCAGTTGATTCCTTTGTGTTCTACTGCAGCCTCCTAGAGTGTTCTAAAGAACAACTAGAGCGCTAACAGTCCTACTTATTACAAAGGTATGGCACACCTGAAGCTATCTTGATTGGAATAAAGTGGTAACTCTTAAAACATTTAATTTAAAAAGAAACAACATGAGGGGGTATATTTTGCCATAGAAAGTATGATTAGTGCTGCAGAATGAAAAATTAGGGCACATTTTGAGTGACTTCTCAAATCCTTTTCTATTTCATTAAAACATTCTGACATGCAGTCTCCCAAAATGGCCACCAGAGACAAAAGAGCCCAAATGTAGCCCAAATATCACCCAGATGTAGCCCAAGTATAGCCCAATGACAGAATGTCCCAGAGTGTTCTAAAGAACAACTAGAGCGCTAACTGTCCTACTTATTACAAAGTTATGGCACACCTGAAGCCATCTTGATTGGAATAAAGTGGTAACTCTTAAAACATTTAATTTAAAAAGAAACAACATGAGGGGGTATATTTTGCCATAGAAAGTATGATTAGTGCTGCAGAATGAAAAATTAGGGCACATTTTGAGTGACTTCTCAAATCCTTTTCTATTTCATTAAAACATTCTGACATGCAGTCTCCCAAAATGGCCACCAGAGACAAAAGAGCCCAAATGTAGCCCAAATATCACCCAGATGTAGCCCAAGTATAGCCCAATGACAGAATGTCCCAGAGTGTTCTAAAGAACAACTAGAGCGCTAACAGTCCTACTTATTACAAAGGTATAGCACACCTGGAGCCATCGTGATGGGAATAAAGTGGTAACTCTTAAAACATTTAATTTAAAAAGGAACAAAATGATGGGGTATATTATTCAATAGAAGGTATTATTAGTGCTGCAGAAAGAAAAATTAGGGCACATTTTGAGTGACTTTTCAAATCCTCTTCTATTTCATTAAAAAATTCTGACATGCAGTCTCCCAAAATGGCCACCAGAGACAAAAGAGCCCAAATGTAGCCCAAATATCACCCAGATGTAGCCCAAGTATAGCCCAATGACAGAATGTCCCAGAGTGTTCTAAAGAACAACTAGAGCGCTAACAGTCCTACTTATTACAAAGGTATGGCACACCTGAAGCCATCTTGATTGGAATAAAGTGGTAACTCTTAAAACATTTAATTTAAAAAGGAACAAAATGAGGGGGTATATTTTGCCATATGAATTATGATTAGTGCTGCAGAAAGAAAAATTAGGGCACATTTTGAGTGACTTCTCAAACCCTCTTCAATTCCATTAAAACATTCTGACATACAGTCTCCCAAGATGGCCACCAGAGACAAAAGAGCCTAAATGTAGCCCAAATATCACCCAGATGTACCCCAAGTATAGCCCAATGACAGAATGTCCCAGCGTGTTCTAAAGAACAACTAGAGCGCTAACAGTCTTACTTATGACAAAAGTATGGCACACCAGAAGCCATCTTGATTGGAATGAAGTGGTAAGTCTGAAAACACTCAATTTAAAAAGGAACAACATGAGGGGGTTAATTTTGCCATAGAAAGTATGATTAGTGCTTCAGAAAGAAAAATTAGGGATCATTTTGAGTGACTTCTCAAATCCTCTTCTATTTCATTAAAAAAATTCTGACATGCAGACTGAAACATGCACTTTGAATACCAGCAGCAGACGTCCCTGGTGAGCAGTAGCTTTACTACAGTGATCTAATTTGCAACTAGAGTGCTAACATTCAGAATTTATGGCAAATGTGTGACACATCTGAATGCCTTCTTGATGGAACCAAAGTAAACAAGCATTGAAAATGCAATAGATCTCGCCCTCGTTTAAGTTAAAGCCATTCTGTTTGTAATGAGGTGGCTTTTTAGCTTTGCTTTTATTAGTGTTTTTTCAACTTTCATGTAAATAACATGCATCTGTATGCATATAAGTATATGTATGCATGCATTTATGTTTGTATTTATATAGATATACAGATGATATATGTTTATATATGTATGTATATATATATATTCACTGAAAAAACCATAGGTTATAGACCATATATAGTTAGGAATTCGCATTTACAAAACCTTATTTTACTCACACAAAACCATTGAAATTCCATATATAGTTAGTTGCACTAACTATATATCGCGCACCCGCAATCCACTGCTGATGATGTCACATATTACATCATTCATGACATGGTCAGTGACATCACTGATGACATCACTGATGACATCTCAAATGACATCACTGATGACATCACTGATGACAACATCCAGTGACTGTATGTTTCTGTAAAGTTAAAATATGTCTTACATATTGAAGAATGAGTGGATGTATAAGTGTCTGGATGAAGGATTTAGTAGGTGCATGACTGACTGTATGAGTGAGTGATTAAATGTGTCTCACTGAGTGCATGGGTTAGTGACTAAACTGTCTTAATTTGTGCATCATTATGTCTGTTGTACTGTAAACTGTTGCATGTGTTGATAAGTAGCTATATGAGTAACTATATGGGTTATTGATTGGTTGCCCAAGTATTTGTATGGGAGACTGAGTGTGTGTGTGGGTGGGTGGGAGGTGTATGACTCTGTGCATAGATGTGTGAGCAGTTGATTCACTAGATGTATGGTTTCAAAAGTGCATGTGGAAACAGCTGTATGGGCGGTTGACTGTGTGCATGAGTGTATTGGTGAGTGAATGGATATCTCAGTGCTACATGTCAAAGTAAGTACATATGTAAAACACAGTACATGTGAGAGTTGACATATATAAATAACTGTGCATAAGAGCCAGTGAATGTGTGAGTGGCTGTATGGATCATTGTGAACTTGTATCAGGGATTGTATAAGAGAGTAAATATGTGTTAGTATATGTTTGAATAAGTAAAGTTTGTATAACTGTATAGTTGAGGAAATGGAGGTGTGATTGATTCTTTGCATGACTGACTAGGTGTGTGAGTAACTCCATGGATGAGTGACAGTCTGTGAGTGTCTGTTTACACTGATTGTATCTAAGGTTATATTAGAGTCTGAAGAGGTTCATCGTATTATCACATGAATGATATCATCAGTGATGTGATCAGTAATGTCAAATTAGATGTGATCAGTGATGTCATCAGTGATGTCATTTGAGATGTCATCAGTGATGTCATCAGTGATGTCACTGACCATGTCATGAATTATGTAATATGTGACATCATCAGCAGTGGATTGCGGGTGTGCGATATATAGTTAGTGCAACTAACTATATATGGAATTTCAATGGTTTTGTGTGAGTAAAATAAGGTTTTGCAAATGCGAATTCCTAACTATATATGGTCTATAACCTATGGTTTTTTCAGTGAATATATATATATATATATATTTATATATATATATATATATATATATATATATATATATATATATTACCTACTGGCGTTCGCCAGTAGGTATATATAGTTAGGATTATTTGTCTATGGGATTTTTGAAAATTCTATGTCTAATAACTTTGGCGTTTGTGGACGGAATCGGCTGAAATTTTCAGGAAAATGGCACATTTTGTTTCTGAGCAGCCCCTGGAAATTAGGTGGGGTTTCGTCAAGGGGGGGCTGAGAAAAAAGGGGGTCCCAAAACGCGTTTTTTACATTGAGTTTTCCATAGGGCGGTTGGACTCACTTTTAGCTCGAACGGCTGAATGGATTTGCACGAAACTTGGCAAAATTGTAGGGACTGTTAGCCCGATGTGCCTTTGCTAGGTCTCAATATATGTGCTTCAGTGGATTTTGAGAAATTAACGTTCAAAACAAGATATATATCTGTAACAGCGCTCTGGGCAGCGATCCGGTCCGCTTACTTTTCGCGAAACGGAACTTTGCGCGTAGAAAGCTGATTGGCTCTCCGGTGTCTGTCAACATTCTAAACAGTCCGGAGCGGCCGCCATCTTGTTTCTCGGTAGGATCGAGAGAGAAGAAGAGGTGAAAAACGAAAGGGGAATTTAATGAAAGGGGGCAAGGTATCCCCCTCTTGACCCCCTAGGAATGTTGTTGGGATTATTAAAGGGTCCCGTGGGGAAAAGAAAAAAAAAAGGATTTTTCACGGTAGAAGCGCTTCACGGGCCGCGAACTGGGCCGCAAACTGGTAGCGAAACGGGAATTCGCCATTTTGTGCTTCGTTAATTAAATTATTAGGTATAAGGGGGTGCGGGAGACGTATCCTAATCCCCTATGTTTCCTGAGGGTGGCTGAGGAGGCTGATATATGTTGATACATCTCTTCCAGCGGCTGTGCGTGAGCTTTTTTTTTTTTTGCTGCGTGACAGTCCGGAGCGGCCGCCATCTTGTCTCTCGGTAGGATCGAGAGAGAAGAAGAGGTGAAAAACGAAAGGGGAATTTAATGAAAGGGGGCAAGGTATCCCCCTCTTGACCCCCTAGGAATGTTGTTGGGGTTATTAAAGGGTCCCGTGGGGAAAAGAAAAAAAAAATGATTTTTCACGGTAGAAGCGCTTCACGGGCCGCGAACTGGGCCGCAAACTGGTAGCAAAACGGGAATTCGCCATTTTGTGCTTCGTTTTAATTGTTTAGAGATAAAAATTATCGCCGCACATCGGCCACAATGCATGAGTATCGTTGAAAAGTCAGCGATATTCATGCATTATCCAGCAAATGCTCTTAGCCGTGTTATCCACCTTCCATTGGATAACATGGTTAAAAACTGCTCTGTGCGTGAGCTTTTTTTTTTTTTTTTTTGCTGCGTGACGTTTGTTAACGTTCGATTCGATGGAAATCAGGAAGTGTTGACCACCATTTTGTCACTGCGAGTAAATATTTTGTTATAAATGAATCCTTATTGAAAAACATTGTCTGCGCCATCTTGCCTTTTTGTCCAATGCCACAATTTTGTCGTGCACGGCAGCCATTTTAGATGCCTTGACCAGGCCCACTCTCTGCACGCCGCCGATCCTCAGCATGGCTTCCCACCCTCGCAAGCATCTCCCCCACGCACTGGTCATCCCCGCTCTCTCTCTCATGCATGGGCCATATACTTCCCCCCATCTGCGCTGCTCTTCTCTGAGAATCACACCCTGTGCCCTCCCGACACCTCTCTTTCACCCTATTCACTACCGCACCCTCTGACACTCCTCTTCCTCTGTGTCCGATTGTCCAGGCCGGACCTAGGCTATCACCTACCCCTGCGGATGTAGTTTATGGCCCCAGCTGTAGAGAATTCAGACATGCCAACCCTCCCGATTCAGGCGTGTGACTACTGATTTCAGTGCTAGTCTCCCGCCTCCCGATTTCTGCAAGCAAAAACTCGGGGGCATATTACGAACAACTAGCGATAATTTTTGTCTCTAACTTGTTTAGAGACAAAAATTATCGCCGCACATCGGCGATTTTTATCGCAGATAAACCTTGCTATTATCGCAGAAAAGTCAGCGATATTCATGTATTATCGAGCAAATGCTCTTAGCCATGTTATCCACCTCCCATTGGATAACATGGCTAAGAACTGCTCAGGGCAGGTGTTAGATTTTGGAGATATTCGCGCTTAGGGCGAATATCTCCAAAAGTTGGTAATAGGAGATAGCGATGTTAGGGACTGTTTCCAGTCGCTAACATCTTGGCACGCCCGCTTTGCATGTCATTAGTGATAAGTATCACTGACATGCAAAGCGGGGCCCAAGATGGTCGCTATCTCCTTTTAGCTGTCACTAACTGGTGTTAGCGACAGCTTGGTAATAGGGAGATATTTTTATCTTCGCTTTCTTGGCTTTTAAAGCCAAAAAAGCGGAGATAAACCCCCTTGATAATATGCCCCACGATTCCTTGGGGGTTTCAGCTGACAGGGCTTGGTATTGTGTTACATGGTAATTTTTCCAGGAAACGTCAGAGGGTCGATGCAGGGGTTCTAGAAGAGGTGATAAACCATTTAAGCCTCATGAACAAGCGCATGGTCTTTTAAAGATTTGTGAAGTACTCGGGGCGGCGGTGTGTGTGTGTCCTCTTTCAGGAGCGGGCGGGGGGGGGGGCACTGCCAGCAACTTGCCAGGTCAGGTAGTGTTCAACACATGCATCACCCTTTCTCTGCCTGCTATTGCGCTCCATGCTTCAGAAAGGTAAGAAAAAGAACGTGCATTTGAGTTTGAAATGTCCGATCCTGCAGCAGCACACTTCCAAAGCCCACACATGACAATAACCCGATTCAAGGCCCCATTCACCCGTTTTAAAAAAAATAGATAACACTCCAACAAAGTAAGATTATAAAACTTTATTAACTATTAACTATAACGAACGGAACAAAAACTAAAAACATTTAAACATTTTTCAACACAAAAAGCAACAATGGTTAGAAGCTGTCTTTTGTGCGAATAGTCCCAAGGCAGCACAACGTGCAGAGTTCTGGACGGCACCCAGGTGATGTCGCCTGGGTGCCGCACTGGTTTTGGGATCCTACAATGCAGCACAGAAAAACAGCGTGGGGCGTCCCGGGTGGTGCGGGGGGAGGCCTCGTCAGTAGCGGTCTGTTGTGCGAATAGTCCCAAGGCAGCAGAACGCGTTGAGATGTTGATGGGACTGTGTCCAGTGTCACATGGCTGACACAACATGTACGACAGGCACCCAGGTGATGTCCAGTAAACTGCCGCACTGGTTTTGGTATCCTACAATGCTGCTCCGAAAATTGGCGTGCGGCGGCCCGGGGGTGGGGGAGGCGGCGTGAACGGGCCTCCCCAGGTGGCGGCCATCTAGCTGAGTTGCGCTCGCTTTTGCGGCTACAGCGTCTCGCTCACCATGTTGTTGAGTTGCTTCCACTCTTGCAGTGCAGCAATAGGCGGCTGCCACATGGCTCTTAAAATGGCGGACGGCTCCTCAGTTTTGGGCCTGGTCCACTGAAATGGCCCTGGGACACCTTGGAACTCGGACGCTTGCCTGCTAGGGCTTGGGCTCCATTCTCGAAAAGCGTCCCCTCAGCCGTGAAGATTCTACAAAAGTCTTGGGGGCCCCCGACTCCCGCAGGCTTCCGGTGGGGAGCGGCTGCCATGATTGCTCGCGGAATGACCACGACGGAGCCACGAGATGGTGGTGCTCTCATGCTGACGCCAGCTTCAGTCTGAATGATCCAGAAACAAGGTGGGGCTTTCATCGTTTGGGAAAAAAAAATGTTCTAAACCAATGAAAAGTGTTATTTTTAGGTCATATGACCAAGCCTTCCATCTTTAGGAAACCAAAAGTAAAATGAACCAATGAAAAGTTTTATAAACAAGTCACATGACCTGTTATGCGGCATAGGGCTACAAAAAGCGTAGAAAATCCGTTGGCACGTGAGGCGGCGTCAGTAGCGGACCGATGTGCGAATAGGCCGAAGGCAGCACAACGCGCCGAGATCCGGATGGCACCGAGGTGGTGTCCAGCAAATTGCCGCACTGGTGTGGCCATCCTACAATGCTGCGCCGAAAGACGGCGTGTCCAGCTGAGTTGCGGTCACTGTTGCGGTACAGTGACTCGAACGCGCCGAGATCCGGATGGCACCGAGGTGGTGTCCAGCAAATTGCCGCACTGGTGTGGCCATCCTACAATGCTGCGCCGAAAGACGGCGTGTCCAGCTGAATTGCGGTCACTGTTGCGGTACAGTGACTCGAACGCGCCGAGATCCGGATGGCACCGAGGTGGTGTCCAGCAAATTGCCGCACTGGTGTGGCCATCCTACAATGCTGCGCCGAAAGACGGCGTGTCCAGCTGAGTTGCGGTCACTGTTGCGGTACAGTGAGTCGAACGCGCCGAGATCTGGATGGCCCCGATGTTGTGTCCAGCAAGTTGCCGCACTGGTGTGGCCATCCTACAATGCTGCGCCGAAAGTCGGCGTGGGGTGCCCCGTTGGCTTATGAGGTGATGTCAGTAGTGGACCGATGTGTGAATAGGTCGGAACCAGCACAAGGCGCCAAGATCCGAATGGCAAGTCCTGGATGTTGAGTGCCTCAGTTGAGAGTTCTGAGCAGTGCTTGTAAGACTATCTGAAGTTTATTATAAGAATCAGAGTAAGTTGAAGACTGTCTGAAGCTTATTTGCACCTTTTGCAGCTTCACTATTGCCCAAGGTGGTGTTCAGCGGAACTTTTTTCCTTTTCCTTTCTGCTTCTTTTCCTACAATCCGTTTCATCTGAAGACACGACCAGGTCCCTGAATGTGTGTAGGGGGACGCTATTGAGTGAATGAAAATGGCGGCTTGTCCAGCTGAATTGCGGTCACTGTTGCGGTACAGTGAGTCGAACGCGCCGAGATCCAGGACCGATGTGTGAATAGGTCGGAACCAGCACAAGGCGCCAAGATTCGAATGGCAAGTCCTGGATGTTGAGTGCCTCAGTTGAGATTTCTGAGCAGTGCTTGTAAGATTGTCTGAAGCTTATTTGCATCTGCTGCAGCTTCACTATTGCCCTTGTGTGGCCAAAGGTCGCACATGACATAGGCGGCCGGCTCCCGAGGTCCGGCGGAACTTTTTGCCTTTTCCTTTCTGCTTCTTTTCCTACAATCCGTTTCATCTGAAGACACGACCAGGTCCCTGAATGTGTGCAGGGGGACGCTATTGATTGAATGAAAATGGCGGCTTGACACAAAGCTGACTCAAGCGTTACTGTTGATGCTATACAGACAAAAATTGGTTTTCAGTTTGTACATTCTTCATGTTTTTTTTTTCCATCCAAGTCTGATTGAGAGTTTGTAGAAAAATGGCTTCAGATTTTCCACATACTACTCTTCAACATTCTTCCTAAATGTAACAATGTGAAACTCACTAGGAGAACGGCTGTTTCTGTTTCCTTTCAAAATGCTGCCAACAATATTTTCTGAATGGAAGACACCATCTTGTAGCATAAAGGGCCGAAAGGGGTTCTGGTCTGGCCGATGGTTGGTGGAGACATTTTGACTATATCTTGGACCTGCCCGGCCTCGCCCAAAATGGCGCCGGTATAAATGGGACTCGTAACTCCTTGCCCGCAAATGTATATCTAGAAAATGTTATTGTAAGTGGCCCTGTCCTATTTTAATTACAAAATGTATGTCCACCGATTCCGCAACTGTTAGACACCTTAGTTCTTGCAACCTAATGGCCCGCTCGTTACGTTCCTCTACAGTGTAAATGTCTCCTCATCATATACGATTTCAGTTTGCTCCGTGGCCGGCCCACGTGGTTATAGGCCCGTATTTGTATACTGACATTTTCACAATAAAGGTTTTTAAAACAAAACACGGTAGTAGTATTTACATTGGTAAAGTTTTTACTTTTAGTCACTGTTTTCGAATCAGTAAAAGGCAAGTGAAATAAAGCAGTCCAATTACATGACGGATAAAAGGTATAATATGTAGGAACGCAGTAAAGATAAATGGTCAAGGGCAGTTGTGTTTTTCATGTCTGCAACATAAAGTGATCGATAAGAATCTGATAATCAGGCGTATCGGCGACTAAGACAGCAGGCCGAATCTCTTTTACTCAACGGTTCCGTCATGGAAGGAAGAAACGCCCTTTTTCTCGAAAAAGGAATATATTTTACTTGCAAGACAGTTGTAAATTTTCCGGGAAAGTACATTAGCCTGGAATATTATAACATATGTTTGAAAAAAAAATATTGTTCGAAAACAATAAAAAGCGTAATTTTTAGGTCATATGACCAAGCTTTTCATCATTAAATTAACAAAAGTAAAATGAACCAATGAAAAGTTTTATTAACAAGTCACATGACCTGTTATGCTTACGTTACGCGCTGCGCGCCGCGCCTCGGATCACTTCCGGGTGCGCTAACGCGGCGTGTCATATAACGCATTACGCGACAACGTAGGTCAAGAATATAGTCAAAATGTCTCCACCAACCAGCGTTCAGAACACAACCCCTTTCAGCAGTCCAAAAAGTTCTGTTAAATGACAACAGAGGGGACAGGCAACAAGAACCATCAGTCAAAGAGGGGAGGGCAAGTTCTTCTCTTCCGGGTCATGTTGGGGCGCTACCGGAACTGATCGAATTGGTAGTCTACAGTGTTTCTGGATGTTTCAGACTAAAGCTGGCGTCAGCATGAGACCACTACCATCTCGTAGCTCCGTCGTGGCCATTCCACGAGCAATCATGGCAGCCGCTCCCCACCAGAAGCCTGCGGGAGTCGGAGGCCCCCAAGACTTTTGTAGAATCTTCACGGCTGAGGGGACGCTTTTCGAGAATGGGACCCAAGCCCTATCAGGGAAGCGTCCGAGTTCCAAGGTGTCCCAGGGCCATTTTAGTGGACCAGGCCCAAAACCGAAGAGCCGGCCGCCATTTTGAGAGTCCTGTGGCAGCCGCCTATCGCTGCACCGCAAGAGCGGGAGCAACTCAACTACATGATGAGCGAGACGCTGTAGTCGCAAGAGCGGGCGGTAAACAGCTGAATGGCGGAAGAGGCACAGTGTAGCAAAAGCGGGCGGAATGGCAACTAAAACGGTAAAGGGGCGCCCCACTACAGCTTGTCTTCAGGTGAAACGGATTGTGGGACAAGGTCCAGAATTGAAGAGTCATCAAAAGGCAAAAAGTTCCGCCGGACCCCGGGAGCCGGCCGCCTATGTCGGGGGCGATCTCAGGCTACACCAGTGCTATAAGACTTGGGGAGGGTGTCGGAGCCAAGCGTCATCTCCGAGTCCATGGCCATCACACCGCCCAAGTTTTCTAATGCAGTCAGGTCCACAAACGACACTCACTTACTTTGAGAATAGTGAAGCTGCAGTAGGTGGAAATAAGCTTCAGACAGTGTTACAAGCGCTGCTCAGAACTCTGAACTATGGCACCCAACATCCAGAACTTATGCTATTTGAGAATGGCAGTGACATCGAAGCATCTCAGGGACCAAAACCATTAACGTACTTTCACGTATGAAAATCTTACTTGGGGAGGGGGCAGGAGCGAAGCGCCCCCTCCCAGTCAGCGCCACCACACCGTATGTTGAAAATTTGAAGCCATCGTTCTACAAAGTCAACCAAACTTGGATTGAAAAATCTAGAAAAATGTACAAACTGAAAACCAGTTTTGGTCTGCATAGCATCAGTAGCAACGCTTGAGTCAGCTTTGTGTCAAGCCGCCATTTTGATTCAACAAAGCACAGGCATTGAAAAAGGCTCAAATTCAGAACTCTAAACTATGGCACCCAACATCCAGGAGCTTGCCATCCGGATCTTGGAGCCTTGTGCTGCTTTCGATCTATTCACACATCGGTCCACTACTGATATCATCTTATAAACCAACGTTATGTAAATAGTTTTTTAATAAAAACATAGCGCACAAAAGAGAAAAAAGAATGCCAGAGTTTAATATTTTTAGCAATATTTTATAAATGGGAGGTAGTTCTGAAAAGAACTTTTTGTAAAATTCTTTTTGTTGTTTTATATTTTTTTAATTATTTTTCTGAACATTTTTTTTTGTATTTTTGAACAATTTAATATTTTTTTGGTGTTTTTTAAGGGAACAAACAAACATCAGGGAATTGGAAATGGCTCAACAGGAGCAAAAAAAAGAAAAGAATTACTGCTTCCTTTTCTTGCTGCATTGGTGGTTGTCCACAGCATTATTTATTAAGGTGACACTAAGTTCACCATAACATAATGTTTTGCCACAGAAAATGCAAACAATTTTGATGGTGCCAAATTTTTGTTGAATATTTGGCACCATTTGGCGTCCTTCAGGACCAGAAAGTGAGTGTTCAGAAGAGGAGGTGCTGGCCACAGGGGGTGGGTTGTTTCGAAGTTCCTGTACTTCAGCCTGGGCTAAGTTATTGGGATGCCACCTCTCCATGTGGCGGATCATGGTAAAATTACCAAAAGAATATTTCATTTTGGGATTGCCCCTGGAGAGGTCTTTGCCACAAATAAGACAGGTGACTTTGCGGGCATTCACCTTTTTCTGGTCTGCAGGAAAAGAAAAGAATTGCCAAATAAAGTGCACTTTAACGTGCCTTTGCCTTGGTTCTTCAGGCAGGAAGCGCCTTGGGTGTTCCTCCTCCTCCTCTTCTTCCTCCTCTTCTTCTTGTCCTCCAAGAAACTGTGGTGGTAGACCTTCTTTTCTTGGTGGTGGTGGTGGTGGTGGTGGGGGTGCACCAGCTGCAGCTACAAGTGATGCCATTGTTTGCTCAAAAATAGCTCTTGCTCTCTCAATGAAGAAAGTTAGAATGAGGAAAAAAGGAGAGGGCTTTCATTATTTGGAGAAAAAAAATGATGAGACCAATGAAAAGTGTTATTTTCAAGTCACATGACCCGATGCGCTTACGGTACGCGCTCCGGCGCGCTTACGTTACGAGTTCCGGGCCATGCCGCGGAGCGCTTCCGGGTGCGTTTACGCAGCGCGTCATAAGACACATTGCGCGGCTACGCGATACGTCACGCTTATGCGATGCGTCACGATGTTGTTTTCGATCGCGATATTGGCGCTAACGGGACGCTTCCCGGTTCGCGCACCGGGGCGCTTCAAAATACTACGCTTTCCGGGGCGCTCACCGGGGCACGCACCGGGAGCGCTCCAGAGCAAAAAAAATAAAAAATAAAAAAATATACAAAAAGAAAATTTGGAAAAATTGTAGGGACTGGTAGCCCGATGTGCCTTTGCTATGTCTCAAGATATATGCTCCAGTGGTTTTTAAGAAAATTAACTTTGAAAAAATATATATTGGGCTACATTAAGCTAAATATATGTTAGAGCCCAAATGTAGCCCAAATGTAGCCCAATGTAGCCCAAAGATGGCCACCAGAGACAAAAAAAAAACAAATGTAGCCCAAATATCAGCCAGATGTAGCGCACCTATAGCCCAATGACAGAATGTACCAGAGTGTTCTAAAGAACAACTAGAGCGCTAACAGTCTTACTTATAAAGTGAGACTTATAGTTAGGAATTAGCATTAAAAAACCTTTGAAATTCACTGAAAAAACATAGGTTTCACACTAGTTATAGTTAGGAATTAACATTTAAAAAACCTAAGAAATTCACTGAAAAAACCATAGGTTTCACACCAGTTATAGTAAGGAATTAGCATTTAAAAAACCTATTAAATTCACTGAAAAAACCATAGGTCTCACACCAGTTATAGTTAACTGGAAATTTTACTGTCATAAAACCATTGAAATTCCACGTTATAGTTAGTTGGACTCACTATAACTTGCGCGTGCAATGCACTGCTGATGACGTCACATATTACATCACTTATGACATGGTCAGTGACATCACTCATGACATCACTGATGACACCATCCTTTTGACAGAGTGACAGACCTCCTTTCAGTGTAATGTAACCCTTGAAACACATATTCAAAAATAGAAACTAACATTTTATAAAAAATGGAGATACCCATCCCAGTTACAACAACCAATTCAGAAATTACACCATCTATATAGTCAAGTCAAGTCAAGTCAAGAGATTTATATAGCGCGCTACATACCCATAGGGTCTCAAGGCGCTAGAGGGAGGGTGGGGAATTACTTGTCGAATATCCAAGTTTTAAGTTGCTTTCTGAATGCTAGGTGGTTCTGAGTAAGGCGAAGGAGAGTGGGAAGTGAGTTCCAGGTTTTAGCTGCCAGGTAGGAGAAGGATCTACCTCCCATGGTGGTTTTGTTGATGCGAGGTACAGTGGCAAGGGCTTGGTTGGAGGATCCACTCATTCACCAACAGTTCTATATAATCACTCATACATATACTCACTCATCATATGTAGTGATACACCTATACATCCTGTTACACACCGACAGTCATCCAAAAGTTACTAACACATGCAAATAAACTATTGAACATCCATTTATTTGCATATACAACTATACACAAACTACTACCTTACTTCTAAGGAAACTTACACATACTTACTCACTTAAACAATCACTTATAGAAACACTTCCTCATTTAAAAAGGAACTCCTACAATCTCTCACTCTCTCATATACTCACTTATATACATCAATACTTACAAATACTAGATTAAAACATATCTTGTTACTGATAAATACACTAGTGAGACAGCCATTCACTCACTAACACACGCATATACACACTCATCCACCCATACAGTCCTGCACATATGCTGTCTTCAAAACACATACAAACAGTGAGTCAATCGTTGATGCATCTATGTGCTAAGTAATACCCCCACCAAACCATACTGACACTCATACTGATACTAAAAAAACATCTAATAACCCATATACACACACATGTAGCTACTCACCAACCAATGCAGCCACTTATACACAAAGTGAAACACTGATACATATATTTAAATATTTAAACATTACTCGCTAATATATGTATTCACTAAGATACACTTAATAAGCCAGTTAACCAATCAATTTTATTTTTTTAAAATATCTTTTTAGACACTTATTTAAACATTTATTCTTCCATCGACCTTTACATATACATATATAAAACATATTTATTTTTCAGAAAGACACACATTCACTGGATGGTGTCATCAGTGATGTCATGAGTGATGTCACTGACCATGTCGTGAGTGATGTAATATGTGACGTCATCAACAGTGCATTGCACGCGCAAGTTATAGTGAGTCCAACTAACTATAACGTGGAATTTCAATGGTCTCATGACAGTAACATTTCCAGTTAACTATAACTGGTGTGAAACCTATGGTTTTTTCAGTGAATATATATATATATATATATACATATATATATATATAGATATATATATATATATATCTATATATATATATATATATAGATATATATATATATATATTACCTACTGGCTATCGCCAGTAGGTATATATAGTTAGGATTAATTCCCTATGGGATTTCTGAAAATTCTATGTCTAATAACTTTGGCGTTTGTGGACGGAATCGGCTGAAATTTTCAGGAAAATGGCACATTTTGTTTCTGAGCAGCCCCTGAAAATTTGGTGGGGTTTCGTCAAGGGGGGGCTGAGAAAAAAGGGGGGTCCCAAAACGCGTTTTTTGCATTGAGTTTTCCATAGGGCGGTTGGACTCACTTTTAGCTCGAACGGCTGAATGGATTTGCACGAAACTTGGCAAAATTGTAGGGACTGTTAGCCCGATGTGCCTTTGCTAGGTCTCAATATATGTGCTTCAGTGGATTTTGAGAAATTAACGTTTAAATCAAGATATATATCTGTAACAGCGCTCCGGGCAGCGATCCGGTCCGCTTACTTTTCGCGTTTCGGAACTTTGCGCGCAGAAAGCTGATTGGCTCTCCGGTGTCTGTCAACATTCTAAACAGTCCGGAGCGGCCGCCATCTTGTCTCTCGGTAGGATCGAGAGAGAGGAAGAGGTTAAAAACGAAAGGGGAATTTAATGAAAGGGGGCAAGGTATCCCCCTCTTGACCCCCTAGGAATGTTGTTGGGGTTATTAAAGGGTCCCGTGGGGAAAAGAAAAAAAAAATGATTTTTCACGGTAGAAGCGCTTCACGGGCAGCGAACTGGGCCGCAAACTGGTAGCGAAACGGGAATTCGCCATTTTGTGCTTCGTTTTAATTGTTTAGAGACAAAAATTATCGCCGCACATCGGCCACAATGCATGAATATCGTTGAAAAGTCAGCGATATTCATGCATTATCCAGCAAATGCTCTTAGCTATGTTATCCACCTTCCATTGGATAACATGGCTAAAAACTGCTCTGTGCGTGACGTTTGTTAACGTTCGATTCGATGGAAATCAGGAAGTGTTGAACACCATTTTGTCACTGCGAGTAAATATTTTGTTATAAATGAATCCTTATTGATAAACATTGTCTGCGCCATCTTGCGTTTTTGTCCAATGCCACAATTTTGTCGTGCACGGCAGCCATTTTAGATGCCTTGACCAGGGCCACTCTCTGCACGCCGCCGATTCTCAGCATGGCTCCCCACCCTCGCACGCATCTCCCCCACGCAATGGTCACCCCCGCTCTCTCTCTCATGCATGGGACATATACTTCCCCCATCTGCGCTGCTCTTCTCTGAGAATCACACCCTGTGCCCGCTCGACACCTCCCTTTCACCCTATTCACTACCGCACCCTCTGACACTCCTCTTCCTCTGTGTCCGATTGTCCAGGCCGGACCTAGGCTATCACCTAGCCCCGCTGAATATCGTTGAAAAGTCAGCGATATTCATGCATTATCCAGCAAATGCTCTTAGCCATGTTATCCACCTTCCATTGGATAACATGGCTAAAAACTGCTCTGTGCGTGACGTTTGTTATCGTTCGATTCGATGGAAATCAGGAAGTGTTGAACACCATTTTGTCACTGCGAGTAAATATTTTGTTATAAATGAATCCTTATTGATAAACATTGTCTGCGCCATCTTGCGTTTTTGTCCAATGCCACGATTTTGTCGTGCACAGCAGCCATTTTAGATGCCTTGACCAGGGCCACTCTCTGCACGCCGCCGATTCTCAGCATGGCTCCCCACCCTCGCACGCATCTCCCCCACGCAATGGTCACCCCCGCTCTCTCTCTCATGCATGGGACATATACTTCCCCCATCTGCGCTGCTCTTCTCTGAGAATCACACCCTGTGCCCGCTCGACACCTCCCTTTCACCCTATTCACTACCGCACCCTCTGACACTCCTCTTCCTCTGTGTCCGATTGTCCAGGCCGGACCTAGGCTATCACCTAGCCCTGCGGATGTAGTTTATGGCCCCAGCTGTAGAGTATCCAGACATGCCAACCCTCCCGATTCAGGCGTGAGACTACTTATTTCAGTGGTAGTCTTTCGCTTCCCGATTCCTGCAAGGAAAAACCCGGGGGCATATTACCAAAAACTAGCGGTAATTTTTGTCTCTAACTTGTTTAGAGACAAAAATTATCGCCGCACTTCGGCGAATTTTATCGCACATAAACCTTGCTATTAGCAAGGTTTATCGCAAATGCGATAAAAAACGGCAGCAATGCATGAATATCGTTGAAAAGTCAGCGATATTCATGCATTATCCAGCAAATGCTCTTAGCCATGTTATCCACTTCCCATTGAACAAGCGCATGGTCTTTTAAAGATTTGTGAAGTACTCGGGGCGGCGGTGTGTGTGTGCCCTCTTTCAGGAGCGGGCGGGGGGGCACTGCCAGCAATTTGCAGGCCAGGCAGTGTTCAACACGTGCATCACCCTTTCTCTGCCTGCTATTGCGCTCCATGCTTCGGAAAGGTAAGAAAAAGAACGTGCATTTGAGTTTGAAATGTCCGATCTTGTAGCAGTACACTTGCAAAGCCCACACATGACAATAACCCGATTCAAGGCCCCATTCACCCGATTTTTAAAAAAAATATAGTACTCCAAGACAGTTACATTTTAAAATTTTATTAACATTTAAATATAACGAACGCAACAAAAACTGTAAATATATTTAACCATTTTTTTAAATTAACCAGAACTATAACGATAACAACAACAACAACAATAATATAACTTTTATGCCTAAATTACGCAAACATTTAGCTAATCTGCTAAAGGGGGGAGTCGCCATTTCTTTACAATAATCAATAATGAAAAATCCACATCAATAGGGTTGCCCGTTTTCTCGATGCAGCACTATAGTGCAATATACACAGCACCTGGGGTGTCAAGAGTGAACAGGTCTTCCTTTGTTCCTTAAGATGTTATCTCCGAGAATGCTGCTGCATTGGTGTCTGTACACTTCTTTGTCAATTCTGTCAAGATGATAACTGCTTTATAAACAGACGATATCTTTGTTTAGTCATTAGTGTTAAGTGTGTCTGAAACTACAGTGCCCTTCTGTTTTTTTTTCTTCAGGCTCTATAGAGTTTTGTGTGTTGTTCTTTTGAGCGACAATTATTCCAGAGGTTTCAGGTTCACTTGTTTTGTCCTGCAGTGAGTTAACAGCTTTAGAGAGTTCATGTTTATTTACTATGTCCTGCTGTTCGTCAACTGCTTCAGAGACGTCAGCCTCATTTTTTATGTTTCAGTAGATCCTGGACCTGCCCGGCCGCGCCCAAAATGGCGCCGGTGTAAATGGGACTCGTAACTGCTTGTTCTGTACTGGTTGCCCAACCTTGATATCACGAGATACATATGCAGTTTTGAAGCACATGGCGGAGGCTTGTCTGCTGTAGTGGGGCGCCCCTTTATCGTTTCAGTCGCTATTCCGCCTGCTTTTGCTACACTGTGCCTTTTCCGCCATTCAGCTGTTTAGCGCCCGCTCTTACGGCAACAGCGTCTCGCTCACCATGTAGTTGAGTTGCTCCCACTCTTGCGGTGCAGCGATAGGCGGCTGCCACAGGACTCTTAAAATGGCGGCCGGCTCTTCGGATTTGGGCCTGGTCCAGTAAAATGGCCCTGGGACACCTTGGAACTCGGACGCTTGTCTGCCAGGGCTTGGGTTCCATTCTCGAAAGCGTCCCCTCAGCCTTGAAGATTGTACAAAAGTCTTGGGGGCCCTCGACTCCCGCAGGCTTCCGGTGGGGAGCGGCTGCCATGATTGCTTGCGGAATGGCCACGACGGAGCTACGAGATGGTGGTGCTCTCATGGTGACGCCAGCTTCAGTCTGAAACATCCAGAAACAAGGTGGGGCTTTCATCGTTTGGGGAAAAAAAATGTTTTAATCCAATGAAAAGTGTTATTTTTAGGTCACATGACCTAGTCTTACATAATTAGGAAAAGAAAAGTAAAATGAACCAATGAAAAGTTTTATTAACAAGTCACATGACCTGTTATGCTTACGTTACGCGCTGCGCGGCGCGCTCTGGATCGTTTCCGGGAAGCTGCGCCTTGCGCACCGGAGCACTTCCGGGTGCGCTAACGCGTCGCGTCATATGACGCATTACGCGACAATGCAGGTGCAGAATATAGTCAAAATGTCTCCACCAACCAGCGGTCGGAATACAACCGCTTTCAGCAGTCCAAAAAGTTCGGTCAAATCTTAAGAGCGGGAGCAACTCAACTACATGGTGAGCGAGACGTTGTAGTCGCAAGAGCGAGCGGTAAACAGCTGAATGGCGGAAGAGGCACAGAGTACCAAAAGCGGGCGGAATGGCAACTAAAACGGTAAAGGGGCGCCCTACGACAGCGTGTCTTCAGGTGAAACGGATTGTGGGACAAGGTCCAGAATGAAAGATTCTTCAAAAGGGAAAAAATTCCGCTGGACCCCGGGAGCCGGCCGCCTATGCCGGGGGCGATCTCAGGCCTCACCAGGGCAACACGACTTGGGGAGGGGGCAGGAGCCAAGCGCCCCCTCTCAGTCCGCGCCATCTCACCGCCCCTCGGGGGCCTCCGTCAAGCGGTTTAGGGAGGCACCGTATCACATTGTTTTCCAATGCAGTCAGGTCCACAAATGGACCCCACTTACTTTGAATAGTGAAGCTGCAGCAGGTGCAAATAAGGTTTAAACAGTGTTACAAGAGCTGCTTAGAACTCTGAAGTATGGCACTCAACAACCAGGACTTATGCCATTTATGTAAGGCAGTGACATGGAAGCAACTCAGGGACAAAAAGCATGAACGAACATTCACGTATGAAAATCTTATTTGGAGAAGGGGTAGAATCCAAACGCCCCCTGCCAGTTCGCGCCACTACACCGTATGTGGAAAATCTGAAGCCAGCATTCTACAAACTCTCAACGCTTGTTATCAGTGCATGAGTTTCATGCTCGATCGATTGAGCTAGCCGGATCGGGTAATAAAAAGTATAAAATAGTTATGTAAATAGTTATTTAATAAAATGTTTTACTCTGTTTCTTTGGTGGTGTGTTGTGTATATTTATAATATTTGCATAGGGTTTGCCGTTATTTTGGGCGGTGTGGGTGGCGGAGTCGAGCTGTTTTGCAGCCCTCATGGTGTGGAGCTCAGTTCATTTCACTATTTTCGTATTTCTCATGAAGGGTTATTCCTAATGTTTGTATTTTACCGAGGTCAAAAAGAGATCGAATTAGTGGTCTACTGATTTTGCTCGATTACTTTTATTTTTTTACACGATTTTTCACTATCTGCAAAGACTAAACAGAGTATTGCGACTTTGTGCTTGTTTGTAAATAGAGAATGATCCAAAGAGAACCAATTGTAAAACAGTAAATGCTTGGATAATAATCAATCAAATGGAGAGACAAGCAGGTACGACGGATTACAACAGGGGTAAAGGTCTGAGTTAACTACCGTTCACTATCTGCAAAGAGAGAGTACTACTAAGAGAAAAGAGGGGTGTGGGGGGGGGCAGCGTTCAAAGCACATCAGCGTGCATAAACACGAAAACGTTTTTACCTATCACGTACTTGACATTTGACAGCTTTTGATACTTGCTATTAAAAAACCATTGAAATTCACAGAAAAAACCATAGGTTATACTCCATATATAGTTAGGAATTTGCATTTACAAAACCTTGAAAATTCAATGAAAAAACCATTGGTTTTAGGCCATATATAGTTAGGGATTTGCATTTAGAAAACCTTATTTTACTCGCATAAAACCATTGAAATTCCATATATAGTTATAAGCGCTAACTATATATCGCGCACCCGCAATCCACTGCTGATGATGTCACATATTACATCATTCATGACATGGTTAGTGACATCACTGATGACATCACTGATGACATCTCAAATGACATCACTGATGACATCACTGATAACATCTCATTTGACATGACTGATCACATCACTGATGATATCATTCATGTGATAATACCATGAACCTCTTCAGACTCTAATATAACCTTAGATACAATCAGTGTAAACAGACAGTCACTCATCCATGGAGTTACTCACACACCTAGTCAGTTATGCCAAAAATCAATCACACCTCCATTTTCTCAACTATACAGTTATACACACCTTACTTATTCAAACATATACTAACACATATTTACTTTACTCTCTTATACAATCTCTGATACATGTTCACAATGATCCATACAGCCACTCACACATTCACTAGCTCTTATGCACAGTTATTTATAGATGTCAACTCTCACATGTACTGTGTTTTACATATGTACTTAATTTGACATGTAGCACTGAGATATCCATTCACTCACTAATACACTCATGCACAGTCAACCGCCCATACAGCTGTTTCCACATGCAGTTGTGAATCTATACATATAGTGAATCAACTACTCACACATCTATGTACAGAGTCACACACCTCCCAGCCACCCATACACACACACTCAGTTTCCCATACAAATACTTGGACAACCAATCAATAACCCATACAGTTACTCATATAGCTACTGAACAACATATGCAGCAGTTTGTAGAACAACAGATATAATGATGCACAAATTAAAACAGTTTAGTCACTAACCCATGCACTCAGTGAGACACATTTAATCACTCACTCAATCAGTCAGTCATGCACCTAGTAAATCCTTCATCCAGACACTTATACATCCACTCATTCTTCAATATGTAAGACATATTTTAACTTTACAGAAACATACAGTCACTGGATGTTGTCATCAGTGATGTCATCAGTGATGTCATTTGAGATGTCATCAGTGATGTCATCAGTGATGTCACTAACCATGTCATGAATGATGTAATATGTGACATCATCAGCAGTGGATTGCGGGTGCGCGATATATAGTTAGCGCTTATAACTATATATGGAATTTCAATGGTTTTATGCGAGTAAAATAAGGTTTTCTAAATGCAAATCCCTAACTATATATGGCCTAAAACCAATGGTTTTTTCATTGAATATATATATATATAAAATGTCTATGGCAAAATGAAACCCCTCATTTTGTTCCTTTTCAAATTAAATGTTTTAAGTGTTAACACTTTATTCCAATCAAGATGACTTCAGGTGTGCCGTACTTTTGTCATAAGTAAGACTGTTAGCGCTCTAGTTGTTCTTTAGAACACTCTGGGACATTCTGTCATTGGGCTATAGTTGGGCTACATTTGGCTCATATTTGGGCTACATTTGTTTTTTGTCTCTGGTGGCCATCTTTGGGCTACATTGGGCTACATTGGGCTATATTAGGCTACATTTGGGCTCTAACATATATATAGCCCAATGTAGCCCAATATATATTTTTTCAAAGTTAATTTTCATAAAAACCACTGGAGCATATATCTTGACACATAGCAAAGGCACATTGGGCTACCAGTCCCTACAATTTTGCCAAGTTTGGTGGAAATCCATTCAGCCATTCGGGCTAAAAGTGAGGTCGACCGCCCTATGGAAATTACCATAGGGAAAACACGTTTTGGGACCCCCCTTTTATCTCGGCCCCCTCTTGATGAATCCCCGCCAAACTTTCATGAAAGGACCAGAGCGCCACGAGGCAAATTTGAGATTCCTTAACCGGCGCCAAAGTTATTCCCAATAGAATGTTGAGATTTTGCATTGAAAAAAATCATAACTATAACTACCTACTGGCGACCGCCAGTAGGTAATATACATATATATATATGTGTTCACTGAAAAAACCATAGGTTTCAGGTAGGTTATAGTTAAGAATTATCATTTAAAAAAACTTTGAAATTCACTGAAAAAACCATAGGTTTCAGGGGTGTTATAGTTAGCTGGACATTTCAGTCATACAAAACCATTGAAATTCCCCTGTTATAGTTAGTTGTACTAAATGTAACATGCGCGCCCGAAACATCATTCATGACATGGTCAATGACATCACTGATGACATCACTGATGACATCACTATTGACATCTCAAATTACATCACTGATGACATCATCCACTGAATGTGGTTTGGTTTGATATTTAAATAAGTATTATATATATATTACTAAAGGGAAGGGATGCGATCTAATATTACATATGCGAAAACACTGACTGATGCGGTTTAGGTTAAAGAGCTTCATTTCTTTTAATTCTGAAATTATCAAAACCTGCAAAACAACCATATTAGTCTATTCTGTACTATACCATATATCTTGAAGACATGTGTAGTAAAGCTGTACCCTATTTTATTCCTTTTTGCATTACAATTGTCTTACAGAAATCTAGTCCATCGATGTTCTTTTTCTTCAACTGTGTGGAAACACAGTCCATTGTGCATTTTAAAACTTACTAAAACTTACCTCAACAGTAATACACGTAAAAAACAGTACACATTTTATTCACTTGTTTTTTATAATCTAAATAGAGGTAAAATTGATATCTTAAAATTAAGATCTGTAAAAAAAGGAAAAATAGTATTAAACATATATTAATACATGTCTAACAGCACAGCATAATTTATACATTTTACAAAGCAATTTGCTTGCCTTTTTTGCTGTTCTCAGAATATATTGAATTTCACGAGAAACAGTGATTACAATTGTACTCATCACATAACAGCGGGCAAAAAAAAAAAACCAATCAATTAGATTGTTTAAAAAACCCTATAATCCATCCATAGTAAAATACTAGATAACACAAATCACACATATATAAAATGATTACTGCTAAAAAAAGTTATAACTTAAATTTGTAAACACTATAAATAATTCCAGTTAAAATTATATACCAAGACATGTGCAACAAAAAGTCCATAATTCTAAGACATACATTTCCTTAAGGCCAAATTGTATTTTTGCAGTAATTGTTATGTAAATTGCCCAATGATAATCCCATGAAATGATAACAATAAATTCCTCAGAGGCTGAATTATCTTCAGGTAGGTAGAAATTTGGTAATTCGAAAGGCAAACGTTATTTGAAAAGAAACTCAGCATCATTAAAAAGACTCCGGCCTTTCTCACTTTTGAGATATGCAGTGCATTGTCCAGATGTTATTAAAGGACCATTGTGGAAATTATTGCTACTGCAACAATAGTCCTTCCAGATATTGATAGTTGTGTAGCTATGAAATGTTTTATTAAAGTGTCCAATTTTCTTCCGTCAGTTGTACAACGTTGCATCATTAAAATTATATATTTTCCATATCTTTAGAGAAATACTGTTTATAAAATGTCTAATTTGCATTGCCTACACTCCATGTTTTGGTTTGCAGCTTTAACTAATTTACTGAAAGACACTGATTTACAGTCTGGTAATGTCAAATATAAAAATCTTTCACTGTCCACATTAGTGCTAAATGTATACATACCATTTTCACATTGATGTTCCCATTCATAACAAAGGCCATAAATATTCTCTATGTCTACACCTTCATTTTCCAATTCTGTAAGCGTATACATTAGAAACTCCTAAGCATCTTGTTGGATATTTTGTGTAAATTGTGTAGAACCAGAACATACATCCAAAAGATTACGAACATCATAAGGAGAATGTAAGAAGGAACAAAATCTTCAAGAAAAAAAACAACATTGACCACTACATTAGCATAACCGAAGACACCGGAACTATTTTCAAACTGAAAACCAGCAATCACTTCAACAGTGTCCTTTTTCTTTTTGCTTGCAATCACAACATTATCTTGTTTTTTCCCTTCTCTACAAATTCAGTACAGATATTCTCATACCTTCTTTTTCGACCAACCACACGCTTTTCAAATACAGGATATTGACCTAAATTAGGAGCCAATGTAACTTCTTAACCTATTGTACTCTTCGACACAGTTGGCATCTGAAGTAATCTTAGTATCATCAAAGTGAATCAAAAACAAAGCAGATAATGTTCTGACTCGAGACAAAGCAACATATGCCATACCCTCTTTAAACACAGTATTTCCAATGTTCACCAAAGCACAGTCAACACTTAAACCTTGAGATTTATGAATAGTCACTGCATATGCCAGAGAAAATGGAAACTGTTTTCTACAGATATATAAATCTTTAACAATCAAAAAACGAACAGAAGAACAACCAGTTTGTTTCACTTCTTCAATCTGATCAAATTTAATCTTTAGAATTCAATACCATCTTTATTTTGATAATTAACAAAATCCACAACTTTGCACATTCCTCCTTTAACTAAACCTTTTTCTACATACAAATTACGCCTTAAAATTATCCGACGGTTTCTTCATGCATATAGATTCTTTTCTAAGCCAGCAGTATTAGATATTGATTTTTCTAAAGAATCCAATTTTGTCTTTAATTTTTCAGTCAAATAATAGTGATTCCTGCATGTTCTATTTTATCGATGGCTTCCATTTTTATTATTTCTTCATTTTCCAGTTTCAAAAGTTGTTCATTGAATATAGAACACTCACGCAGTGTTGGCATTAAGCAGATTACAGATTTCTTATTTGCAATTTCCATGTATATTTTCTCCGGAACTATATCTTCATTTGGAAACAAATTGGAAAGGAATCGAGTCTGTAAAGCTTGTTTGCCATGTTCTGTTAGTAGTCCAATTCTTATATCATGGATAATAGTTCCATAGTCAACATAATTTGCCGGTTGGATATTAGTAATGAGTTCTTTGTATTCAAATTATGACCAAATGTTCACGTTTCCAAAACTACCCAGAGACTTTCTGCTGTCTTCATGCGCAAGTGTTTTAAATACTGGTTGCCCTTTTGCAGGAGTCATTTGCAGTAGATCTCCAAAAACTATGACTTGTTTTTCTCTAAATTACACGTTGTACTCTGTTTTAAGAATTTGCTGCATTCTTAAATGCACAAAGGCAAGCATTAAGTTTGATACCATGCTTACGTCATCAATAATGAAAAGTTTCATTTTCTTCAAGACTCTTGAAACTTCACAGCAAGTTTCTCCATATAGCTTGTGATATTCCAATTTGTTTTCATGCTCCACAGGTAGCATTAGTAAACAATGTAAAGTAATTCCTTTAATATTGTGCGCTGCCAACCCAGTTGGAGCAGTGACAACACAAGACAAATGCGACTCAGTTGTTTTCTGTAGATAACTTGTAATTACTTTAATGAAAAAACGTTTTCCTGTTCCAGCTTGTCCACTCACGTACATTCGGATAGGTCTTTTCATGAAGTAATCCATGGTCAATCTGTTCTCTCACTTGCTCATATATTTGTTTTTGCTCAACATTTAGTTGTTCTTCCAAGTTTCCTAAGTTTGTTACATCTTCTTGAGCTTGATACATTGCTATTTCCACCTCAATTACGGCAATTGCTGCTTCATTTTCAACAATTGGTTGTCCTAGTGGATCTTGACTCAGCGCAGCAGAACTTTGACTATCTTGAGAAATGTCTCTAGCAATCTCAGCTGCAATTGTAACTTTTTGATCAATTTCATTGTTCAACATTGTCAAATAATTTGCAAAAGCACTGCATTGTATGCTATCTTTACAAGCATTAAAGGAATCTTCATAGCTCTGGAAATCTCCAAGTAATTCCAGTTCTGAAAGCCATGGTTTGAATAGTTGTAAATGAGCTAATTAGTAAAATTCCCTTTTATCAGAAGTGTCGCAACTCAGCTTTCTGTGAATAATCAAATTTCCTTTCATTTGTTTCACCAAACATCTTTCAGAACCAATGACTCCATTTTTTCCATCATTGATGTTCTCTGTAGTATTCCGTCTAAAAGTGTAGTTTTGCAGCACTTGATAGAGACACATGTTCTCAATATGATGACTTCTGTTTGGGTAATATGTGTCCAACAGATTCGTTATCAACATATCTGTACTTTCTGGATCTTTTGCTGCTAAATATTCAATTTCTTGTACAGATTTCAGTACTCGATTTTGCATTGCTGCAAGACCTAGACTCACATAAAAGATTTGTATAGATTTGGAGTATAGACTTGCAGATGATAACCGATCTGAGCATTAATACGCTCTGATTTCTCAATGCGATAACATCTTCAAACTGAAACTGTATAATTTCTTACTTAGACTCTACTCCTGAGAAATCTCTTCCCACATTTTTTTGAATTCTGTCTTTTTCTGATTTTGTAATATAAGATGTTACATATCAAGCAACAGCAATGGAATTCTCCACAACACATTGAATATCCATATTAGCATTCCATATGGACAAAATGACAGGGTTGTAGTCATTTATGTATTTTGACTCTTCATTTCTTCTTAAGTTGTAGGTATTTTTTGGAGACTTTCTTGTGATAGTATGTCGCAAAAATGACATAAAACTTTTCACTCTTCCTTTAGATATTACAGGACGTGGAAATCCAAAACGACAGTTGTTGTAGAACTTGTCCTTAGATTTGTTCTGTCATCGACAGTATTTTCCACATCGGTGGCTTTGGAATCGTAAGACTTGTGCTCTTAAGTTGTTTTCTTCTGTGCTTTTGGGTACAGCACATGCTGCATATTGTTCAATAAAACTCAAAACAGTATCATCCGCATCTGTTCCAAATTTGGGAGTATCCTTAACCCATACTAGCATATGTATATGAAGAGCACCTCTTGCTTGATACTCCTTTCTCCAAAAGAAATCTACAACTTCTGCAAGAGGAGGATTTTTTTTATTGCAGATAAAAGACTTCATAGCCTCAAATCTATGATTGAAATACCTGCATAAATTAACACGATCCAAAAAGCACAATTCTCCAGGTGTCTTGTATTCAATGTTTTTTATATTTGAATTTGCCTCTTGAAGAAATTCGAGTAAATCATCCCTAGCGTACTCAGCACGGCTCAGGGTAAGGAACCATGTTGGAGTTCCTAAGTTCCATAGCATACATTGCAATTCTCCATGACGACGGTACCAATATTCATTAGTCCCACGCTGACATGCCATCAAATTAATAAACTGAGATTCTAGATGATCATCTCTCTGGTGCACTTTATTCCTAAAATCTTTCGCAGACACATTTTGCAGATGTATTCCAGATTTTAGAATATGATCGACTGCATATGAACGTCCAGACAAGTCACTTTCAAACAAAAGATGAAATATATATGGGATGCATTGTCGAAATCCTAGATCTTCTGCATATAATCTTGTTGTCCGATATTCAGATGCAGGAATCTGCACAGGATGTTCATCATATCCTCCTCCTTCTCCAGTTGGGAACAACTGTGGAAAACAATGAGCTTCCAAGCTCTCTTCCCATACACTCATGGGACTTCCTTTAGTTTTTTACATTTGGAACAAATCAATAGTGTTTCCATCACTTCTTTTAAATGAAGTGGATGCACACTGTCATGTTCATAGATTTCTTCACATCTTAACATATACACTTTTTCAATTTGTCCACTTGATGTTTCAGTATCTTCTGCTAAAACTATTTCTTCTTCTCCTATACAAACATTCATATAGTATGAATTGTTTTTTATCAAATACAATGTTGCCTTTTGCACTTTTCTAACATCCACTAACTCCCGCCAGATTTCTTTATTCTTAGTCGGCACACCATAAACAAGAATAACTAGTGGTTCACTTTCTACACTGTCTACACCAATAGTTTCAATATTTTTTTTTAAATCTAACGGTAAATACACAACTCTTCCTTTTAATCCTCTTTGTAAATCTGAAGGAGTCAATTTACCTGTTTTAGGCTCCATACGAACAATAGCCTGAAACGGATGCACACATTGAATGAGAATAGACTCATAGGTATTCAGATCTGTTAGTTCTGGAGGAATAGAAACTAACTATGATTATTATGCACAGCTCTAGCAGGCATTCTATTCTCATCTAATTTGTGATAACTATATTTACAAATACGCTGATCAGAACCCAAATCAAAACAGTTCTCTGCCAACAAATAAATTGCAAATTCCTTCCATGTATCATTATTTTCTTTTTCACTTTTTAAATACAGATCAACACCGCTAGTCTGATTTTTGTAGTGAGTTTGGCGACAACAAATAGAAGAAAAATGTGACCTTTCACCTGATATCACCTTAAAATTTGTAATTTAATTTTCAAAATTTTTAGTACAACTATGTTCAACATTGTCTATAACATTTTCTTCTATTAATGTCTGAGTTTCTTCACTCTATTCTTCAGGACCAGAGTAACAAAACTCAATATCATCACAAACCTTTTTCACATCTGACACTGATCCGCGAGCTTTGTTCAACTCATCTAACTTTAGTGCTGGACTTTTTGCATAATACAATCTTCTCACTAACTTCCGCATTTGAGTATAATGTACTGCCAACATCCTGAAATGGTGAAAAACACTTTGACATATTTTCCTAGAAAGACAAGACAGAGAATGACAATGCACACCAGTATTTTTTCTCACTCTGCAAGGGTCTTGTCCTTGCAACACCTTAATCTTTTGTTTAACACTTGTTTTACAATATGCTTGTAAGAAATTGCGTAATTTATCAATAGATTCTTGTCGTACACTACAAATACTACTACAATCCCAAGTGTACACTGGGGCTTTAGGACGTCTGCCTAGAACTTCACCAGCTATCACTTCTTCTGCATTTCTAGGAACCATTTGCTCTTTCTCAATTGGACAACCATCTCTAACCTCATAAGCTCCACCACTGGTGTCAATTGCATTCAACATATTATTGCTCTGTAAAGAACTCTCTTGATTAAAAAAAGGCTCTATACTTGAACTATGTTTCCATTGCCCTAAAAAAAATCACAAAAATTAGTTTTGTTAACTACTCTTTTCCTCTTACTTTTGGCCTTCATGAAATGGATTGGTTTATCTAATGATCGAATTCCCTTCAATACTAAAATAAAGAGTTTCCTCTTTACTTCAAAAGCCTTTTCAACAATGGAGTCAATATGCTTCTTCTTTTTATAAAATTGTGTTCTCTTTCTTTAATACTTTGTGTTTTTCAGTAAGTTATGGACAACTCTGTTGTAAAAAATTTTGATTTGATTTGATTTTTTCTTCTTTTACTAAAAGTTGTATCCTTTTTTTTAGATTCCCTTTTTTGCCTTTCCTATCCTTTGCACTTTTTTTTGTGCTTGGAACATTTTCACTGCTTTGCACATTTGAATTTTTTTTCTGAATTTAGTGATGTTTTTTATCAAGTTTTTTGTAGTCTTACCAGAAATTGTTCTCTGTTTAGTCACATTACGTTGGTCTTCCAACACTTGTGGTTAAGTTTCTTTCAAATAAATATCCTTTTTCTGACTTTTTCTTCTTATTTCTTTCTGCGGCATGATAACTATATTTTAACGATGATAAACAGTATCTGTAAAAAAGAAACATAAATAAATGTTTATTAAAACTTTTAAAAATTATACATTTTTATTAATATACAAACACTTTTCATACAAATTCTGACTAAAACAGTAGGCCTGAAGCACAACTATGAAAGGTGATAACAACACTACATACATATTGTATAGCAGTTTGAAGCATTCTATATTACTAGAACCTGAAGCACTGTATGACTGCATGCATATTAACTAAATGATTACAATACTATAAGGAAAGACACTGAGAGAATTCCAAATTGGTTCACTTTTACTTTAGTAAATACATTACTACATGGTACATAAACAGTCACTATGGTTTTGCAACAGTACAGATTTCGAATATTCAGTAGTGCAGTGTTGTTTCTCTAGTGTAGGGAGTCGTGCTGAGGTACTCTTATAGGATAGTGCAGTGGTATTTCATTTGTGTAGGATGTTGTGCTGTTGTAGATTTAAGATTTAGGTTAGTGTAACAGTATTTCATTAGTGTATGTGGTTGTACTGGGGGTAGATTTAGGGTTTAGGGCAGTGTAGTGGTCTTTGTGTAGTGTAGGGGTCCTGCTGGGACAGTGTTCTAGGATAGTGCAGTGGTGTTTATATAGTGTACAGGGTCATGCTAGGGATAGTCGTTTTAGGATTTAACACTATCAATGCTGCAGCAATTCCCCCTTGTCCTGCAGATCCATGGAATACATTGTTTCATGACAAGCTCAGCTCGTCATAAGCACATGACCAGTGTACTGCATGACGAGCTGAGCTCGTCATGAGCATCGAAGGGGTTAAGATAGTACAGTGGTGTTTATGTAGTATAGGGGGTAATACGGGGTAGTGCAATGGTGTTTGAGTTGTGTAGGAGGTCGTGTTGAGGTACTGTTCTAGGTTAGGGCAGTGGTGTTTATGTAGTGTATGGGGACATGATAAGGATAATTTTTTAGAATTTAAGGAAGTGTAGTGGTGTTTGTGTAGTGTATGGAGTCGTGCTGGAGTAGTGTTTTACGGTAGTTCAGTAGTGTTTTGGTAGTGTAGGAGGTCATGCTGGAGTAATGTTCTAGGATAGTGCAGTCGTAATTGGGTAGTATAGGAGGTCGTGGTGAAATAGATTGAATGTTTAGGGTAGTGCAATTTTGTTTGGGTTCTGTAATGGGTCGTGCTGTTATAGTGTTTCAGAGTTTACGGTAGTGCATTGGTAAATGGGTAGTGTAGAAGGTCATGCCCGGGTAGTGTTGTGGGGTCATATGTTGGTGTTCATGTAGTGTACAGGTTCATGATAAGGATAGTGTTTTAGGGTCTAAGGTAGAGCACTGGTGTTTGTGAAGTCTAGGGAGGCATGGTAGGGTAGTGTTCTAGCAAATAAAATGGTGTTTGGGTTGTGTACGAGCTTCTGCTGGAGTAGATTTAAGGTTTACGGTAGTAAATTGGTGAATAGGTAGTGTAGGTGGTCATGCTGGAGGTTGATTAAGGGTTTGCAGTAGTGCAGTGGTGTTCGGGTAGTGTAGGATATCATACTGGGGTAGTGTCACTGCAACACTACATGTACTTATTTGTCTTGCAAAAACATCAAGCAAGCATTCCATATATTTCAGAACTGCATTTTACTATTATTACTAAACTCATTTTGGAAACACATAACCAATGACTATTTTCTAATTCTACAAAAATGTTTTTAACCAATTACATGTCGGGAACTATCAAAACGCTACTCTCAGAGTGTTTCCTAAATGCACAGACTCACTGTGTGATTCTAGACAAATAATGACATTTCTTATAAATACAGTAGTAGGATACTATAGTGGTGTTTGGGTAGAGTAAGGGGTCCTGCTGTGACATATTTAAGCTTTAGAGTAGTAACATGGTGATTAGGTAGTGTCCCTGCAAGACTACATGTACTTATTTATCTGCAAACACATCAAGCATGCATTCCATATATTTCGAACTGCATAAATACTATTAATACTAAACTCATTTTGGAAACACATAAGCAATGACTATTTTCTAATTCTACCAAAATGTCAGAACACAATATGTTTTTAACTAATAACATGTCGGAAAACACATGAAGGGGCATATTATCAAGCAGGGCGTTAAAATTATTGCTGTTTTAGCGGCAGAAAACTGCCGCTAAAGCGGCGATATTGGGATTGATAATATGCCCTGAAGAATTCCAATAGAAGCCCATGTTCACTGGAGGGAGGCCTGCTACGGAGCTCCACGCCTCCGAGTAGCCGGCCGTGACCCGTGACCCAAGGATCCGCCCCCAGGAATGGCGGAATGGACTGTGTAGGACGCGAGAAGGTCAAGCGGGAGCTGCAGCGTCTTCTCCCTTTCGCCTACGCTGAGTTCCGCAGGTGAAGTCGGACCATCCCGGAGGAGTCATTTTGGGCTTTGGATTGATGTCTCAGAGGAGCGGAGAGGAGAGGAGCTTCTGCGCTGTGTGGTGTACTCTGCTGAGAGTGGTTGCTGACTCAGCCCCTGCACTTTGCTCACTTTCTCTGCTTTCTCCGCTGATACTGCTGCCGCCTTACTCTACCCCAGCCGCAACTTTACCAGGAAAGTCGGAACGGAGGCGTAGCGGAGCGGGGCTCAGAAAGGAGCTCAGAGAGGAGGAGGCTTTTCAGCATTCAATCCGGATTGACATAATATGTAGCAGCCTTTTTGACATTGTGGCAGGATTATTAATGACTTGACAGACAAGAGATAATTTCTTTCTTGAAATAATGGTACAGGAAGCAGGTTCTCAAATTCCTATCTTTCTAAAAACTGCAAAGCTCCCCAAGAAATCAAGATACAAGACAATGAAAGGGTATACATCAAGATTGCTGCTCCTTTTTTAAAAAACATGGCTCTGATGGTTCTAATTATTTGAGTTTGACGGAATGTGCCAAAATGGTTCTTAAGATAAGTTCGAATCACTTGAACAACTGCGAACTTTCCGGGTTTTGTGAACTAAGACATTTATTTGTACAAAATAGGGTAATTAGCTGCCATGAGGTTTTAGCCAGAACGAACAATCCCAGGCGGCCCAAGTTCTTTGAATATGTGCAGATGGTCTATTTTATTAGAAAGGAGATAGGTGGCTTCCCTAATTTTCCTACTGCCTTGATAACAGCCCTGTATGGAGACAAAAATAAAGGCATAGGATATTAGTATAAAAAGCTTTACTTTACCAGACCATCTCCAGTAATAGATAGACATTTAGAGAAAATAAGCCTCTCGACACAGTGTATTCTTTCAGATAAGGATTGGGAGGTATTGTGCCATCTGGGAAATAAATCACTCCGGGCAGCTAACTACAAGAGAATGTCCTTTTTATCACGTTGGCTGGCGTACTATACAGCGGAGGCCTTGGAGAGAATGTACCCTGAAGTTGAGAATAAGTATTTTAGATGCAAAGCTATGGACCAGAGAGGATGGTGTCATATTTTCTTTGCCTGCCGAAGTTGGAATCTTTTTGGAAGAGGATATTCGCAGATATTGAGCTGGCAATTGGGAAAGCATTTTTGCCAGAAGCTGAGGTGGCCCTGTTTGGTATATGTAAAGAGAGGAGCAGGTTTAACAAAACAGAAGAAGTATTTATTTTTATATCTTGTGTAGTTGCTCGGTCTCTGATTCTTCAAAACTGGAAATCCGGGGAGATTCTATCTCAGCTAAAATGGTTTAATAAAATAAGGAGAACATCAAATTTTAAAAGAGCTTATGCAGGTAGGGTGGGAGCCATTGCATGATTTGAAAGAAATTGGAAATATTTTGAGAATTTGGAATTATTGAAGGGAAGATGATGAGGAGGGAGAGGAGAAAGAGAGTACCGGCTCATTAATGAAAGTAGTAGAGTTTGTATTCAGAATATTTGCACTTTATTGTATTATTGCAGATTTATAATAGTTGTTTTTGCACTATTTTGCACTAGCACTTTAAAAATTGCACTTTATTGGATTATATTACATTTTGCAGTTGCACTTTATTGCTGTTTTGCACTTCTTCAGTGGTATTGTTTACCTAAAATTACGGTTTTTGCACAAGGGCAGTCGTAAGTTTCTATAATGGAACCGGCTGTGTTCCTTTTTCCTCTTTTTTAATCCTCTCCTTTCACTCTTTTTTTGTCTCTTGTTAATTTTCTAAAAATTGTCTAATTGTTAAAATTTGATGTGAAAGATGTCTGTATTTTTTATTCTGTACCATTGACTTCCTATTGCTATGTTCAATAAAAAAAGTTTAAAAAAAGAAGCCCATGTTCACACTAGAACATGGGTTTCTATTGGAATTTACAAGGACATATTATCAGTCCATTTATCGCTGCTTTAGCGGCAGATTTCTGCCACTAAAACGTCGATAATTTTTAACATCCTGTTTCATAATATGCCCGAATAACCAAAATGCTTCTCTCAGAGTGAAGATTCACTGTGTGGTTCTAGACAAACAACACTATCCCTTCTATTTTACCAACAAACATTTCATAGTGTAGAATAAGTACTGCATTTTAATGTAGAAACTTCACTCATTTAGAAAATACATAAAAAATAACTGGTGTCTAATTATACCAAAACATTAGAACAGCATATCTATCTGTGTGCAAACACATACAATAAACAAATGCTTATCTCAGAATACAATTCTAGAGAAAAAAAAGTATTCACTGCACTTTACCAGGACAAACACATTACTCTGATTAAAAACAAAATGCACCACATACATTCCCTCACAAATTATTAACTCACCTTTCCTATTGTTTTGTACAATAAGAAGTATGTCAATCGCACAGCAGATTTTCTTAATCAGAATCTCTGTTTTCAACACCTCTCACCAGAACCATAGAATGGCAGAGTTTCCCTCTAATGTTCAGCACATATACACCTGAACATCAAATCACATAGCTTCCCACATTAATACAAAACCAAACACACATTTCTATTGCTAAGTCATTTCAATCCTTTCCAAATGACATACATTTCCAACCTACTCCATTCTGCCTTCTGCCTGTTACCATAGAAACACTTCATGGAACACTTAACTGACACACAGGTCAAAAGTTCATCACACAATGTTGGTAATCAAAACAGCAAGTGTGCTTGACTTCTCAACATACTAGCTTATCTTATGTAATCTTATCTTGCCCCAATATTCTTTTAGTTCGGGACAATGGGCACACATGTGGACATCATCCGCTTCCGGGTGACCACATCTCGTCAGTGGTAAGCTATGTTGGAATATTTAGCCAGTTTCTTTGGAGTTATATAGACCCTGTACATTGTATACAAATGATTTCTTTTTAATGCTGCTGGCTTTATTATTCCGTTTAAAATGCTGAAAGAGTCATACCAAAAATCAATAAAGGTCCCACTGTCCAATGTTAAAGCGTTGGACAACAATTTGTTTACCTCTGCATCTGTCACCTCTTCGCCCTCTTGCAGCTCTGAGTACCAAAAGGATATTTGGCTCTACCACCTGCCACCTCTCATCACCGCATCGAATTTAGGATTTGAGATTTTACTATCTGAGGGTCAATCAATCATAACACTTGTATAGCGCACTACTCTCCCGGGAGGGTCTCAAGGCGCTTGGGGGAAGGGGTCCGCTACTGCTCGAACAGCCAGGTCTTGAGTTGTCTCCTGAAGGTGAGGTGGTCCTGGGTCAGCCAAAGGTGGATGGGGAGGGAGTTCCATGTCTTGGCCGCCAGGTAGGAGAAGGATCTCCGGTGGTGGCTCTTCGGATGCGTGGTACGGCGGCGAAGGCGAGGCTAGAAGACCGTAGCTGGCGGGTGGGCGTGTAGAAGGTCAGGCGGTCGTTGAGGTACTTGGGGCCCAGGTCGTGGAGAGACTTGTGTGCGTGGGTGAGGAGCCATGAACATGATCCTCTTGTTGACAGGGAGCCAGTGCAGGTCCCTCAGGTGGCCGGAGATGTGGCTGCGTCGGGGGATGTCCAGGATGAGTCGGGCGGAGGCGTTCTGGATGCCTTGGAGTCTTTTCTGTAGCTTGGCTGTGGTTCCGGCGTAGAGGGTGTTTCCGTAGTCCAGTCGGCTGGTGACGAGGGCCTGGGTGACCGTCTTCCTGGTTTCGGTCGGGATCCATCGGAAGATCTTGCGAAGCATGCGTAGGGTGTGAAAGCATGATGAGGAGACGGCGTTGACTTTTCTGGTCATCGAGACGGAGGAGTCCAAGATGAAGCCTAGGTCGCGTGCGTGGTCTGTTGGCTTGGGAGCGGTGCCCAGGGCTGTGGGCCACCAGGAGTCGTCCCAGGCGGAGGGCGATGGTCCCAGGATGAGAACTTCCGTCTTGTCTGAGTTCAGTTCCAGGCGGCTGTTCTTCATCCACTCGGCGACGTCTTTCATCCCTTCGTGCAGGCTGGGTCTCTGGTGAGGGAGAGGATCAGCTGCGTGTCGTCGGCGTAGGAGATGATGTTTTCATTTTGTGCTGGCGTGCGATGGCATCAAGAGGTCTCATGTAGACATTGAAGAGGGTGGGGTTGAGTGATGATCCTTGCGGAACGCCGCAGATGACTTCGGTGGCCTCGGATCGAAACGGGGGGAGGCGGACTCTCTGTGTTCTACTGGCGAGGAACGAAATCATCCACTCCAGTGCCTTCTCTTGGACGCCGATGTTGCTGAGGCGTTGAACTAGGGTGCGGTGGCAGACAGTGTCGAACGCTGCAGAGAGGTCCAGGAGGATGAGTGCCGCTGTTTCCCAGTTGTCGAGCAGGGCTCAGATGTCGTCGGTGACTGCGATGAGGGTGGTCTCGGTGCTGTGGTTGGCTCTGAAACCGGACTGCGAGGGGTCGAGGGATCCGTTCATCTCAAGGAAGGTGGCAAGCTGTCTGTTGACGATCTTCTCGATGACTTTGGCAGGAAAAGGGAGGAGCGAGATGGGGCGGACGTTTTTGAGGTCGGTGGGGTCCGCTATTGGTTTCTTTAGTAGGGCACTGAGCTCGGCATGCTTCCAGCTCTCCGGGAAGGTGGCGGTGTTGAAGGAGGTGTTGATGACATCCCGGAGTTGGGGTGCGATGGTGCGATGGTGGAGTGGGCCTTGTTGAAAACGTGGTGGGGGAAGGGGTCGGTCGGAGATCCGGAGTGGATGGTGTTCATCGTGCGGGCTGTGTCTTCGGTGGTCACCGTGGTCATGGTGCGGAGGGTGGCGTTGGCTCGATGGTTGGGTACGTGGATGGTGCGCCGAAACTGTTGTGGATGTCGGCAATCTTGCGATGGAAGAATGAGGCGAGAGAGTCGCATACATTTTGTGAGGGAGTGATGTCGTTGCCGGTGCTGTGGTTGGAGAACTCCTTGACGATGGTGAAGAGTTCCTTGCTGTCGTGGGCGTTGTTGTCCAGTCGTTCCATCAGTGATTTCTTCTTGGTGGTGCGGATGAGCTGGTGGTGCTTGCGGGTGGCGTGTTTGAGGGCTGTCACGTTGTCAGTGGTCTGGTTGAGGAGCCAGGCTTTCTCGAGGGTGCGGCAGGTCTTCTTGGAGTCCTTGAGTTCGTCCATGAACCAGGAGGCCTTCTTGCTTTTGGGTCTGCTGGGAGGGTTCTTCAGTGGTGCGAGGTCGTCGACACAGGCTGTCAGCGACTGCGTGAAGTTGTGGGCTGCTTCGTTGGGGTCCGTTGTGATGGCGGGTGGGTTCTGGATGAGGGAGGTGGTGAGCTGGTCGGCGGTGATCTTGCTCCAGCTTCTGTGAGGAACCTGTTGCGGGTGGTGGGTTGTGGTTCTTCTGAAGCTGAAGTGGACGCAGCTGTGGTCGGTCCAGTGGAGTCCGGTGGAGTGGCTGAAGGTGATGTGCTTGCTGGATGAGAAGACGGGATCAAGTGTGTGGCAGGCGTAGTGGGTGGGGGTGTTGACCAGTTGCTTGAGTCCGAGGTTGGCGAGGTTGTCCAGCAGGGCAGCGGTGTTGCGGTCCTTGCTGTTCTCCAGGTGGAAGTTGAGGTCCCCTAGGAGGATGTAGTCGGCGGAGGGGAGGGCGTGTGGGCTGATGAAGTCCGTGATGTCTTCGCTGAATTGTGTGCGTGGTCCCGGGGGTCTGTAGATGAGGGTGCCTCTGAGGGTTTTCTTTGAATCGGTGTGAATCTGGAAGTGGAGGTGCTCGGCGGCGGCGAAGGTGTCGTTGGAGTCGGTCGTGATGTGGATGGTGTTCTTGTGGATGATGGCGATGCCTCCTTCGGTCATGTTGACGCGGTCCCTCCTGATGATCTTGTACCCGTCGGGATGGCAATGGCGATGTTGGGGGCTGAGGAGACGTTCATCCAGGTTTCCGTGAGCAAGGCAATGTCTGGTGATGTTGTGTCGAGGAGGTTCCAGAGTTCCATGGCGTGTCTGTGGACGGAGCGGGTGTTGAGCAGGATGCACTTGAGGTTGCTGCTGGTGCTTGGCTTGGCGGGTGCGGTGCAGGTTCAGAGGCAGGTGAACTTGCAGGTTCTGCAGGTGAAGGGTCCGTGATTGCGTTTCTGGGCGGCCCGGCAGCAGGCGGGGTTCCGGCCGGCATTGAGTGCATTGAGGGCGGGGTCGTCTTGCAGCGGTGGGGGCCAGGGGTCCTGGCACTGGGCGCGGTCCAGGTGCGGACGGGTGCAGACGGGCTTGCCTTTGGTGTGCCTTCGGCGCACAATTGGCGTGCCCGCTGCGCGTGACCACTGTGCGTCCGCACGGACGCCATTTAAGGCGGAGGGAGGAGCAGCTGGGAGGCGGAAGCGGGAGGACACAGAGAGAAAGGGGGCGTGGCCGCGGGCCCACGGCAGCGGGAAGCGGGGAGCGGGGCAACCAGGGAACAGGCAATACGGAAAACAAGCACAGGATTCACAAGAAAACAAAATACAGTAGGGGAAACGCAGTGAGGCAGTACCAGCAAGGCGAGCTGGGGGTGCAACACACGGAGCTTGGGAACAGTCAGAGCGGCAGATCGAGACTAAGCAGCAGCGAGGGCACACACACAGCTGAGGGGCCGTGCAGCGCGGGGGTGTCCTGAGATCTTGTTGGCCTTGTTGCCCACCACCCAGATAATGGATACTATTTAAATCTGGTGAGGGTTCCCCTTGTCAGATTGAAGAACATATCCCATCTCAAAAGCTGTCCATCCTCCTGCAAATCCCCCCAGTGATTCAGCCCCGCCTGTTTTAATGGCAGTGACAGGTGGTCATTTAGGCATGCTGGAAGGCCTGGTAAATCCCATATGGGGGCCTGTGATGCGTAGTAAGGGATATTCAGCTTATTCCTCACAAATACCCAGTTTTTCAGGGCTGTCTCCAGAATCTTCAGCCTTACTTTTAAAAAAAAATATTTGGGTCCCCAAACTTAAAGAGAAAATAGTCTAATCCCTGTGGGACATCCTGTAGTAGGGCAGAAAATGGCAGACCCATAGATGATTGATCTATTTGGCCGGCCATTAGTCTAAAGTGTTTGAAATGAAATGCCTGGCAGTAAATAAGTAAGCCTGGAAAAGCCAGCCCTCCTGTTTTTAGGCTTTTTCCTAGTTTTTTCCAGGCGATTCGCGGGGCTTTAAAATTCCAAATAAATGATCCCAATTTTCCTTGCAGCTTTCTAATTAAAGATAATGAAAAAGATAAAGGAATTGAATTAAATAAAAATGTGATTTTGGGGAGGATAATCATCTTCAGAAGATTTACCCTCCCATAAATATTTAAGGGGAGAGAGGACCATCGTTGTGTCCTTAATAACTCTGTCTAGGTTGATTTTTGGGATTTCTTCAATTTTTTTAGCTAGATGGACTCCTAAGTACCTCATTTTATTTTTACTCCCTATCGTGTCTACCTGCTGATTCCATTCCATTGTTTCTGTTTTCTCTTTGTTGATTGTATACCCGGAGATCTCACCAAAGCCTTCTGCAAAATGTATAAGTCTAGGTATGGCTTCTTCCGGGTTTGAGGTATACATCAACAAGTCATCTGCATATAATGCGAATTTCAGGTCTAAGCCCCCAATCTTAAAGGGTTTAATTAGGGGATCCGATCTTAACAAGCAAACAAAAGGCTCAATATATAAATTAAACAAAAGGGGTGACAAGGGGCAGCCCTGTCGAGTACCTCGTGCAATAAAGATCTGATCTGTAAGGGAGCCGTTTACTAAGATTTTTGCTGTTGGAGCAGAGTATAATGACTTGATAGCTGTAATAAAGTTATTTGGGAGGCCGAATTTGGCCATAGCCATCCAGAGGTATTCCCAATCTACCTGGTCGAAAGCCTTGGCGGCGTCGACTCCCACAATGGTCAGGGGCAGCCTTTTCTCTTGAGCAACATCTAGTGCCGCAACCACTTGAAAAGTCAGTTCATTGAGTTGCCTATCTGGAATAAAACCCCTTTGGTCACAGTGTACGACAGATTTTACTACCTTGGCCAATCTAGTCGCTAGTACCCCCCACATATACCTTGTAATCCACATTTAATAGAGCGATGGATCTATATGACTCTATCTTGTTTGGATCTCTATTCGGCTTAAGTAGTAGTGTGACTATAGCCTCAGCCCATGACCTTGGAGCCTGCCCCCCTTGAAGTAAGATTTCATTAAATAATAGTGTCAGGACTATAGCTATTTGTTCCAATACAATCTTATAAAGTTCCATGGGAAGACCATCTTTACCATTTTCGACAATTGAGTCCTCACCTCTCCTTCCCTTATCTCGGAGCTAAGGAAAGACCTTTCTGTGTCTGATAACTCAGGGAGCTGTATGTTATGCAGCCAGATTTCTGCCTGCTCCCTGCATAGAGAAGTATTAGGACCGTATAGGGACTGCATGTACCTCTTGGCCTCCTTTCTGATGCAATCATCGTCATTTGTGGTTTCCCCTGTGCTTGACAATAATAGGTTATCGATCTGATTACTCGTCCTGTCAGGTCCAGCTTTCCACGCGAGAAGGCGCCCACATTTCTCTCCATACGCAAACTGTTGTAATTTGCTCACATCCCATTTGTCTTTTAAGTTTTTATCTAGCTCTGCTTGATTTTCTGCTCGCAGGATGTCCAGTTCCCTTTGAAGGGGGAGCCTACTTTGAGACTGCTCTGCTGATGCTCTCTGCAGTTCAAGTTCTTTTGCTTTAATTTTCCGTAAACGTGCTTCCCTTTTCTTCCTCCCCAGTCTGTTCTTCCTTATCATCAGGGTGGTCAGGAGACCTCGAGTGAAGGCTTTGTATGTTTCCCAAACAGTTAGTTCGCTTTCTGACCCGTTGTTGACCCTAAAAAACTCCTCAGACTGAGTCACAAGGTCCTGTCTGACCTCCTCATCTAGTAGTAATGTCCGGTCTAAGGTCCACCTCCTTTGCTGTACTTTTTGCCTCAGATGAATCACCATTTCCACAACTGAATGATCAGACAAGATGGTCGCGATATAAGTTATGGAGTCCACTACCAAGGAAAGAGTTTTGTCCAGTAAAAAAAAAATCTATTCTGGAATGATGGCCGTACCTTCTGCTATAAAAGGAGTAGTCCCTTTTCCCTGCGTTTTTAAGTCTCCAGATATCTATTAAGTTAAAATCCCGTATGATGTTCTTCAGCTCCAATCTAGTTTTTTTGGGGGAGTGAATCTCACTCTTGAGGTACGATCCAGATCTCTATCAAAAATCAGGTTAAAATCGCCCCCTAGAATTATAGGACCACCTGTCTCTATTAAACTGCTTTTAAGTTTCAACAATGCCCCTGGAGCATCCTGATTGGGACCGTAGTAAACTGCACAGGTAAGAGGAGTACGCCCTAAAATTAGAGATGTCACCAACCATCTCCCAAAGTAATCTGTCTCATGTTTCGTAAGCCTGATCCCTGTGTTTGTTTTAATTATTATAGCCACCCCTCTCGTACTGCCACTTTGCTCTGAGCAGACAACATCCTGGATCCACCTGCATTTTTTAAAAACTTGCTTACATTCCTCCTTCTCTAAATGAGTCTCCTCGAGTAGACAGATATGTGCCCCCGAGTTATATAGAAAATCAATTATCCTGCGAGCTTTCTTACTGTCCCTCAGCCCATTGACGTTCCAACTGATGAGTTTTATTTTACATGTCATATTAGCCAAATTATGATATATCCACAGATTGATTCATTAACCAGCTTCCAATTAGGATACAGTGTAATTTGTTTATGTATATGAGGATTATTTTTTCCCGCTTTTTCCCCTGCCCCTCGTCCACCTACCCACCTCCCATGAGGAACCCCCCTCTTTTTCCTTCTGGCGATCTTGTTGCCAACTAAACAAAATACAGGTGCCTAAACGCTATCTTTAAATCCTACCTGTAAACCCTTAAACCATTAAATAATCCTAATTCTTCTATGTGTGTATGTTCATATGTTCAGGTATACCTAAGTGCGTTTTCCCTTTTTTTTTTTTACCTACTTGTGTCACTCTTTCCCCCTCTCATAGTATCCAACAGTGTATATTTTTTTTTTTTTTTTTTTTAAACCTTTATTTGTTAAATGCACAATACACAGCGTCTGCCTACAACCCCTCGGGGCAAGCCGCTATGACATATTGGAAAAGGATAAAAGAAAAAACCAATAGGGCAGAACGCCGTTAAAGCAGTCTCTGAGCGAAAAGTATCGTGTAGAACATAGAACCATAATGTCAGGATAGGAAAAGGTTTAATTTTATGATTTTGTCGAGTACAATTTAGAAAACTACGAAGAGAGTCGAAGCTAATCACCGACCAGGATAGCCATCATCGTTCAAGGAGCACCCAGAAGGAGGCGTGATAGAGGAAGGCATTTGTCAGGAAACAGGTGGCCACCGTCAAGGAACTAAGACCAAACGCTATGCCACAGAATGATACAACACAATAAACTCCCTACTAACACTTAACCCCGACCCCAAAGAAAACAAAGAAATATAGAAGAGAAAGAGACAGAAGAAGAGGAGAAAAAGAAAGAGAAAGAGGGCCATAGAGACAAAGAAAAAACACAAAACACATCCCATCCCCCCACCCTGCATACCAGCGGAAGGCCACGGCCCACCCCCCCCCAATAGGCATGCCTGTCGCCCCAAAAGAACCCCAAGTGGGAAAGAGAGTATTGAGAGTGAGAAAGACCATCCCAATCTCCGACTCTCTGAACAGAAGCAAGAGAAGAAGGATAAGAAGACACATAAGACCGGAGGAGGGCCAAATAGACGTTAAAAACAATCAGCGTTGTCACCCTCGGCCACCCGTCCCCGGACCCCGACCCAGTACCTGACCAACATTTAACTCCCAAAATGTCCGTTACAGTCCCAGCAAAGCACACATCCGGATACAGCCAAAAGAGAGAAGCATCCTTATCCTTGTCCCCTGCGATCCAGCAAGTCGACGGAGTCCAGATCTAAAACAGCCACCGTTGACGAAGAAAGCAAAGGTGAGGTCCACTGCAGCACACAATGCCAGCCACCAAAGTCACACCGCCACAGAACCAGACGGTGTATGTCCATCCAGAAAGTGTCAACGCACAATCGCAACGCGTGAAGGGCAGCCAGCAAGAACAGCAGTTGCAACTCCAGGATGGACCGGTGGGACCCGCGAGGAAGCCCCGAAGCAGTCGTGAGGCAAGGCGCCCAGACACAAGTCCCCAGTGTCCGCCAAGGACCGAGATCTCCACACACCCCTGCAACAATACTGGATAGCTCGGCAGCAGCGACATCACTCTCATCCAGCACCATCAAGTCCGTCTGAGCAGGTTGGCAGTCACAGACAAGCACCGGGTGTGGCGAGGTGCACAGCACAGAGTGCGCGATATGTCCATCCAAGGGTTCTGCATTAACGGAGATATCCGGTTGGCATTGCAGGTTCAGGACCATGGCACGCATAGTTCCACGGAGGTCTGTCAGGGCAAGCATAACATCCGCGAGGCTGAGGGATACCGCAGGAGGAGAGGGAGCTGCCGTCCCACGCACCCCGGGCTCGGGATCACGTCGCAACCCTCGAGACTGGATGCCTTCGGCCATCACTTCAGCCGCCCACCAGTAGCAGGTCCCCAAATGTTGTCGCTTCGGGAGCACAGCAGCAAGACGGTGCCCTTCGCTCAGTCCCCGGCGTCAGTGCAGCACTGTCCACTAGGTGCACGCCAAATGGCCGCCGAGCGCCCAGAACAAAATGGCTCCCGGCGCAGTCCTGAAAGACAAGAAGATGTCCGGAGCCGTCCACTGGCTGTGGGGAGGGTGAAGCCTGTCGATCACGGTGAGAAACCGAGTCCAGCGCCAGGGAATGCAGGACAGGGCGGCACGCTGCAGCCGGGAAAGCAATGCGGTAAAAGATTCCAGTCAGCCGACCCCGTCCTGATACAATGTCAGCTGTAGCTGCAACGAGGAACGGCAGCCTCCGGAGAACAAAGACCCGGCCGCAGCGCTGCAACACTGTAGCAGAGATCGGGACTCCTCGCCGTCTCTGCCACCAGGATCGCGCCGAAAAGAACACCGCTGGACACAGGAGCGCCTCGCGGATCCAGGACTCCGACAAGCGGGCAGGATGATGAGCAGGATCTTCGGCGTTTCGGGAGATGAACGGAAGGGTCAGCGGAGCCGAAGGATCAGGCGGCCATCATGGTCGCGGGCTAGGCTCCTCCCCCAACAGTGTATAATTTAATTTCAGATTATTCCGTTATTACCCAAAAGATATATATATATATATATATATATATATATTTTTTTTTTTTTTACCCAACATTTTGTTGTGAATTTTCTTAGAAATCCTATACAGTCTTGAAGTATATACCTTAATAGTCTTACGCTGTATTAATGGTTAACCAACTTCCTAATGATTTAGATTCAGATATATTTATATTTTATTAAAGTGCACTATCGCGCATTAGGGTGAGAAAAGCATCAACTTCTTGAGGTGATGTAAAATTATGTGTTTTGTTTCTCCACACCACTCTCAAAACATGTGCGCCCATGCTCTTCCGGTTCCCCAGCTCCCACTGTCTCTGCGCTGTTACTTTCCCCACATCTGAGCGTATAAGAAAGTGAGCAGAGCCAATTTGTAGCGTTTTATCTTGCAGTGCCCTGCTTAGAATCAATTCTTTCACGGTGAAAGTGAGAAAGTTTAACAAAATCTTTCTTGGGCCTGACCTCCCCGCGCCCTGCCTGAAGGGGTCTCTGTGCGCTCTTTGGATCTCGGCCTCTAGATTAATATCTGGGCTGTCTTTAAGAACTCCCTCTCTTAGGAGTTTGCAAATAAGGCCCTTGACGTCACCATTTTCTGCTGCCTCAGGAATCTTTAAGAATTTTAAATTGTTTCTCCTTGAATGGATTTCTAGTCTTTCGACGTCCATCTGCAGGGCTCTGTTCTGCACCCTAAGGGTTTCAATGTCTCTGTCATGCCTTTTTGAAGCCCCAGTAAGCAGGCTAACTTCCTCCTCCAAAACATCCGTGCGTTTGCAGACATCATCTAACTTCGCTTCCAGATTGGCACACTGCTCATGAATGCTTCGGATGTATCAAATTTTTTATCCAATTTCGACAAAAGATCTTCCCTAAGGCTAAGAAGAAGAGTCTCTACCTGTGATATGCCCCCTTCTGCAGTTACTGGTGGGGTTGTTGTGGCTTTATCGCTCCCTATTTCGACTGCTGGTTTAATTGCAGGAATTAAAGGATCGACTTGATCTGCCTGTGAGGAGTTCTGACTTGGAAGCGCTCCTTCTGTTCCTTCCATTTCTGTATGCTCTGCCTGTTCCTCCAACCCCTCTACGTCCTCTATTTCCACCAGAACGGTGTATTTATTTTTAATAGGCACTGGGGGGGACATACTGAGCACACTGGGTGAGCTGTGGATAGGTGATCTTTGAGCATTGAGCGAATCTATCGCATTCGGACCATCAGCTGACTGGAGGCTAGGAGTACTGACGCTAAGAGTACTGGGGATACTAGTCACAATTCCCTTACCTATACTAGATGTTTGTATAGGGGTCAGGGTAGTAGACCCCCCCACCTTGGGGTCAACCACCTTCTCCATAATTCTAAAATAGGATTTTAGGGATGGTGTAGGCTTTGGCAGAGATGAGCACACTTTCAGAATCTTTCGCTTCTTGACCTCACCAGATCTTGCAATATTCCCCCTCCTTTCTCTCCTCTTTTCTTTGGGGGTTAATGGTGTAGCCTCTGCCCTCAAGGTACTCAGACACCCAGTCCCAGTCCCAGCCTTCTGGAGTTCTAATCTAGACCTTAGCTGATATCTATTCCTGGCCTGGGGTACGTGTGGAAGCCCCTTGTCCTTACTCTTGAAATTGCTCTCCTCCCCTACACTTAGAGGGGCCAGTCAAGGAGGCTGTGTCGGTTCCTGTTGTATGGGGGGTACAAATGCACTGTGTCAGGGGTTGTACCTGGGTCCATGCCCTTACACTGCGTCAGTTTTGAAATAGTAGGGACACGCTTCACAAATTCCACACAACCTGTTATATCAGCCCTTGGTGACCCCCTTCCAAAGAACTCCAAACCTGCCGCCCCTGCAGTCTGGCAATCCGACCCCCAAATACTAACCCGTGTCCCCTTGACTGAACTTGCTGATTAGGAATATGAGTAGTTGTGATTTAAAGGTGAGCTGAGGCTGACTCTTGCCAACAGCTGCCTCGAACGCTGCCAAATACTCGCCCGGTCCCCTATGTGCCTCGTTAGTTCACCGGTACGCCTCCTCCTTAATCCAACGAAGCAGACTTCTGCTTCCTCCCCAGCCGCCTCTCCAGCCTCCCGGTCCACCGTACACCAGGAAGAACGTCCACACCAGCCCATAGCCCGGGCGCTTGCCTCGCTCACCTCGCCTCACTTGCCTCGTCCGCAGGGTCCTAGTGCTCGTTGAGTGCGGGGACAGCCAGGACACAGCTAAGGTGTAGTTAATTCTCGCCGTAGAAAAATTTAAAGAAAATAATAAGAAAAGCACATCAGAGCAGGCTCGCTGTAGAAGGTGAGCCTACATTTGCTTTCTCACCGTTTCAGCGCCTGTGATTCTGCCGCAGAGCGGGGAAACCACCTCTCACTCCGGAGCTCTGACGGCAGACGTCAGCCTGCCGCCATGTTCCTCCCAGGATCGGAAACAGTTTACTTAAACATACATTGGAAATCTATGGAAGTTAATGTGTTTGGGTGACATGCTGTGGCTCTGGCATTTGGGATCTTCAAAGAATCCCTCATGCCTCTGGGGTGGGTGGAGTGGTGGTGCATAGGTTCTACAAGTGGCTACTGCATGTCCTACACTGCTCAACTCATGTTGCAGGTCATAAAGAGAGTGGTCCCAACTATCTGAGGTGTGGCACAGTTGGCTTTGGTGTCTGACTCCGGAACACTGGGCTCACGTTACGATCCCCGGCGGCAGGTTAGCCCAGCACCATGTGAATCTGGGCAATAGCTCGCTTAATCTTCCCGATTGCCCCCAGCGCCTTAACATCCCTGGGTAATTGTTTGCACTTTACAAATACTGGTAATATTAATATTATTATATAAAAGATGGAAGTAGGTTATCTCCCCTTCTTTTGTGGGTTTCAATCTGTACCAACCTGGTGACATCACTAAATCCTGAAATAATAATGGATTATCTAAGCGCCAAGTCCAAATAAGAATCCAGTGACTTACATATGCCAGGATGTATGTTCAGAATTTGTGATTCCTGAACAGTTTAGAGTCTTGCATTTATCAGAAAAATAGAAAGAAATAAGTATAGAAAACCTTTTTTGGAACATAGCCACTTAATAAGTGATTCAACTGTATTGTACAAGTTGAGAGTCAGGACAGATCAGATTCAGAAATTGACTGAGGGGATGGAGAATTATCTCTCTTTGGTCTCGGATAGTTACACGCTTAGTCTACTCACTAAGCTTAGAATCTGTATTGCTCACTAGACTTTGGCATATTTGAGAGACTGAAACATTCCTGAAGCTTTGAATCTTTGTCCCTACGGTCTTAGATCATCCCAAGCCTTGACATACCTTGTTTTGTATTTCTTTCATTTGCACCACACAAGTACTTACTTCCATTGTTGAGAAGCTGTGCCTGCACTAGTTGTTGATCTGCTTCTTGCATTTGCATCTATGTGTGTGTCTCTTGATCTTTCAAACCGTTGTTCACATTCTACAGTCTCCCAGGGACAGCGAGGTGATAGTGGGACATGTGAAAAGTTTTGATAGTGTAACTCACTTGCGTTCCTTACTCTGAATGTTGTAATCTACATGACTCCCTTGCAGACATAGCCAGATCCCACAGACTCAACATAATCTCCTGCACAGACAACACCATACTGATCCTCTTGCTCACCGAGAACCCCACCAACGCCAAAAAACAACTTCTGCAATGCCATGAGAGGCATAGCCAAATGGATGAAAGGCAACTGCCTCTAACTCTACTCCGACAACACTGAAGTACAAAACTTTGGAAAGAACACCACGGCATGGCACCAAAGCTGGTGGCCTGAGTACTCGAACCTACATCCACAGTGACAGACTTCTATGCTGACATGCCCACCCAGCTTCTCAGAAGACTCCAGACCCTACAGAAGGCTGGACCCAGACTCATTCTGGACCTCCCCAAATGAACCAACATATCACCTACCTAAGAGACCTCCACTGCCTCCATATCATGAAGAGATGCCTGTTCAAGATCCTCACACATTCCTACAATGCCCTCCGTGGCCTAGGACCTGCCTACATAATCCATCAATGGAATTTCCACCACCTCTCTAGACATCTGCGCTTCTCCTTACTCACCCTCATACACCCCCCCCACATCTTCTGCAACTTCAGCTGCAGCAGTGGCCGCTCCCTCTCTTACATCACTACAAAGACCTGAAAACTACCTTCTGCTCAAGCTCTGGACAGCTCCCTTGCTGGCAGACTTCAGACAGAAACTCAAAACCTGGCTCTTCAATGAAGACACAATACTTAGCTACCACTATTGATTACTGTGTGTGCTTTACAAATGCTGTTTGATTGATTGATTGATTGATTGGTGTTCCAGAAGAACAATCTGAGTAATTAGCTGAAGGCCAAATCTTGTGCAGGTGAACCACCTCCAGAAATCCGACCGCATTTCCACATTGTTCCTTTCACAGTCACAGGGCTGGCTTAACATCACAGGTGTGACCTGCTGCACCTCACCTACATTCTACTTCTTTGAGACTGATTACGATCTCGTTAGGAAACATTTCTGACCAAATCGGTTTAAGAAGAATTTCTAAACAAATTGGAATCTGCGAGTACGACCGACCGATTAAGATGGATACGGATGCTTCCGGATACGGTTCAGTCAGAATCAATGGGAGCCTGTGTTGCGAATGAGAACACAGGCTCCCATTACAAAAAGGAATGCTTGTGGCAAGACTTGCACCCCATGATGCATGCCACATTGTGCATGGTTGGAAAGAGGATCCCTTGGGTAACCCCATGGGCCCCAACCGGATGCCTTAGGGTGAAAGGGGCCTGGAATGGGTCCCCAAAGACAGATTCAGAAAGCTGTTTCTTGTCAGGCAGACTGAATTGGAACAGCTGTCCTAATCGGTCATCATAATCGCTCACTTCTAAACTGAATCCATAACGCTGTACAATTCGGCAACAAAAAGCTTGGCCAGTTCGATTTCCTTTCGGAAAGCCCGAACGGTTTCCGAATCGGTCTCCTGCCAGTGTAATCAGTTGTTGGGAAATGTGTACGATTCAGTCAGTAACAAGGGTTTCCAAATCGGATTTGGCAAACCCAAATTCAATTTGGAGCCCTTCCGAACATCATCATTATAAACCCCTTAATATGTGCTTCCTCACTTTAATCTCTGATCTCTCCACATTTGTATTTCTGAAGATAGTCAAGAGACCAGCCAGGGCTAAATGACCTTAAGATGGTTTGGAGACCTGCCGGGCCTATATGTCTTGAAGCTGGTCTGGAGACCAGCTGGGGCTAATGAAAGCTGCCCACCAAAGCTAACCCCAATCGTATCTGATGGTTCACCCTTCCTTAACCGCATCGCTGCTGCTGTGATTTTTGCGCTGTGCGGCATTTTTTTAAATACCGCGTTACATGACGAGCTCAGCTCGTCATCAGCACACGCCACCCGTGGCTGATGACGAGCTGAGCTCGTCATCAGCAGCGAAGGGGTTAAGAACCAATGTGCACGGCACTTCTCTGTTTCATGCCATGCCAGGGGTTTCAACCTTAATAGTATTGCATAATCATTACAAAAACATGTCCAGGCAAGAGACCTTCTCCATAGATGCGGCCACTTCAGTAGGGCACTACTCACAGGTACTAGTCACACATCTGCCTTGTGATTGTTTCATGTGGATATACCTGGGTTATTGTTCTCAGGGAGCTGAATCAAAGAGGTGGGGAATTAGTAAAGAGGAGCCTATTGGTACAATTAATTTAGTTGTAAGTCACTAGCATATGGTACTAACGATTGGGCCTGTAGAATTCAGTGTGCCACACCCTAACAAAGCCTGCTTAACCATGACCATGGCCTGCGATTGCAGCCTTTAGGGAAATTATAAGCTGCCATTTTAACCTGGAAAATAAACCTTTTGCCAAGCCCAAACTTCTTTTTTTAATACTTATGACTCACCCCAAAGGTAGGCCCTAAGCAGCCCATAGGGTAGGATGTATTGTACTTAAAAAGTAAGACGTCTTCTTACATTTTACATGTCTTAGTAGTGAAAAACTTACATTTTATTTTTCATTACTGTAAAGCCAATATCTCCAATTAGATACCAATGGATTATCTTATTACATTATATATAAGCTAACGTTTGATTGGGAACAGATAGAGATGTCAAGTTTGAACCCAAATTTATTGTAATTTAAAATCCTCTTTAATGGTAAAGGTGGATTGTTGGTCACAATTCTGAAAATTCTACTTTTAGAAAGTTGGATATTTTCTTGTCCTAATAATTTGATGCCTGCTATCAGTGTCCTGGGTCACATGACAGTGAATAGCTTAGCTGTAGGACTTTAAGTATTACTCCCAGACAGTGAGACAGTGAGACAAAAGGGACTAAAGGTTGTCAGTATGAGTCATTGTGCCAGGATGGCAGGGGTGGAGCTCTTTCTGCCCCACCTGCACTTCAACACGCTGCTTCCAGCATTCAAAGAAAGGAATCTGATACCAGTCTTTTGTTTACTAAAACTTTTTTGACACTTGGCAGTGGAAGGGAAGATAATCTGAGAACCAGATGTGGGGTAGCACAGGAAATTCCCTGATTGAAAGGCTGTCACCAGGTATAAATATTGGGTTTTGAACATCTTTATTACACTCTTGGACCTGTGGTAGTCTACAGAATGACTGCCTTGTATCCCAGAGGACTGGCTAGCTGCTAAAGAAGACTTCCCTGCTGCTTAAGGCTTGGCATGCTCCCCAGAGAACTGCTGTGCTGCCTGCGACCTGCCTTGCCTCTTGTAGAAAAAGCTAACCATCTCCTTTAACCCAGGGCTATAGGAGTAACTCCGCGGCTAGTTAGCTGTCCTCCTATCTGAGCTAGAGGGACATAACAAGCTCCATAGACCTTGAACCCTGCACCTGACCTTTGCTGGAGTATGTCCTAGCTTGGCAAGTAGTAATCACCAGGTCCTGGAACCTTGGAAGGGATGTTAGAGGTGCTAACCCTGTCTAACCCTAAAACTTGGGAAAAATGTAACCAAAAAGCGACAGAGGAACTGACAGCTGATCTTCCCACGGTGCATCATCAGTTGGCCTAATTTTGTGGTAGCTCCAGTTATGTTCTTTGGCCCTGCAGCAAATTCTGTTGAACAGACCTTCAAGCAACAGTATCGGCCTCTTTGAGCTCTCTTCAGCTACAGCTTGCAGCTTCGTCCCGTTGGAGGTTTTGACTTCCAAAAACTCGAATGTAAAAACCTTTACTCGGCTCGACAGCAACAGGCTCTCCCTAAAAACAATGAGAACCTATTTGGTCAGAAATCCACCTTTTCCAACTCTGAGCTTTTTTCCTTCATTGTTGATGGCTTCACAGAGATTTTGTATAGAACCCCGGTGACAGCACTGCTCCTCTGATGCAGCCTACTGCCTTGCCCCGCTGGATTCTACCTTCTCCTTGACTTTTCTTCAAGTAGTATTTAAATCAAAAGGTAAGCTGAGACCAGGCCCAACCCACTCCTTGTATCCAACCCGATCCTCTTGGTCAGCCTCAACTTTTGACTTTACCCAGGTCAACATTGCTTTGGAATTTTTCTTGATTTGTGTTTTGACATTATTACTGTTTGTGTTCTACATAAATGCTTTTCACATTGCCTCCAAGTTAAACCTAAATGTTTTTCCAAGCTCCCAGTGGGTTATTCATAGGTTAATTTCTTGACTTTTGTGGTCCACCCTGACAGGGATTGGGGTTGTTGCCTGGGTGGGGCTTCCACTCCTCTCAATAAATATTCAAACGTCTTACAGAACGTTACCACTATTCTAAGTGGAAGCTTAATTACTACAGATTCTGCCCTCAGCTGTTGGCTGGCAGTTCCCTCCCTGCACACTTTGACTTTCTAAATCCTTCTATTTCAATTGCATCAAAGACTGTTAATTCCTACATACATTTAGCACAAGCTCCAGGCTCTCAACTCAGAGCAGGAATCACATCTCTGAACATGGACAGCCCATGAGGCTCAGTAGATCAAGTGATGGTCTACCAGAGGCCTGGCAAGCTGTATCTAAAAAAAAACAACAAAGAAATCCTTGGGTCTGGATTACCTGTGCAGGCATAAGGAAATGCTGGAGGTAATCTCTAGTGGCTTGGGAAGAAATCCCTTTCAGGACGAAATCCCTCACCCACCATAGGTGGCATGCTTCATCATCTGTTATTCTCAGCGGGGTGACCTAGTCCTGCCAAGGGCTACAACTTCTTTGCTGTGAAGATGGAGCTCAGGGATGTTTTATTCCTGCACTAGCTAGGTTATACTAAAATCCTTCAGATGAGAAAGGTCTTGAACTTGTGTGAGGAGGGCGCGGAGCAAAAAAGAAGACAGACTCTAAAGTGTAATTGGTGAAGCTAAAACTAACTAGCAGAGTGATGGAATTGCCTTTATTTGTTAAATCTTGCTGCTAGGATTAATAACAGTGCACCTGCAGTATCAATATAAAACTGCACATGTCTGAAATGTATTCACCGACAGATCTCTAGAGGCCTTTGGAGACCTTGGAAAGTCAGAACAGAAGGTAAGGCACAATGGATGAAATTGGGATCTTGGAGGAAGCAAACCACAAGGTCCCAGACATATCAAAGGGCCACAAGATCTAAATAAATAACTCCATTCAAAGTCAATGGAACCATGAACCCAAAGGTACATGGAATAAGACAAGCAAACCACTTCAGGTTCTGGAGGTCTGTCACTAGTGCATCAGATCTTTGTTGCTATTCATGTAATCTCAAACACTCTTCACACCATCTCTTCTACCCTCCTCGAGCGAGAACAGCCGGCATCAGCACAGGCTGTAGAGTGGAAAAGTATACTGATTTCTTTAATAAAAGGGAAGCTAATTGGATCTAAATCCTTTTCATTCCTTTTTTGTTTGACCAAAGCCACTTACTTCTTCAATGGAGCTAGAAGACAATATCAAAGTATTAAAGCTTCCACTATTGGATCTGAATCTGAGCTTGACAGCCATAAAGAACTCACTCAGACTCAAAATATCTTTATTAAACACCTGCCCAAGTGGCTCATCAATTAGTTGAGGGTGCTAGGAAAATAGGTCGGGAGCCGAATCTGGACAGTGTACCTCGCCCTTGAGCCATACAGGTCACCATCAATATGGCTGAATGAGTTTAGACTTTTGCACTAAGACACTTGCAGTACCCAATTTTAAATCTAGAGAGCGGTAAAAAATAGGGAAAAAGCGTTTTCAACGCTGTCATTACATTGTGCTACCATTACAACAGAGTTGTTACAACGACTGCATTGTTAGTACGCAATGCGTTTACATCAGAAGTCATTAAAATGACATGCACTAGGGGGCGCTCAGGTATTGGAAATAAATTCCAACATCTTCCCTACTGTTGAGCAAACTGGAGTAAATTAGTATTTACACTATTCCTAAGTCCAGCACAACCCCTAGTGCAAGTCCTTGTAATCATTTGCTATGTAAATGCATCGCATATTAACAACACGGTCATAGTAACGACTACGTTGTAATAGTACACAATGTTTTAGCATGCCTTGTAACATTCTATATTCTGAAAAATATCCACCAAGGAAGGCAACAAAGGTTTTCCACCATGTGCAGCATAAAGTGTATGAAGAAGTTGTATTATTAAAAGAGTTTATGAAAATCCGAAACCGATCTCTTCAGCACCACCAGCCCTCAGACAAGGAGGTGCTTACCATCAACCTGCAGACAAGGGAAATGAAAGATCCTGCCTCACGAGGCAAGGCGTACAAATGGTGCACACCTCCGAATGAAGCCGAATGGGATCTCAGGTGTCTCCATGAGCAGTCTATAACATTCTTCTTGTAAGAAGAAGCATTATAGAGGCACAATAACTTGCCCATAGTTTATCTAGTGTTTGATCCATGTGGGAACATTTTCTCTTGGCATTCAGTATGTGTGTTGTGTTTTGCTGCTATGTCACAATATGGGCTTAAGTGAACTTTGTAGTAATTGTATAGTTTGTGAGAGTCAGCAACACTTAGCATAAAAACATAAAACTGCCATACCTTAGATTATTCTCATCTATTTACAGGATATCGTAATGCCACCATGTCCTGCCATCTGTACTTATAATTTTTTTGATTCCATTTTCAGGAAAATTAGCAACAGATCAGCTAAAGAGAGAACAACAGGACGCAAAGAGGAAGGAGCTAGAGGCGGAGGCACAACGAAAACAGCGAGAAGAGGCAAAACAAAAACAGATGGAGGAAGAGAAGCGACAACAGGAACGTCAGGAGAGGTTGAGACAGATTGAGCAAGAAATGGAGAGAGAAAGACAAAACATTGATGAAAGACTAAGTAAAACAAAAGAGAAATTGAGAAGCATGAGCCTCCAGCGAGGGCAAACCAACGAAGAACGCTTGCGCGTAACAGATTTTAGTACAACCGATGATGCTGAACTGGTTGAGATCAATGAGGTACAGTAGACCAAACCAGTCATCTAACATCTTTTGAGTGGAGTAAAAAAATGGTAGGAGCATTGCTTGAGGATGTTGGGTCAAAAGGGGCACAAAGTGTGGAAGCGAAAGAAAAGCACCTGTGAGTGATAGATTTAACAAGAAGGAGAAGTGAAAGCACAAGGGGGAGGTTCATGATTGGGTAGGAAATGTCAGTGCCAATCAAGCAAGCAGTGGTACAACCAAGGGAAGACATTCAAACAGCGGGAAATGGAGGCATGTGGTCACCAGTAAGAGACCCATGACTGTGAGTGAGTGATGGCGAAGTGGCAGAATGAGAGGAGAAAGGTCACTGTGAAAGTGTGAACAGGTTGTGAAGAACAAGGAAGCAATGGAAGCACAAATGGAGACATGAACCTGAGGGATATTGGGCTGGAGAAAAATACAATTATCTTCACACCTGCCACCCTCCGCAGACCTCTCTGGAAGGTGGAATTAGGTCAGTGGTGCCCATGTTATGACAGGCGATCACACTGAGAGGTCAATTACGATGTTCGTCGGAAAGCATTCTGACCGAATTGATCTCGGAATTGTTTCCGACCAAATTGGCTTTGGGGAGTCCGGCTGACCAATTATGACGCTTACGGATACCATTCGGTCGGACGCCTATTGACTTCAATGGAAGCCTGTGTTCTGACTGAGTACACAGGCTCCCCATGAAGAAGGGGGTTGTCGGGGGAAATCGTGAATCCTATGGTGGGCACCCCGTAGTTCCTACCACAACATGCATGGTCGGAAAGAGAGGACACATGGTTAAGGCCCACAGGCTGGATTTGTAGTGCCCTGGGTGAACGGGGGCTGCTTAGGGCCTACGAATTCAGGTTCCAACAGCTGATTTGATTCAGAACAACCGATTCGGAAAGGCTGTCCAAATCTGAAATTGTAATACGTCATTCAGAAAGCTTCCGAGTTGTTCTGAAACATGACCCGCAGACACATACAAACGGCTCAGACTTTCCAAATGCCATCCACTTTGGATTCATAACCGAGTGGGACCGTCTGAACGCTTTCTGAGCATCATAATAGGTAGTTGGGATACCTTTCCAAATTGATCGGTAAGAAGGGTTCCCAATCCAATTCGCCAGACCCAAATCCTATTTGTAGCCTTTCAGAATGGCATCATCATCGACCACTTAATCTATGCTTGTTCACCTTCCTAACATGACCAATATTGGACTGCCCATCTCTAATATATGGAAAGCACAGCCCTGATTTTTCTATCCTTCTGCTTGGAAATGTCCATTCTTCATTTCTTGCCTTATGGCCCCAGGCCCTCACATGTGATAAAGGGTTTGATGGCTCAACACTTATCTCTTGGCCATTCCCTTTGTCTGGTCTTCAGTCGGCTCAGGAGCTTGTCTACTACTCTATGATCCAAGAGGCAACCGCCCCCAACTCACTCACCTGGTTTCAATTTTGAGGCAATAAGTACAAGGGCTTCATAATACAACATGCCTGTCATTGATCAGATTACCCCATAAAAAACCTTAAAACAGCGTCAGTCCAACATCGCTCCTGTCAGTCATTCAGTCCTGAAATAGCCCTTTGTAGTGAGTATGACACCACTCAGGTCTTCCTGTGGCTGTGATTAACTTTAAAAGATACTGACATCTCGAGGCCTATTCAAACTGAGTGCCTAAAATGATTGATTTCCCAAATCTAATTTTATTAACACTGATTATCGAATTCCACAGCACCCTCCTTTAAAAGCTTTTAAATACCTTTTTTGGTGATTTAGGTCACTTTTTAGTTCGAGCCTGGGCAGCGCATGCGCTGTTCTGCGAGGCATTCTGTATTGAGGTATGGCATAGAAGCTCCGCACATTTCCCCCAATCTTTTTCAGTGGCTCATGTTACGGTTCTTGTTAAATTGTTGCTTTTTATTTGTGAATAAGCTTAGTGTGCCTCCTTGGTAGCACCGTGTATGTATTTGAAACCTGCCATAATGACTGGACTTTCAATTTTTGTAGTTACACAGTCTACGTTATGTAGTTGGTGAGCACTCTTTTCTTTAATGACCTTCCCTATTCCACCCATGACATTGCAGCACGTCTCACGCTTTTATAATATTGGTAACATCTAAATTTAATTCACAGCGCGGTTGGCTTTCACTATAGCGGCCGTGCTTACTTAATTACGGCGCACCCTGCCTTCACTTTAGCGGCTGCGACTATTTAATCATTTAATTTACAGCATAGGCCGCTTTCACTTTAACAGCTGCATTTATTTATTTATGTATTTATTTAATGGGTGAGCGCTTTCACTTTATGTGCTGCGCTACGGAAGCTTTCCTAATTATATATTTTTTCACTTTGGGTGAAGGCACCCAATACTTTCACTTTAATGTTGTCCACACCCCTTTCTTTCGATGCTGCTCACTATAACCTTAATACAGTGCTCAGTGTTTAAAGAAAGGGGCACAGCCATCATTGAAGTGGTCTCACATGTGAGAGAGATAGAGCTGCTTACGTTAAAACAACAATGTATTTTATATATATGTTACTTTTTGAACACATGAAAAAAAAGCAAAAGCTTAAATGCTCCCAAATGCGATACCTATTGCATTGAAAATGCTTGTTATTAACAAACAAAGGGACACCATCTGGGACGTGGTACTGTTTGAAGAACCTGTCTGCCCCAATGATGCTCTCTCGGCCTCTGTAGACCATCCTTTATGCGCTTCTAACTCCATTTTGATTTTGCGCACACTGATGACGATGCGTGGCCAACCCCCAACACTGGTCCTCCCCGTAAATAACCCTCTTGGTGTTGCATTTCATTGAAACCGCCCCAATGCGTTTCGGGTAACACCCTTCTTCAGGGGTTAATGTTGATACAAATGAATCTTCCACGGCCTCCTGACGGAACACAAAGAAAGCACGTCAAGAACTACGGAAAGTGAAACACCAACCACCATTGGCAAACAGGCTTTTTTGGATCAGGGCCAGACTTCAAACCATATACCCGACGAGGTAGAAAACACAAAAGGCAACGAGTCAGGAGGGGACAAAAAAAGAAGAGCTGAATCAGCCAGAACATTACGGAACCTCAAGAAAACTTAGAAGAAAACATAGTAATAAACATCTCACAAAGAATTCTGAGTACCAAAGTAATAACCATACTCAACAAGGGCGCGGCTTTTGTCCCTACTTACACATCTACCACCAACTGATATAGCTTTCTTTAGGTTTATGAGGAAGCAGAGACAGCGATGGTTTTTCCACACAATATCTCCATCACAAGAATTGACGACCGGTAACCCCTCAGAGAAATTCAAGCCTAAAAGCACATTTATAGCACCATTCTCACACAAAACTTTGGACAATTTTGAATTATTAGTAAAAAGTATTTACAATCAAACAAATATCAATCACTACAGCGTACGAACCTCACTCGAAAAGAACATAGCTTTCTACAAAACTGAAGAAAGGATGATAATCTCGTTTTCAAACCTGCTGACAAAGGAGGAGCCGTCTTGGTGATGGATAAAGGTTTCTCTGACAGAAAAGTTGATGAACATGTCTTCAACAAAGACACCTATATACGCTTGTAAACTGATTCCACCAAATAATACATGTCTTCCTTATCGACAATATTGGATCATGCTGAAGAAATGGGCTGGATTAAAGACAGAACCAGGTGCTTTCTATTCACTACACTTCATCAACAACCGCATATATACATGATCCCCAAAAAGCACAAGAATGCATACCATCGTTATGGGGGTGTTATACACATCTATTCCCCATGGAGAGGGCATGGATGCTGTAGAATGGATGTTCCTTAACAATCATCAAAATGACATGAATAAAGTTTTTTACTACAACTATTACAATGTTCCTTGTATCATAGCTATTTACATGGAACAAGGACTTTTTATTACAGAGGACCGGAACATCCCTGGGCTTTCCTGGGGCTCCCCTGTATGCAAACATATTCATGGCTATTTCTGATCACATGCATATTCTTCACAAAGATCACAGGAAGAAGAACCTTCTCATTTACATGAGATATATAGACGGTCATTTGGAGGGGTGACCGACAGTCCTTGGAGGAGACAATCAGCATACTAAATCAACAGAACCCACACATCCAATCTACTCATCACATTCATCAAAACATGATTCACTTTTTGGACATTCTTATCAAGAACACTGACATGGGTTTACAGACATCCGTGAACAAAAACCCCATGGACAGAAACAATGCACTCCATTTTGTAAGCCCCCCCAAGCCTTGAAAAAACATCTACCGGTATCTCTATTAATCCGCATAATAATAATTTCATCTAATGCACAACACCCAGAATAACAGATCCAGGAGCAATTTGATAGATACATCAATTGAGGATACCCTTTGGAAATACTGAACACTGCCTGAAATTGTGTTGTGCAAAAAAAACGCAAGGATTTACTCTCACCAACACCAAGATCCCGAAGTCAGAGAGAAGTTTGTGTGTTGCAGTTTTCTTATCAAGAGACAAAAATCAAAAAGATCATTTTACAGGGATGGGAAATTCTGAAACAAGAAGCTGATTTCAACACAGTTTTCAAAGAGAAACCAGTGTTCGCACACATGCAATCTAAAAATATTAGAGAAATCTTGAAGACCAAAGTCTTGAAGAAACCAGTCACAAACACCGGCATGAAGAAATGCTGGAACTGTGGTCAGTGTGGGAACGTGATAATCTGCAACACATTTTAAACAGGCACATACTGTCAAGAAGATTGTTTTAAAACATTCCTCAGATTGCAATAGGGATGGAGTGATTTATGCAATTGAGTGTCCTTCTGGACTGACTTATGTGGGAAGCACATCACTTAAAGTAAAAGTCAGAATAACCGAACATAAAAGCTTTATTAGAACTAAAAACAGTAATTGAAGCCTAGCACTAGGTCAGCTTACAACATACCATCTCACAATTACGCTTAATGATCTTAGAGAAGATCATGTCACGCACAGGGATAGACTTGCACACACAACTAGCGCACAGGGAATCTTTATGGATCAAGTACTTAGGTACTCCGATACCAAAAGGTCTTAATGACCACTATGAAATGATGTTTTTTTCTGTAGGATACTGAATATGTACTAAATATAATTCAAATGTACTCTTGATTTACTATTTGCCACGCATATGTAACCATAGATGTACTGTCAACCTTACTGTAAAACTCTGTTCACACTCACGGAGACATCCCCCACTCGAAAGTGTACATATGCAATATCCAGGCAAAATTCACACACGTAGAGTTGGTATTTTGTCTATGTATCTTTTCTTTATTCATCCTTTATTTATTCCTTCTTTTTAAAATTGTATTTTGTACACCTAGGTCTCACGGTCAGTTTTACAGGTCACACAGACGTGTACCAACACGTTTGTGCGCGTGCATTTGTTTTTATCACAGATTTCACAATGAACAATAAAGTTCATTGTCATCGATCTAAACATAGGGGCGTCACCCGGGTGAGGTTAAAGGAGCTCTAGCGCCGGCGTCATGGGGGTGATGTGGACACTTCGGCCCCAGGACGCTGCTCGAGCATATCTCAAAACATAAAAAACAAGTAAAGTTAAAAGTTTCCCAGACATTATTTACCATCTACACATATATTAGGGCTGGCTTTACCTGCAGAAAGCCTTTGCCCTTTAAAATTGGTAGTATAAAACGTTTTCAAAAGTGCAAAAAATGCCCGCAGAACATGACAAAGGGCAAAGTGTCCTGGGTAGAAAAATGTGCACATGTGCAAGGTCCAAAATCCTCCACCTTTCTCCACCCCTGGAGTCTGCAAGTAGAAAGTGCAACTGACTAAATCTAAATCTTACTAAAAGGAAACGGTAAAGTGGGTTAGTTTCTACATCTAAATAGGGTTCCATTGCGCAGTTTGTTTTCAATAGTTGATGGGCTTGCACCGTTGATTTCATCAACTCTCTAGCCTCTCTTTAAGCATGTATCAAGTATAGGTAGGATTCCTTAGCCCACAACAGATCTTCCTTCAATAATTGATCTCTAGAATTAAACAACTCGGGCGTCCTGACAGCATTGCTATCCTTTTGACTTCGCATTCAGGCGATACTACTTGCTCGATCTAAGGATCTGCAATCACGCATGATCTCATGGTTCATTTCTAATTCAGGATGAATCCAAATCCTTATCCATTTGAGTAAGGGTTCCATTCCGATCAAATCAGAGACAAAGCCAATGCCAGTTTCTTGGTGGATGATGTAGGAAGGTGTTGATTGTGGGGCTGATACCAGATTTCTTAAAAATGTATTTTCCTTTATTTGAAGATCCTTAACTTCCTTATATTCCCAAATTTCAGAGCCGTAGTTTGAAATAGTGGTACATTTTGCACTGAATATGTTTAGCATCGCTTGTACTGGCTCCGCCCCTAACTTACGTGCAAAATCAAGAACCTCTATTGTCGATCTGTCCATGGCGTTTCTTTTGGCTTTCCTTTGCGATACCCATGTGCCCCTATCATCAAATACAACACCTAAGTACGAAAATGAATTTACCCTAGCTATTTTGTTTCCTTCACAATACTGCGTTTTTTCGTCTTCTAAGTTTAGAACCCATAATCATTGTATGAGATTTAGAGACATTTTCATTTAAATCCAATGATCTCATGAAATCAGTAAAGGTGCTTAAAAGACACTGTAGGTCAACCGCTGTTCATGCTAATAGGGCGGCCTCATCTGCATTTAAAAGCGCTGGTATAAGCCGCCCCCCCCTCATGTGGGATAATCCTTGCTGGCTGCGCCTAGAACTGAGTCTAGTACAAAATAAGGGTTAACCCACTAGTACTGGGACCTGGGTAGTTAAATGTTGTATATAGAGTGGTCCCAGTTGGAACAGCATACTAGACACACATAATAATAATAAACCATATTATAAATCAATTATATCAACACATTAGTCTGAGAGATGTTCTTTAATATACATCCTCAAATGCAAATTGATTGTCTGTATAATCAATACATATAAATGATCTCAGTATCAAAAGGAGAAAGGTGACAGGTGAAGGAGGGGACCGTGATTAGGATAGTGTGAAAAATAGAAGACAAATTGTAAGAACAATCACAAGTGGTCGTATGTACATTCAAAGTTCAGTACCACAATGACACATATACATCGTCAAAAAATAAATCAATCGTTAAATAATCCTATCCGATATAGATAACACAGTCACTGAATGCTCTGTTGTTTCGGAGGTAGGATGATAGAGGAGTGTCGACGTTTCGACCCCATAAATTGTAGGCTAATTCCTGCCCTACTGTGGGGTCTTCTTCAGGACAGGTGAGGGAGGTGGGAGGGTGAAGGAGGACACCTAAAAACCACAGCAAAAGGCGTGTGGTGTCGTCTGGAGTACAAGGTGGGCCAGAAAGGCTCCAGGGGAAAAAGGAGAGCGTGCGAACCCAAAATTCGTTATCTCTACCCGGGCTTCTTGAGCGTTGTTTTAAAAAGAGGGTGGGTATCGGTCGGGATATATATTTTACTCAGTCATTCGTGCATGCTTTGTTTCAACAGAAGTGCAGAGAAATAGAGAGACGGGCATTTTCAATAAAAGTATTTATTGAACAGTCTTCTTTCTCATGCAGAAGAAATTAACTGCTACAATCGTAATACTGGCTGTAAAGTATAATGCGTACAGCAAGAAGAGTATTATAAAATAATACTTTAAAAGCATGGTATGGTTTCTAAGCCATAAAATACATACATAAATATATAAAGACTAAGGGGCACATGCATCAACCTATTTAGGAAGTGCAAATGGTGCGAATCGGTAAATTCGGCCGTTTGCACTTCCTAAATACGTTTTTGGGATGCATGAAACAATTTTTCAAAATTCGCTTTTTTTTGCTTTTCCAAAAAATGCGAATGCATTTAAGGAATCGCATTTGTGTGATTCCTTAAATGCAATGCATCAATTTTTAAAAAAATGCGAATTTTGAATTAGGAAGTGCAAATTAACACGAGGTTGACCCTCGTGTTAATTTGTGAAATTCTTAAAAAAAGCACAAAAATGCATTGAAGGGCATAAATCAGGAAAATGACACTAGGGTCCTAAAATGCTATACAATACCCACTCCACTTTATTATGTTCGACATTACTAAATTTAAGCAATAAAACATCTAAAACATGTGTTTACAATCCCTTTGTTCTGTACGCATTTGAAAGCAACAAGTTCATCTAAGCATATAGCATGATATTAGCAATGCTAACTGAATAAATCATGAAAATTACATTCATGAAATGGGTCTAAATACAGAAAAAAAAGAAATCGAGACGATTCCATAGCAGGATATATAAACTGTTTTGGTTTGTGGATAAGGTAAATATTGTTTTTAGGAAGTATTCAAAGAATTCTTGTTCTCTAAGAATAGTTCTACTTTAAGCAGATTACTTTTGCCAAAGTTCAGTTAAGCACCGAAGACACCATCCGCACGATGAATACCATCCACTCCGGATCACCAACCGACCCATGCCCCCACCACATCTTCAATAAGGCCGACTCCGGGACATCGTCAACTGCTCCTTCAACCCTGCCACCTTCCCGGAGAGCTGGAAGCATGCCGAACTCAGCGCTCTACTGAAGAAATCATCAGCGGACCCCACCTACCTCAAAAACTACCGCCCCATCTCGCTCCTCCCTTTTCCTGCCAAAGTCATCGAGAAGATCGTCAACAGACAGCTTGCCGCCTTCCTCGAGACGAATGGATCCTTCAACCACTCCCAATCCAGCTTCCGAACCAACCACAGCACCGAGACCGCCCTCATCACAGCCACTGATGACATCCGAGCCCTGCTCAACAACGGGGAAACAGCCGCCCTCATCCTCCTGGACCTCTCCACAGCGTTCGACACTGTCTGCCACCGCACCCTAGTACAGCGCCTCAACAACACCGGAATCCAAGAGAAGGCACTCGAGTGGATCATCTCCTTCCTCCCCGGAAGAACCCAGAGAGTCTGCCTCCCCCCATTCAGATCCAAGGCCACCGAAGTCATCTGCGGCGTACCACAAGGATCATCACTCAGCCCTACCCTCTTCAACATCTACATGAGCCCCCTCGCGGCCATCGCATGCCAACACAACCTCAACATCATCTCCTACGCCAACGACACCCAGCTGATCCTCTCCCTCATCAACGACCCCGCCACCGCCAGAACCAACCTACACGAAGGGATGAAAGACGTAGCCGAGTGGATGAAGAACAGCCACCTGAAACTGAATTCAGACAAGACGGAAGTCCTCATCCTGGGACCATCGCCCTCTGCATGGGACGACTCCTGGTGGCCCCCCACCCGGGGCAGCGCACCCAAACCAACAGACCACGCCCACAACCTGGGCTTCATCCTGGACTCCTCCCTCTCAATGACCAGACAAGTCAACGCTGTCTCATCATCTTGCTTCAACATCCTATGCATGCTCCAAAAGATCTTCCGATAGATTCCCACCGAAACCAGGAAGACGGTACCTCAGGCACTCGTCACCAACCGACTGGACTACGGAAACACCCTTTACGCCGGAACCACAGCCAAACTGCAGAAAAGACTACAACGCATCTAGAACGCCTCCGCACGACTCATGTTCAAAAGAATCATGTTCCGACTCCTCACCCACGCACACAAAGCCCTCCATGACCTGGGACCCAGGTACCTCAACAACCGCCTGACCTTCTACACTCCCACCCCCCACTAAGATCAACCAGCCACGCCCTTGCCACCGTTCCACGCATCCAAAGAGCCACCACGGGAGGAAGATCATTCTCCTACCTGGCTGATAAATCCTGGAACTCCCTCCCCATCCGCCTCCGTCTGACCCAAGACCACCTCTCCTTCAGGAAGCAACTCAAGAACTGGCTGTTCGAGCAGTAGCCGATCCCCTCCCCCCCACCAAGCGCCTTGAGACCCTCCGGGTGAGTAGCGCGCTATACAAATGTTATGAGTGATTGATTGATTGAATACGTGCCAAGTACACACACGAACTCACCAACCTCCCAGCTTACCCCAGTCACAACTCAGGAGTAGCTCAAACTTAACAGGAAACAATTGTCTGCTTTTCGTCATGGATATTTCATTTGTCACCTCAGACCAACCATGCCCCCTCGAGATACACCGAGAATAACAAAGGGGGTGGAACCAACAAGAAACAGTAAGTAATAGGGTCGGATAGGGGAAAAAAGGTGTTCAACAAACTAAGAAGACACCCAAAAAACCCTTTATCTAAAAACAAAAAGGTAGCGCAAAAAACGCCCGTTATTCAGCCGCTTCGTGAAACCAGCCACAAGATACACAACAAGGTGGTTTGGCTACAAAAAACAAGGAAGTTGGAATGCCCTGCTCTCAAGGGAAACGCAGCCGTGTATTCCCTGGCGTCTCCTGTAACGAAACAGGTCCCCACTAAAGGTTCACAAGAACACCAAAGGTCAAGCAAAAACAAGGTTCGTAAAAAAAGGAAAAGGGATGTCAACACCCAGCCCTCTAGAGGCCCACAGCCGTGAACCGCAACAGAGAAGGAACAAAGTAGAGGAACAGGACATCACACGGCAAGGGACTATCAAAGAAACCAAGCACCGGTTTCCTGGGGGCAGGCCCATTTAAAGCAAGCCCAAGGGAGCGTCCATAAATTAGTACATGCACTTGGCACACATCACTAAAAACCAGTGAACAGGGTCTAGACAGACCCGCCCCCCCCTGAACCCCAACAGTGAGGAGCAGCTGGGAGGCGGGGCAGCGAATGGGCAGTCAGGGGGGGCGGAGCTGCAGGGGACGCAGCGGCTGGGGCAGTGAAGGGCGACAAAGGAAACAGAAGGCAAAGGGAACAACAATTGAGGGGTAAACGAGTGGCACAGAGGGCAGAAAGGTCACAAAAGGGCAAAAGGTCACAGAAAATGGTGGAAACGATTGGCACAGAAGGCAAAAGGTCACAAGAAAAGGGCATAAAGGTCACGAAAAACAGGGGGAAATGAGTGGCACAGAAGGCAGAAAGGTCACAGAAATGCAAGGCCGGCTAAGCCACAGAAGGCAAAAAGGCGCAGAGAGACACAGGGCCGTGAGGGGAGCAGAAGGAAAAACCGGGCAGAGAGACACGGGGCTGCGAGGGGAGCAGAAGGGAAACCTGGCAGAGAGACACGGGGCAGCGAGGGGAACAGAGGGAGAGAACGGGCACAGTCCATGTACAGACAGAGGGGGAGAAGACAACAGCAGTCACAGACACAACAATGAAAATGCAGTCACTACGACGGGAGCAATGAAAGAAACACAGGCAATACAATGGAGGATGAGCAAACCTACAGCCTACCACTGGCTACCAGGGAAGAGGCTCAGGTCGTAGCCTGCAGGTGGAGGAGGGCTCGAACTTTCTCAGCAGCAGCAGCTGGGGCAGGGACACACAGGCGGTTCTGTGCGGAGGGGGAATGACCTACCTGGAAGGGTCAAGGGTCGTTCACAAGACATTATAAAACAAAGGGAGTGTATAGGCACCTGGATCAAAGACCACAAAAAATTAAGAACTTAAACTTTTTAGCTTGAGCAACTTATGTAAAAGACATGCATAAAACATCACAGACATGTACTTCTTTAAGTGAGGTTGGTGCATCAGTGTTCCAGTCTATGGTAGATTCCACAGACAACACCCATTCCCCAAAAGTGGCAGTTAAGCTATTAGCGCCTTCCAAGAACAAGAGAACAAACAATGCGCCTTGTGGAGCTGGTGTTGCAGCCTGTGCGATGCTAATCAAGCTTTTATGAAATGCAGACACGTTGATAAATCTCATTACTGGGGATGAACCTTGGTTTAAGAGCACTCAGCCTTTCCATGGAGAGTCTGGGCAGCGAATGACTACCAGGACTGGCATGGCCATGTCTTGAAAGGCCAGGAAGGAGTCCTACACATAAATCTCCCTACTGGGGCGTCTTTCACCTTCCATTAATCAAGTCTGCACATGAAGGTCAAAGGTTAAACCCATTGTGGTACCACATATCTTGTACTGTTATTGGCTATTAGAGAGAAAGACATTGATCTGCAAGTTTAAAAAACACATTTAAATGAAACCATTGGGATGCTGTTAAAAACATTTCTTTAATACTATCATCCTATATTCACCTTTTCACAGTTTCGCTTCTCACATTGCTCTGATGATGTGCCAGTTCGAGGCATGTTTATGTGACTGACATAAACAGAATAACAAAGGCTTTCTTAAAACCCAGCAGCATTCTGCTAGCGTCTTGTACCTGCAGGGTCATTCCATTACATTTTCTCTCCTAAGATTATGGGTGGAATGGGATTGTTTATTTTTAATCTTTCTAAATACTCTATAGCAACCATGGTGCTACCAGTCTGAAGACATCTGGGCACAGATTGATAACAAATCCTACCATATACCAAACTTCTGATATGTTTTGTGCTGTTTACTCGAGAACGCTCTGTTTGCTGTTTGAGTAGCACCAGCTTCTCATGCAAAAGACGTTTTATGCTGCTGTGTACATGTATAATTCATGTGGTAATGATAGCTTCTACCGTATACCTCTCTAACACCTCAGAAGGAACATCTCCCCCTCAGGTGAGACTCGAATGAGTGCCTAATCTTTAGCTCATTCCAGATACCTGCTACCTGCTGAATCTTTCTCCTACCTGTGCTGGACACCTGGAGTCTCTCTTGCCCCTAGCTGGCTGTGGGGCGTCGTTGTTTCTCAGGGGGACTGTTGCCTGCCGCGAGCGACCGCCTCCTCCATCCCGCGGACCGTGCGCTGCCCAGGACTCTGTTTCCCAGAGGGCACCGCGGTCTCCTGAGAGGCGTGCAGGACTCGCCCCGCCACGGGACTATTCATTTCCGTTCGGGAACCTGCGGCAAAGGACGCGCGCGGGCTCGCCCGGGCAAAGCCTGGGCCAAGGGCGGGCCTGTCCTTGCCCGTCCATGCCTGTTTGAGGCTGGGCTGAGACTACCCTCTTGGCTCCACATTTCCATTTAATTACTCGATTATATTTGTAATAGTCTAAAACTTTACTGCTGAGTATACAGTGCCTAATTTAAAACAACTATTGGACTGCTTCTAAGAGATCATATTTTTCCCCTTGTTTAAAAATTCCAGCATCCTGTAATTTGGGTAATTACTATGGGTAAAAGGAAGCTACCGAGCCTGAAGGCCCCTTCGGCTGCTGGGTCTATGGTTCACTCCCAGCAAACTTTGTTAAAATATCTTACAGGGGCAGTAGGGGCTCTTGACAAGCAGATTATGTCAGTTGAAGAGTCAATAGAACTAAGGTCATCCAAGCTAAGCGCGGACATTGCACCCTCAATTGTGTCCCCTACATCGGAACACGTTATATCAAACAGAGGTGTACGTAATGGTTGCGTTAAGACCAGTCCCGACAAGGTTGTATCTATCAACAGTGATTCTCCCACGCAACCGCCTAAAAATAAGTCTAAAAATCCTTGCTCCTCAGAGTCCCACACTAGTAAGAGAGTCAAAGTTAATGCGAAAGTAGCGCCTATGGCGTCTAAACCACCGAAAAACACACCAAAAGCGAGGAAACGGGGGGAGGCTGCAAAATGAACACTAAGGGTGCAACTACCATGCATGATAACCAAGATATATCTAGCGACATTAAAAATTTAGCATAACTTGGTAGAGAGATTAGATTTGTTTTTGAGAGTTAGGCTAGATCAGCTATTCTCTAGACTCACTACTATTGAGGATTTCATCACCAGCAACTCCACAAAGGGGGGGCCCATACACCCTGGCCCATGCCCCCAGGGAACAAGGGAGGTAGCTTAGCATTAAGGCCAGGAAACAATACACCAATAACTCTTTCCATTGAATTAGAGAAGGGGAACAATAGCAAAGACAAACAAGTAATAAAAAACCCTCCCGTTGAGCACAGGCCTAAAGAACGGCAGCTCCCCAATAGATTGGAGAAAGGAGGTGATACTGAGAATTAAAATCAGACAGGAACATCGGGTTTTAGACACCCCACAAATCCTTCTCCGATCTACCTACTCACCACCTCAAGTACACCATTCTCCTCTTCCCATCAGCATTTGTTTTGCCCATCAGTCATTCTGGGCAACTGGCCCATTGATCAATCGTCCCTTAATCACCCCCTACCTTCCTAGCAGAGAGTTGCGTTCCGCCAGCGCGTTCCTTGCTACAGTGCCCAAAGTTAACCGGGCTAGATCAGGAGGCCGTTCTTTTACCCTCAATGCTGCTAGGCTGTGGAACAGCGTACCCCTTCAATTAAGGTCCAATCCAGATCTGACCTCCTTTAGGAAGCATCTGAAAACTTATTTGTTCAATAAATAAACTCTCCTCCCCCTCTGTGTCACTCGCCTTGCTGCTTAGAACACCTCGCAATCTCATCGCTTGGACGCCTCCGGGCAACTATTTCGCGCTATATAAAACACATTTTCATTTCATTTCATTTCAGCTGTGTGACCCATATTTGGATCTTCTTCCGGCTGCTACTCCTTACATTATAGACCTGGCTAACGTTCCAAAAAAGGAGGACATAGAGGTTGTTTCTTGGGCTTCCCTAAGAAATAAGTCACTACATTGGTTAGGTAGAAGGATAGGTTTTATCGATCAACTATTTGTAGAATTCAAGATGGCACGACGAGTTCAGTGGGTGGGCCATTGGGGAAAAATGGTAACAGGTGACTGGATAGTTTTAACATTTTCTTCCCCACTATAAGTTAATAAGATATTAGAGGTGGGTGGGAGTAGGGATTAACATATTACCTTTAGTCTTCTTTTCTACCCCCACTATCACGTTTTGAAGAACGCTCCAGGCACACATTACCCATTACCAACTACAGTCAGTCCTACCATTTCCCAACGTTCAATAGATTTAACCCACTCTCAGGCCTCGAGGATAACGATTGACTCGTTGACTGTCCATCATTTTCGCTCGAGCGACAATCAATATCTTCTAACTTAAATCACTCCCATCCAGAACTGGCATTATCAATACTCTCCTCTAGGGGCATAGCGGCAACCACTTTTGTAGATGAGGCCAGTGAATGTGCAGAAATAGGTGCTTCTCTGCAAATGGAGGAGACTAATGTGCCACTAATAGGATAGATAACAAATGAGTGAGTAAATGTTAATCTAGCAGCTCCCCTGTGTCAGGAATTCCCTTACTTAATATCATCTACTGGAATGTAGCAGGACTTCCATTCAAGATGACCAATGACATCTGGCTAGATATAGTAAGAAATTTTAATATCCTGTGCCTTCAGGAAACCTGGAAATGCACAGAAGTACATTTCGAGGGCTGTGACACATATATCTCGCTTGCCCTTCCATCAACTTCAGGCAGGCCAAAGGGGGGCTTGACAATATTTATTTCAAACACTGCAGAAATTGAGTACACAGACCCACTAATTTGGAGAATTCATTTTCAAGTTCTTAAACTGAAAATAAATTAATCAGCAGATTATCTCCTGGTTAATTTTTACAATAATTTACAGCAGGTGGATTTAATGAAAGTCCTAAACGATATTTTTCTCTTCTTGCAGGAACAAAGAAATGGGTATCCCAAAAAATACCTCAAAATTATTTTGGGCGGTGATTTTAATTTATCCCTCTGTAAAAGTAGGTTTAATAAGAATTCTGGAATTCTGGACGAGCAAAACACTACGTTAACCCACTTTCCTCACACAACAAGCGGCAATCGTCTGAACGAAATCATGTTAGCCCTTGACCTAGGCTTTGCAAACGAACTCTTGGTCCCACCAGTCCCATTTTCATCTACATTTAATGGTAGAGGCCTTTCAAGTGTTATTGATTATATATTGGTTTCTAATAGTATGGCACCAGGGATCCAGGGATTTGCAACTGTCAACAATGCCGTAAGTGACCACTTCCCTAACACCCTTCTTGTATCCATCCCTATTAACCCAGCAAAACCTAATTCAATCCATAAACTGGGTTTACAAACAATACCCGTGGATAGAATTATTGGCTACTCTTTCAAATGGATTAAAATTGATACAGTGGCAATAACGTCTAAAATAGTAAAGCAGGCGTTACCACTAATTGAAAAATGCTTAAATTCTGATGCTACCCACAAAGAGATCCTCGCCAGCTATTCTAGCATCACTAAAATAATCCAAGACGTTTTATTCAAGAAAATAAAGACCAAGGGACACGTGGCCTAGGGATGTTTTAACAAAGACTGTACCAAAGCTTACACTAGTTTGAAAAACGCTCTCCATAACTCACCAAGAGATAGGGATAAAATTATCAAATTAAGAAAGATCTATAAGACAGCGCTAAAGTCCCGTAAGGCAGAGTTAAAAAACAATCTATGGAATCAACTCCATAAAAGTTGCATAGAGAAGGATAGCGCTAGCTTTTGGAAGGTCATAAAAGCCCCCTTTCTGCAGGGTGATACGGAACATCATAAAATAAATATCGCTTTTGACGCAGACACATCGGTCAAGCATTATTCACACATATTTAGCTTAGATCCATGTGAGAGCATAGATCCTCTGGAAATTGGAGGAAGGGCTTTGTTTCCCACACACATATTGTTTTCAATCGCACTTGACCTCACCCATCAGGAGGTAGCAGATGCCCTATTTACCAGCAAGGGAGGGAAAGCACCGGGCCCCGACTGGGTTCCGGTCGACTTGTTCAAACATAATCCCGACCTATGGTCGCCCATCTTGACCAAAGTGCTCGAAGCAGCCTGTGCTATAGGACTAGGTGATTCAATCCTCGTTCCCATTTTCAAAAAAGGTGACTCCCACAATCCATCATGCTACCGTCGCATTTCCCTCCTTGATTCCCTTGGTAAGGGGGCGGGCCGCATCCTCTTGGAACGAATGCAAGACTGGGCGGACGGCCACAACATACTTTCTGACTTACAGTTCGGTTTCAGGGAGGGAAGGGGTACTGTGGATCAAGAACTTAATTTGTCCCTTATAATGGGGAAAAATGTTGCAGCAAAAGGTGGCCAACTATATATGACGTATGTCGACTTAACAGCGGCATTCGACTGCGTAAACCAGTCTAAGCTATGGATGATCCTTTTGGAAATGGGAATTAAGCTACCACTGATCAACTTTCTTCGCAAGCTCTATTCAGGGGCAAAGGCAAGAGTGAGATATGGGTTCGAGAATGAACTCATGGCGTCATTCGGGGTGGAGAGGGGGGTTAGGCAGGGCTGTGTCCTTGCCCCCTTCCTGTTCACCCTCTATACAAACCGGCTAGAAACAGCTATGCTGGAAGGGGGATTGGACCTCCCTTATATTGTATCTCGCCAATACCAACCCTCCTCTACGGCGACGACGCCATGATCTTGGCCAGAACACCCTTAGAGCTTCAACGTAGCATAGAAAGATACCGCAAATTTATGGATACCCTGGATCTCAAGATTAACATCAAAAAAACATATGTAATGTATTCAGGCACGGGATCCAAGAAAACAAGGGATATTTTTATTAATAATGTAAAGTTGGAAAGGACAAGTACATATTTGTATTTGGGGATTTTAATCGATAATGAGTCTTTGTGGAAACAGGCAATTGAAGCAAGGAAACTATTGCTTTTGAGGACTACGACCGCCCTCACAGCATTTGCACAAAGATTGGGTAAATGGCCAGCACCCGAAATGATTAAGATATATAAAGCAAAGTGCATTAGCATTGCATGTTATGGGGTAGGAGTCTGGGGGCATGCAAACGTGGATGCTCGCCAGAAAATTAATAACAGTTTCCTGAAGTATCTACTCGCCCTCCCACAAAGCTCTTCAAACTTTAGTTGCCATTTAGAATTGGGTATGGCGGATATTTTAGATATCATTAAACTTCAACCAATTCTCCTTTGGCACCGCGTTTGGACGTCCCCAAAAAACGATTTATCTTGAAATCTTCTTCACGACTGCCTTTTGCTTTTTGAGAATAAATGGCTTGCTTATGTCAAAAACTTTTTTTATGACCTGGGCTTGGAGAAATATTATCTGCTCCGTCTAACTCTGCTGGAATTGTCTAGAAGCTCACTCAAAAAGATCTGTAGGTCACATTTGGAAGAGCTGAGACTAAACTTGGAGATAGGAAAAAGTTCAGTACAACACATTCTAACTGTCCAAACTTCCTTTTCCATGCAGCCTTACCTAACCTATAAGCTGAGCAATTATGAGAAATTACTATTGACACGTTTCAGGCTTAATATCTTTCACCGGTTAGTGACATTCCAACAATCTAACGACTGTTCCAAGACTCTCTCGCCTTGCCCCTGTGATGAAGTTTCCCCTCAGTCATTGATACATATTGTTTTATTTTCGAAATTTTATACTGAGCCTAGGAAAACCTGGTTATTGCCAATCTTAAAAACACTGGGTTTACGCAGGTGTCGTCTTGCTTTCTTCATTTTACAACTACTGGAAGATGAGCTACCTGCAAAAAATATAGCATGCTACCTTAAGCTCTGTATCAGACACCGAGCAAATCTTGGGTAAAATCATTATGGACTCTTCCACCAAGATTATATAACTTTGTTAATCGTATCTATTGATTTTTTCATTGTATTTTTATTGTATTTTAAACTGTTCTAACATTGTTTTATTGTATATTGTCCTGATTTGTACACTCATTCAAAACCTGTGAACTTTTATGGTTTTCTATGGAAACTCGGAAACCGAATAAAGGAATTTTGATTTTGATTTTTTGAGCGTATACAAATAAAGTTACTTATCTATACACAGTGGTTCGCCAGTATTGATATATTTCATAGACGCACATGCTTCAATCTTCCCTGTCGTCGTGGTGGAAGTCCCACTGTCACAGAAATTTAAAAGTAATGCTACTTAATAGGCCTTAGAATACCCATTGGAAGAAAAAGAAATTGTTAACCTATTGACCTTATTTTAAAGCATCTAAACTTCAGCCAAACAAAGCAGTGACCCAGAGACACTCTTCCCCTGCAGAGCAACCATATCTCTGAGTGCTTTTGCACGTTGTTTGATACAAAGTCTCTATGAGCTCTGCTCAGTCACAGTAACCTAGCTTTGACCTTTTGACCATGATTCAAGCATGTGAATTTATGAAAGATATACAACTGTAGAACTTGATTGGTTTTCAATTACATTTTCTCAAACTTACATTACTGGCAAGTTCAGAGGGATGAGGATGTACACGCTCGGAATATGTTTTATATCAAAGTGCAAGCAAATTACACCTTCCAATAGCACCAAATTATTACACAATAACAAGATCGGCACACACGCTTAGTAAATAAAGCATGACTTTTAAAACATAGCAACATTTTATAGAGTACAATTAATTATTTAGGCCAGGACAGAGCTCAAGCCAGACTTACATGGCTGCTACAAAAGGCAATCAAGCGGTCCTATTGTTTCTGTAAAATAGAGACCTGGTTCAGGCTATAAAGTGATAAATAAAATATGTTTCTTTTAATTGCAGGAAAAGAATGTTGAGGAGAAGTTTAAACAGCTCTTGCTTGACATCAACATCAAAGAAGAGAAGGGTATGGAATCCCTGGACATCGGTGACCGGATGAGAACACTACAGCAGTACCTTGTAGCCCAGTTCCTAATGAAGAAAGGCATACCCATCTGGTGTCACAGAGGTTTGGACAACGCCTTTTACGTTGAGAATATTTCACTCACTGAGCAGTTGAGTCTCCTTAAAGCAACAATCCAGGTAACACTGAAAGAAGAGGGGGTAACACAGTCCTCAAACGAGACCAAAGACATATCCAGCTTTCGTCTTCATATCATAGAGGTACTGTACAACACAAGCAAGACCTTAGCTGCGAAACTATCCAGAGCTGTCTTTTCTGAGCTTTCCAGCACCAGCCAAGACTTTCTCGGGCACATATTATTCAGTGGAACCTGGACCCCAATCCAGGCAGTTCAATTCACTCTGAAGGTGGAGGAGAGCAGCGTTTCACAAGCGAAGGTGGAGGCCATCCTTCAATGTGTCCAGACGTACCAGATTGAAATAAACACGACCATTGCATCTTTGAAGGACCAGGATCCGATGCTTCCTCTACAGCAACATGTAAAGAATGAGAAGGACAAGGACCTAAAAACCATACTAGCGGAAATGAGGAAAAACAATTATCCTGAAAAAGTTCTGTCTATCTTGGAGAAACTGCTCAGTGAAGTTGGAGCTCGGCTTCCTGCATATAAAACCTTAGATCTGGATGAAAAGATGAAGAAACAAGGTATAGCTATGATCAAATCAATAAACTTTGAAAATCCTGATAATGAGACACTGGTGAATGTTTTGATTGGCTTGTGTGTGGCTGTTCAAGATACCACGACAATTGTAACACAGTCAGGAGAGAAGATTGAGGGCTATTTCCCACGCATGACTCAACTCGCATCTCTGTTGGCTCTTCTCATGTCTAAAGCCCCTGCATGCAATGGTTGTCTTTTGGAGATCTTTACCGGAGAGGGTAAATCTGCCATTATAGCCATGCTCGCCCTTATTCATGCCATTCGAGGGAAGAAGGTCGATGTGATCACAAGTTCACCAGTGCTTGCCCGTCGAGATCAAGAGGAATGGAGCAAACTCTACAAAATGTTTGATGTGTCTTGTAGTGTAGTTCCACCTCCAGGGCTAGATGAATGTACCGACTCAAGAGAAATTGACAAGGCAATTAAAAAGGCGTATGCAGCTGATATTGTGTACGGCACTGTTGGAAACTTTGCTGCTGACATTTTAAAACAAGAGTTTGAAAAAGGCAAAACCAGAGGAGACCGGACCTTTGACATAGCCATTGTGGATGAAGTGGACTATATGACCTTAGACAGCGGCGTCCAAGTCACGTACCTTTCACATGCAGCAACAGGAATGCGGCACTTAGAACAACTGCTGGCAGCCATCTGGGCAAAGATGTGCACTTGCCAACGCATCCAGGAGGCCAAAACTGGTGACATTCTGTGGGCAACAGGAACACAATACTTTCACAAAGTTGCTGCAGCAGCAGTCATGGGGCAAATCGCATCAGAGCATTTCTCCTCCCTCGACATTCTATTGCCGGGACTGCAGCTGGGATTCTTCACTGAAGAGGATGTGAAGAAGCTTCAATCCACCCTAGTAGAGTCTGATCAGCCAATCACTCAAGCTCCACAAGACTCTGCAATCAAAGAGCTTATGGATAAACTTGCACCTGCTCAGCAGCGAGATCTCTTGTCTATATTTCAGAAAGTTCTTGAAGATGCTGTTGTTTTTGAATATTATGAGCTAAAGGATGGTAAAGCATCTGAATTTGTGATCAGTTCCAGATCAGACAACAAATCCTCATCTGATCATGACAAAATTTGCATTCTTCTCCTGGAACGTGGCTGTGCCTGTGTGGTGATGAGCGAGAAGGCTCTGATAGAAGGAGCGATCACTGAACTGGAATCACGAATCAGGTACTCAGATACCTACCAGCCACCAGATAAACAAGAGAACAAGGACGAGACCTTTATTCTCCTGCCAGCCTACCTGAAGGAATATACTCGGGATAGGATGAAGGTCTTTGTGGAAAATGCTATGAAGGCAATCGTGATGGAGAAGGATCGAGAGTACATGATAGAATCAGCCACAGACACGAGTCAAGTGAAGGCCATCTCACCCATCTATGAATACCACTCCATCATCCCTGTGGACTTCAAAGCCACCGGTGTGCTTGAGAAGAACAAGCGCTGGGGTGACGGCTTACAGCAGTTCCTGGAGATGAAGCACCAGCTGGCGATCTCACCAATGTCAAACGTCACCAACTTCATGTCAAATTTCCATTTCCTTCAACGATACACTAAAGGCACAGGCATGTTCGGGGTCTCGGGAACCCTAGGGGATGAAGCAGAGGTTGAGTTTCTTAAAAAGCACTACAAAGTATCCTGCTATGTTATGCCTACTCACCGCCATACTAAGAGGACTGAGCTACCAACTCTCCAGGTCGAAGGAGGCCATGAAGCCTGGATCAAAAGTATCTGTGAACATGTGAAGGAGCGCACAAGTCCAAGCCAGTGGGGCAAGGGCCAAGCAGCATTAGTTGTCTGCGAAGATGTAAAAACAGCTGAAAAGCTTCAACAAGAGTTAATAGACTTAAAAGCTGTTTCCAAGCCAGATAAAATAACTTTGTACATTAGAAGTGATAAAGACAATATTGAAACAAGAATTTTTGATGCAGGAGATGTTATCATTGCCACAAACCTCGGTGGAAGAGGCACAGATGTTAAAATCACTAAAGATGTGAATAAATGTGGAGGACTCTTTGTGATTCTCACACATTTTCCCACAAACATGAGGGTAGAAAAGCAGATATTTGGCAGGACCTCCCGTAAAGGAAGCCCGGGCATGGTCCAGATGATATTAAACTATGATGAACTGTCTGCATCCTATCAGGACCAACCCATAGAGGTAATGAGACAACTCAGAGCAGACTACCAGAAAACGCACATCACCGAGATGGAGACTGAGGAGCTCTTTGAAGTACAGATGCGAGAAGAACTCTTTCAGAAGTTTTGTGAACATCTCAATGTGTTTCAGGGACAGTACAATAAGGCTGAACAACGTGATATCTATAAGACGTCTGATTCATCGAATGACTGTGGCTCCTTTGATTACTCTCAGACAAAGATAGACTACCGCCCAGCTCTCAATGCGTTAAAGGAGAGCTGGGCTCTTTGGCTCACACTACGTGACAAGGACATAGATAAACACAAAGACATCAAAGAGCTCAAAAGAGACCTTGACCAAGTGATTCAGAAGAGAGCAGATAGCCTCCTGCGAGGAGAATCAGATAACTTCTACGACTTCATCAAACAGGCTATGGATCGCATGTACCTCCACACTCAGAATAAAGGATCGGATTATGGGGCACTGTCATTCTGGAAGAAAGCAGAGAAGACTGATCGGGTGTACCGTGCTGTCTCACTCTACAATCAGGCCTACATCATAATTAATCTGGGACAGGAAGGATACATGCAGAAAGCATTGGATCTCTTGAACGAATCCAAGAGAATGATTGAAATCTATGTATCTGAGGTGACGAACACCACCGTTGCCTGCCAGATGTCCTGCTTAGCCAAGTTTGAACCTCACAACAGAGACGATCCCAACTTCACAAAACAAATGCAGACGCGCAAGAGTCTATTCAAGTCCTGGATCGACTACATCGATAAATCCATTGCAAAGCTAACTGAGTTCCAAAAGAACAGAAGCAACGCTATTACCAAGGACCAGGCTGTCTTCTCATTGGCAACTGATCACAGTCCTATAACAACCGATGAACTAAACGTGCTGTATGACTATGGCCTGTCCTTTGTGTTTGAAGTCGAGAAGAAACCAGAGTTCTGCATCAGTGCTCTCATTTGCTTCATTATTGGAGCTTTGCAGGTCCTCGCTGGGATTCTTGTGTGTGTTTTTACCTGCGGGACGGCTAGTCAGTTTGGAATGGGTCTGATTTCGGAGGGTGTGTCGGACATGATATCAGGGATCGAAGGGATGATAAAAGGGGCATTCAATTGGGCAGAATGGGCAATATCCAAGGCCATTAGTATTGGGCTATCACTCATAACTGCAGGTTTTAGCATCATTAAAAAGGCAGCACAGGCGGTCATGAAAGTGACAAAAGGTCTACTCAATGGAACAAAAACATTTGCATCGCTTGCTGATGACATCATTCGTTCTGGAAAAGCGATAGTTTCTTCAGTTAAAACATCTGTAACATCAGCCACCTCTGCCATTTCCAAAAATACTCTTTCTAACTCCATTAAAACCCTCGCCTCAAATTCTTCCATGAAGAAGAACCTTGTGCAGGCAGTGAAGTACACTGGTAAAAAAATGGCCAAACAAAGTGCTATTAAAGTATTAGATTATGGCATGGATGCAGCCCTCGAAGGAGTCTTCAAGGAACTATTTAAAAACGCCTTTAAAGGCATGATAGCAAAATCCATCAAGCAGAATCAAGCTTTGAAACAAACAATTATAAAGTTTACAGTTGTCAATGGGGTACCAGAGATGGCCCTTAAAACAGAAAACCCATCAACTTTTCAGATTCGAGACACTAATAAACAGCTGATGACCAGTCTAATGGCAGATGTTTGCCGGTCTGCTGTTAATGACATTGCTAATGATTTCAGCACATTTTCAAAATGCTTTTCTTATCTCGACTCCATGAAAGATGGCATTCTGAAAATCATGGAAGAGGCCGAGATGAAAGAAGACATCCTGAAAGGATTCAAGCTCAGTGTTGAAGTCGGAAAAAGAACTGTCGAGTTTGTGCGGATGATAAATTCTGCCCCAACTCAAGACATGATTGACAATCGAGTCATTCCTTTCATAGTCAAAGAATGTGAGGAGCTAAAATCTGCTGCCGACTATAAGGATGATGGACGCCGCAACTTCCCAGCTGTAGAGATGATGAAAGAGCAACTGTTGGATATGATGTCCCAAAAGATCAATGATAAGTTTGTAGATTTGCTTTCAAGCCGCCTAAGAGGTTATGTGAGTAAGCCTTTGCGTGCAGCCGTGAATAAGCAAGCAGGTAAAACCCTCGACAAAATTCTTGGAATGAAAAAGACTGAGCGATTCTTCATTGAACAAAAACACAAAAGCGATATGAAAAAGACACAAGATGAGGGGGAAAAAAATAAATTAACAGAAGATCAGCAGAAAGAAGTCAATGATTATGTGAAGAAAATGCAGGATACAAGCTGCCCGGCGACCGAGCTGGACCTGAACGTCCTCACCAAGAGTGACCTGCTGAATGGGAAAGGCATCAAGGTCATCATGGTGGACGAGAAACAGAAGAAGATCTCAACGGAGGTCTACCCCGGCAAAGACTCCGCATCCGGCGTCATCACCCTGCAGCTGCAGAAAGTAAAGGAGAAAGATGAAGGGTAAGGCGGCAACTGATGATTACTAACAGAATAACTCATAGATATATCTGCTGATTATTATTTAAATATTGTACATTTGTTTAAATGTACACTTCAGCATCAGTGGGAGCACGGACCAACAAATGCATGTCGGATGAGGAGAAGATGGGAAGTCGCCAGGAATCACTGATAGCCTGCACTGATGACTGTCACTGATAAGCTGCACTGATAGCCTGCACTGAAGGTGTAGTGTAGTTCCTACATTCCCAATGGGCTCTGCGCATTGGAATCATATATTCTATAGTTTAGACGTAGGACTGAAGTCGACTAGGTCTCTATTGAATATATTAAACTTAATTGTGAGTGCCAGCTAGCTCAGCGGTCACTAGAAACTTTCTCTAATTCACAGGAAGGGATCAGTATCTGACAACCGGATAAACATACCAACTTTGTTTCCCAAGAATAAGAGATCAATCTCTAGAGTCACAGAAACAATAGATAGCTATTTTACTCAGTCAATCGTGCATGCTTCCTTTCACCAGAGGTGCTGAGAAAATAGAGAGACAGGCTTTTTCAATAAAAAGTATTTATTGAACAGTCTTCTTTCTCAAGCATAAGAAATGTACTGCTACAATCGTAATACTGGTTATAAAATAGCACTGTAAGAGCATGATATGGTTTCTAAGCCATAAAATGCCTAAAATATATAAAATACATACAGTGATAAATAATGACTAAAAGTACTCAACTGGTGCTTCTAAAATACGCCTACCCCGGTGTACCTAACCTAAGTCTAGTACAAGGGAAGAAGTAAGTGAGGAGTAGCTTAAGTTTAGTATTCTTCTTCCAAGACTCTATCTAAGAATTCTCTGCGGGTCTAATCAGCTCCGTACCTTGGTTTTAGAATGAAGGAGGTCTTGTATCTCTCTCTCAGGACTCGATCTCCCGGCAACCCACAAGAATAGCCTGGAAATACTGGAGCTGGATTTCTCGGCAGGAGAAAAGACAGCGTCTCTTAGTGCGTCAGTTGGAGGGTCGGCTTCCTTGAGCACTTGCTACAGCAGGGCGCTTCGGGCAAGTAGATAGTCGATCTGCTCGAAACCACTGTGTGTTTGTCTTGGCAAATGTAGGCACATTTATACCTTGAAGGTGCCGATTTTGAAGTATGATTGGACATAATAACGTCATCAAAGACTCACTTCTTTGAAAACTCCAAGATTTCCTAGATAAATTAGTATTCAGGCAAGGGGAAGTCCCTAGCTGCTGAAGGCAGGTTTTTCTAAGAAAACGTTGTGGGTTCTTGGAAATTAGTGGAAGTAGCCATGCCGTATTTGGGCTGCGTAGGCTCCGTCTAAATATGGGTATGATTTCTTTGCCTATGTAAGGATCAGGTGATTTATACCTGTATATGGGCATGAATCGGGAAAATTACACTAGGGTCATAGATTCGTACATAACAAAGGCCTTTGCGGCTAACCTGCACTGATAGTCTATACCAGTGGTTCCTAAACTGTGTGCTGTGGCTCCCTAGCCAGAGGAGACACACACCAAGCACTTTAATGCATTTAAGGTTGAAGGGTCTGTTGGCTTCAGTAAACTAATTAGACTTAAACGCATGATGTCAATGATTTGTAGGAGACATGCCTAAAACTGCAAACGCAGCACTTAGTTTATGGCATGTTGAGGGAGACATACTCCATATTTCACTGGATCCCCACGTTGCAACACTCCTAAAGTAGGCAGAAGATGCCTGATTTATTTTGTTAGACTCGTTAATAGTTTAGTTTTTTCAAATGCATTTTAAACCAATGCAATTTATCAGGAAAGTACAGTTGTCCTGTCAATTAAACACACTATTATTAAGTATTGACGTGTGTACTTCAATCATAGGTACTTTCAGTACACATTTCTTTCAGTTCATACACATTTCTAGAAAGGCCTGCTCTCTCCTGGAGCACAGGGAAGTAAAACACCATGTATGGCATAATGGCAAGATTTGGAAGCAAGAAAGAGGGACGTTTAAAAAAAAGTGGAATTTATTTTACTTGCATTGATTTGGAGGCAATTTTAGGGAGGAGACAGCAAAAAAAGGAGTATGTGGTTTACAAAGTCATGAGTCGCCCTGCTGAGACAGGTGTGTTGGTTCTTATGACATGGGTAGAAATGGAAGTGTATGCAAATATTCGTCAAGTGCAGAAAGACTTTGGCAATGGGGCCTACATGCATAGAGCTGCTATCTAGCACTGTAAGTGAGATAAAAAAGTTTGAGGGGGTACTCTAAAAAAGGCATGGGCAAAGAAGTGTAACTAGGAATATTTTTTTAGAGGCGCTGTTTTAGTTATATGAAACACCCTGCGTATATGATTCTAATACCTTCATCAGCTTCATCCCACTCATTTTCAGGGAGAAAAAGTACTCCAGAGACCGGGCTTACATCACCCCCACCTTCCGAAAAAAGTAACAGTGCGGAGCCACGGGCAATGGCCAATGGGTTAAGGGAGCTGCAGGATGAAAAAGTTTGGGAACCACTGGGTTAAAGGAAGACTCAGCCAGCGACTCCTACGGTTCAGCTGTGCCGTACCATAGACACATGTCTGGCAAAGGCTGTGGGAGCTATTAACAAGGAGGTAGATCAGGCGGAGAATAGGCTTTCAGTAGACATAGGATGTTCAGGACTAAGGTTTTCACCTAACTTGCCATCGATCCCCAAGGCCCAGGTCAAGGCGGCCCTCCCAGTTCCCCCTCTATTGTCCTCAAACTCGGTTCTAGTTGAGTCACTCCTACCCATCCACCCCACCCTCTGACCTGGCAAGTTTGCCTGTGCCTAAACGGAAACGGAAGGCCAAGAGGACCACGGAATCCCCTGTGACCACATGCCAGGGACTTGCGAATACTGCAACCAGGCTAATTGCAGAGGAAGTGCTGACCCACCTGGGGCCAGCTCTACATAATTTCATGGTTACTCTTACGGACCTTTTATCTCTGCTTTTGAATAGATTGGATAAGCTGAAGCTAGCTTCCAGGGTTTTGGCTAGCAACATGAATACTCTTTTGACTTCAGTGGCTAAACATCCACTGTATTAACTGCCAGAGTGTCCATCATTAGCTGATACCGTGCTCCTCGCTAATCCCTTGAGTAGCAGTGTTACCCTGCACGCGAATGCTTCCCTAAAACCCAAGGGAGTTACGGTCCAGCATACAGTGCTAGGGGCTGGTAGATTTTTGACCGTGGGAGATTGCACAACCCATGTCGCTCGGTCGAACCAGGTCCTAGGTCTTGCAGACATCTCTTACCTTGGATTGCAGCTACCCAAAGATTTCCAGCTCCCAGTGATCGTCCTTCCCCCAGCATGCGCCCCCTACTCTGGTCCTGTCAGGGATGCCTGGCCTACCAGCTCACAAAAAGGAATCTACGGTACAACTGCTCAATAAAGCTTCCCATTGGTTGTCCCTGCACTCTGGGTATTCTGTCAGGGATCAATGATACCTTGATGGTGAGGAGAGTGGCGTGGATAGGCCGATCAAGGAAAATATTTGAGGAGACTGATTCATTATATCGGTACTATAACCAGAGCTAGCATAGAAAATCCTCTCCAGAGCATCTAAATTATTTTCCCCAACCTCATGCATTAAACTACTCCAACTATGCTTTTTCTATAGACCTCCGCTCGGAAACTCAGGGGAGGGAATTCTCACAAGAGGTAGGCTTAATGAAGAAGGCATGGGGCAGGCTTTGTTACTTTCAAACTCGTATGCTCCCCTTGTAGATATGAATAAGTTGGATTGACTTCAGGAGTTTGAGGAGACACTCGTCTATCCACTCCAACAACAAGGCCCACCGAGACAGAGTGTAGAGAAAGTTAGCCCTTCACTAATATCGAGCCCAAATGTGATTTTAGCAACTTCCCTCCCTAACACACGTCCTGTGATTAACCACATGCCCTAGGTGAGCCCTCATGCGCCTCTTTCTTATTTTCCCCTCCCGGAAACATCAACCATACTAATGGTAGATAATGTAATCTTATCTCCTGGAACATGACAGGTCTGTCCTCCAAGTTTACTGAAGACAGATGGCTACTGTATGTTAGGTCAGACAAATTCATATGCTTCCATGAAACCTGGGAGTCTCAGAATACGTTTTTTTTATGGACGGGTATAAGACTATCTTCTGCCCAGCGTCAGACTCAATAATGGGATAAGCTAGTGGGGGCCTAATTTTATTTGTAGATCTAGAACTTTGTAATGATTTAAAGATTTTAAAGTGGGACTCTCAGGTATTCCAGGGTATAGAATTGCATAAGGGGAGAGCACTTACACTTGTTATTATCAATTTTTATGATACCAAAAGAGGGGGGGGGCTAGTCTTCCAATCTCAATGCCTTAAATTGTGCCCTAGACTCAATAAATGAGGAGGGCTGTGGGCACATGAACCTTATTTTAGTGGGTGATTTCAAATGTCATTTGTGCCCATCCTTTGTGAACAATCAGTCGATTGCCCAGCCTTGCCTGTTTTTGGATGACCTCAACACGGAACTCACCATGGAAGGGAAGGTGTTAAACAACCTCTTACTTACTCATAACCTGGTACACACCCTCGACCAGTGGCATTCTTGGCCTGATTCTCAAATGCCCCCGACCTATAAAGGAAGGGGTTCTGCATCTATCATAGACTTTATATTCATGACAGCACCAGTGGGAGTTATCCCCGGCTCATTTGATATAGAGCACAGTGCTTTTATTGACCACAATCCACTGACACTTGTGCTGACAGGGCCGGACAACCCCCAATAGGCCCTTGAAAGCTCCAGGCATCTTTAACCTTCACTGATCAGGGTAGGAGCCTTCGATGGGCGTGCATAGAAGTAAAGGCCTTTAACCATAGCCTTTTTTCCTCCTGTCAGGAAAAGAACGGTGCATGTCTGGATTGTCTGGCTTGTTCTCTTCCAAAGCTCAGGTAGTTTCTGGCCTTTTAACCACACAGGCAGCGGGGAGTGCCCCAGCTTCCCCCTTATGGTTTGATCACAAGTGTTTGCAGGCTTTAAGAAGGCTAAAAGCAGCCCTGAAACAGGTGCCGTGGAGAAAGACAGAGGGCCTCGTGCTGACGCTTTTATAAAGAGACACTGAAAGAGCGCAGGCTCCAACTTCAAAAGCGGGCTTAGAAGGACTTAACCAAAGAGGACAAATTGAGGGATTCATCCTTATTTTGGGAAATTATCAATTGCTCTGCAAACCCATTCAAACTGTCTGTGTACCATCACAACACGCCAGATCAGTGTGTGTCCCATTATGAAAAAGTTTACAATGTAGGCTGTCAGGGCGACCGATGCATAGACATAACTTCCTGCCCGGCGATTTCCTCCATTAGTTTTTCTCTGGAGGAGGTGTCCTCGAGCATCGAGTTGTTGGCACAAAACAGGGCCACGGGCCCTGATGGCATAGCCCGACCTTCTCAGCGATAACATCGAGGTCTGGGTTCCTATATTGACCAAAGTCTTAAATTTAGTGGCCTCCAATGGTGTATTGCTCTCCTGGTCCACTACCATTATAATGGCAACTTTAAAAAAAGGAGATAAGGATAACCCACAATCTTTTCAACCATTATCCCTCATTTATGCCTTAGTCAAGGTCTTGGGTCGGTTACTCTTATCCAGATTGTCTTTGTGGTCCACAGATAGCCAGAGTTTATCAGATGTCCAATATGGCTTCCAGAAAGGTTAGTCAACTAAGGCCCAACGTCTCAACCTTTATCTCCTGAAATCTAAATACACAGCGGCACAACCGGGCACTATGTACTTTGTTTTAATGTAACTTACATTCGCTTTTGACCGGGTAAACCCGACTAAGTTGTGGGGCATATTAACCTCTCTGGGAGTTTATCCTTGCATTGTCCATTTACCTATATCCCTCCATGCCCACACAATGGTGGCAGTGAGATTTGAACATGAGGGAGACCTGTCTAATCATTTTAATTGTTCACGGGGAGTGCATCAAGGCTGCATTTTAGCTCCTTTCTTATTCTCAGTTCATATTTTTGGCCTTGAGGCTGCCCTTTTGGCATTCCAGACAGACTCCCCTAGAGTAGGCGGGAGAGCTTTGCCAGGACAACTTTATGCTGATGACGCGGTGCTCATGGTCCGTATTGGCCGGGGCTTGCAGGTTTTAAAAGATTGTTTGTGGCATTCATGGACAGCTGGACCTGTCCGTTAATTTTACAAAGTCATACGTTTTACTGGCAGGTCCCCGGGAGGCTGCAGACAAAAAGTTTTAAAACTGGCAAACATACTCTTGGAAAAGTCCCGACCTTCCCTTATCTGGGTGTGTTATTCGATGACAAATTACAGTGCGAAGTCCTCTTAGATGGGAAGAGGACCGACCTGAATAAATCCTTAGGTGCCATCACTAGCTTTGCAAGTAGATTGGGTTCAAGGGACCCCAAAGTCATCTTAAAATTGTATGAGCCTAAAGGCATTTCTAGAGTTTTACATGGCAGCGAAGTTTGAGGGTATGTGCCATCACACAGTTTGCAGGTGGCGGAAAATACTTTTCAGCACCGGATCCTGAGAGTCCCGCAAGGCACGCCAGCCTGGTCTGTGCATGAAGAGCTAGGGGTTGGTTATCTGGCTGATCAAGTGGCAATCACACCTTTAGTGGGCTGGTTAAATATATGGACATGCGAACATAAGGGTTTAAAGTGCATGATCCTATCGTATTGTCTGGCATTGGATGATTGCAATAAAATCCCTTGGATACGATACGTAAAGGAGTACTTCCAGGCCATAGGAAGGCCAGACATTTTTCTTGCACATGACACTTTAAGTTTCAGGGACGTTAAAATTGTAAAAGACCTACACCACAAATTCTTTAATACGAATCGCGAAAACACTGAGCTTAGTAACCCCTCGGTGAGGTCCTATGTAATGTTAACATCGGTCCTGTGTATTGAACCATGCCCCTCGGCCTAACTAGAGCTCATGATAGATTTCTAATCACACGTTTTAGATTCCATCAGCCTCATCATTTTTTAGCATCTCCGGATATTTTCGTTTTTCCGTCTGACCAAAGAGGTCCCTGTGGCTGCAATCTTCGATCTCCTCAGGACACGTTACATTTTGTATTATTGTGTTCATTTTTTTCTTTGCCCAGAAAACGCTTCCTCGACCCTTATTAAAAAGTCTGATGTTTAGGCAGGCCAAAGTGGCACTCTTGCACGTACAGTTGTTACGTAACCCCTTTACACTCTGTGCAGTAACAAGTTTTTTGTGGGCCTCTTACAGATCTAGGCTCTCCAGAGTTGACTGAACTTGTGTGGCCTGCATTGGTAAATTGGTTTATTTTGCACGCGGGTGTGGACAGCCCCACAGAGTTTTACTCATTTGTACTGTTTATGTTATGAAGATTTAGCTGCATGAAATGCTTTTTTATATTTTATGTGGTGTAATTTTCATTATTGTTTGATTTTTTTACTGTATCTTTTATGGATGTATTTGCACCCAAATAAAGAAAGCCCTATATATATATATAACCTGCACTGATAACCTGCACTGATGGCTTTCACTGCTAACCTGCACTGACATCCTGCATTGATGACCTGCAACAATAGCTTGCACTGATGACTTTTACTGCTAACCTGCACTGATGACCTACACTGATCATCTTCAGTGGCAGCTCACACAGTTATCGTGCACTGCGCATGCATTTGTTTCACACACTTTAGGTTTGGTGCAGAAATGGTCTCATTAATTGATCTTTTCCAGGGATTCAAACAAGACCAACATTCTCATCAATCGTGTCCAAGGAAAGGAAAGTCTATACAAGGGGCAGTTCAACTTGGTAGCGCCTGATGGTTCTGTGATCCCAACCAAGTCTGGGGACAACTCCCTGTACCGCGCTCTGGCAATGGCCAAAGGGGTCCAGCCCAACCAGGATATCTCAAAGGAGGCGGCGGATTTCAAGCAGAAGGTGTATAAGGAGGTAAGTTAACATTAATTATAGTTAAAAGAAGAGATGACACTTTATAGGCTGCGTTGACATTTTAAGGCCTTGAGCACAAGTGAATGCAGGGCACGACTTTTCGCATCAATCCTGTCACTGCTTCTGGTGTCATTGTGTGAGTGACTCTTTCTCGATGCTTCCCCATTCTAAACAATGCTCCCGCCCTCTCACCTACTCGAGGAGACGGCGTGAGGGTTCTGGACAAAGCTCAAGAGATTTGAACGGGATTTGGCGCATAAACTGAAGAGGGAGATTTGTGATATTGGATCCTGCCTTTTATTTGTCCCCACACTGGTGGTCCGTTGGGTTGGAATTATCACCACATGATAATAAGTCTAATTAAAGACAGTGAAGCCTTGAGAATGTTACATGTGTATATAAACTGAGGCAACAAAACACGTGTTGGCTGTCGATCTGGCTTACAAAACTGCATATGAAGATTCCACTAACAAGTATAAAAGAATGAAGACACTAATATGATCTGTTTAATATGTGTGCTGACATACTATTGCTAATGCTGTCATGTTTTATGGAAAATTGAATTTTACATGTGCTAGGGAGTTGAACCTCCCTCAGAGTGGCAGTCTGTGAGGGTGCCATTGACAGAATGCCCTCGCCCCACTTCCTCATATTTATTCCTGCATGTGTCATGACATTCATTCTGATCTACATGTGTGAGGGAGCCTTGTGTGCTTTACTCAGAGTCACATCTCTTCTCACCTGGCTCACTCCTTCTGGTGTTATTGTGTGAACTTTGGGTGCCACACCCAGAGCCACATCTCTTTTACTCACTCCTGGCTCACTCCTTTCGATCTAAGTGTGTGAGCGAGCCTTGACAGCCACACTCAGAGCCACATCTCTTGTACATACACCTAAGTACCTTTCTACAACATCTTTGGACATCGATTGAACCCCAGAGAACTCGTTGCTATCCCAACCTCCACCAACTAAGAAACCCACCTTACAGAAAGGACAACTCTCAGAAATGAAACAGCTGTAATCATGCAGACCATCCATTCAGGGGGCCCAACTGACCAATGGCCTCACCACATCTACAACGGAGGAACATCACCATTCAGCACCACCCTAACCCACCTCATCAACACCTCCATCAGGTCCACCAGTTTCCCGGATGAATGTAAGCTTGCAGAAATCAATGCCCTACTCGCGACACACATCCACTGAGTACCTTTTGATTCATCTCCCTGCTCCTCTAGCCAGCCAAAGTAATTGAAAAGGCCACCGACAAGCAACTCATAACCCACCTGGACCTTCACCGTCTTCTAGACAACACTCAATCATGATTCAGGAGGGAACACAGCACTGACAGAGCACTCATCCTGACCACCGCCAACATTCAAATCATCCTGGACCTAAGAGAAATAGCAGGACTCATCCTGTTTGACCACTCCGCAGCCTTCAACACTGTCTCCCATAACACTCTCATCAGAAGACTCCACAAGATTGGCATACAAGGATCATCTCTTAAAGGGGTATGTTCCATTCCCATGGCATGAACCCAAAGGGTCAAGCTGCAACCCTTCACATCAGAGAACAAGAAATCGAAATCCAGAGTCCCACAGCGATCCTCTTGCTACATCACATCCATGGAAAGGCCTCCCTTAACTCTCAGAGCCATCTCTTCACTTCTTGAGTCCCACAAGACGCTGAGGACCTGCCTCTTCAAATGAGCACCTTCAGGACCAGACACCTACATACCTTCACACCTGCCCAAGCTCTTAAGTACTCTTTTGGGTGACTTGTGTGCTATATATTAGCGCTCTGAAACCTACCGGTGATTTATGCGCTATATAAATACAAATACATACATACATATAAACCAATATGTCATAACATATTATGACATAGCCCATAGTCCAGTGAGCCTTGGGAGCCACATTCAGAGCCACATCCCTTCTACTCACCACTGGTTCACTCCTCTTGATCTGACTCTTCATTGACACTTGAGAAACCCCTGCTATAATTGTGTGAGTGAGCCTTTGGAGCCTTAGCCAGAACCCATTCTATTCTACTTACACCTGGCTCACTCTTTCAAGTCTCTCTCATCTTCAGTTGAAAAGTTTGTGGGTGGCCTTCAGGCCTATCCGTATCGATCCTCTCCTCTGCCGATGGACGGGATTAATTTTCAGGTCTGTCCTCGGTGCCACTCCAAGTACCCTCGCACTGATCTACCCCATGTCTGCAACCTGTGCTTATCACCGGAGCACAAGGAAGGAGACTGCGAGGCCTGTCGTTTGTTCAAGTTGAAAAAGACTCCTCCAGATCATTGGGCTCGATGATGAAAAATGCAGAACCAAAGCACTCAACAGACGCCGGATATCAACAGAGAAGAATCTGAACATGAAGAGGCGGACGCTGCAGAAGAAGAGGAGGCCTTTTAAGTCTGAGAATCAGATTCTGACCTTGAGATTGAGTTGGAGTCAGAAGGCATTCCAGCAGGACAGGGTGTCATGAGTACCAAAATCCCTGCACCCCATAAACTATCATTTACTAAATATAAGGCTTCAGCACAACTTCTGTCTTTAGGCCTTGGTCGGCACCGAGATGACGTTTCTGAAACAAGTGCTCAAGCCTTGAGGCTCAGGATCGAGCTGAGACAGATTGTTTTCGGACTCAAAAATGTTTTCTCCAAAAGACACATCTGGTTTAGAGCCCTAATCCTCCATTTCAAAACAAAAGTTAGTTTCGGAGCAGAAACCTTCCACTTCCAAAGACAAGAAAGACAAGTCTGGTTGGCCACCAAAACCTCTGATGCCGATATCAAAAGATGATATTTAATATCCCCAGAACCAATCTTAGACATTACGATGGAAAAATTGGTTCCAAAGCAGAAACATCTCTACATCAGTCCTGTCTCTGCTTCTCTTCAGCAGCATATTTACCTCTTCCTACATACACCTGCATACTTCTCCACTACCACCCCTCTATCAGCCCTTTACTCCTGGTCCAAGCCCTTCCCCCAAACTATGGTGTATAGAAGCTCTCCCCATGTGCCGTGAAGTGTATTATCCTGGGGAATTAACCTTTCTGACACCTTTTTAACATCCATATCCCTCTTTCATTGTACAAAAATATATACTTGGTATTGGTTTTCTGCCTGTATGTCAGTATGTCAGTAGTATGGGCTCCCAGCGCGGTTAGTTATGTGAAATTCAGGGGTCTATTCAAAGTATGCATTGCGGACTGCAGTTAATTGGGTTTCCAGATGTGTTTATATGGCATTCCACACCACATAATTCAACAACAAATTACATATTTCAACTCAACAACACAATTACTCAACACACCACATACAGCTAAAGCATATCACAGAATTCCACCTCATGCCACAAAATTCAACAGCACACCACATAATTAAACTTCACAACATAACACTCCACAACACAAAATGTAATTCTGCATAATTACACTCCATGACACACAGTTCCACTCCACATAATGGAAGTACACTCAATACCACATAACTACTATTCACATATCTCCACTGCACACCATGCCACATAATTCGAATTTACAAATACACTCCACACCACAACTCCACCACACACGATTCCGCAACTAACAATTCCAATCAAGCCCACTTAATTCCACTCCACACCAAATACACTCACTCCAATCCAAAACACATAGGGAAAACACATTGTCATTTACAACGCCAATACCTATCATTCTAACAATTGCAAGACCAATTTGCATTGCAAATGCTTCTTTAGGCTTGCAGATTCTTGCATAGCAAAGATAAAGGGATACAAGTCAAAGATGCACAAAGGAAGTCCTTCCTAAAGCTGATTAGTCACATCCTGTTCTGTCCAGATCCGCTCTACAAGAGAGTCTGCAGCCTTGAGGGCACAGGGGGGTGGGAGCCTCGGCTGGAGATATGTATGCCGCAGCTACCTGGGCAAATCCTTCTAGATCTGTCAATCGCTAAAACTCAAGGCACTGAGGTTATGTTTGGTACAAAGATATTCAAGTTTAAATAGGTGTCTTTGAAGGACTCTTCATTTTCATGACTGTCCAGATACATGAAGTTCTTGCTAAAGTTCTTGTTACTTCGGGCAGCTTGAGAGGGAGCTTATCCCAAGATGCTGGTCCTAGATCGGTAAGTGACCTACCTCCCGCTCTAACTCGCCAAATTCTGGGAATCACTGCTAGCAAATTATTGGCAGACCTCAGGTTTGTTGACGGGCCATAGAAATTGAACCTTGTTCTAAGGTAGACGGCACTAGTCTGGTAAAGTGGCTCGTGAACTAGTACTAGTGCCTTGATCCAGATTCTGTTCCTGATAGGAATCCTGGGAAGACTGCTCAGATGAGGGACATACGCGCTCTCACTGGCAGATTCAGGAGAAAATGGGCTGCCACATTTTGGACCACCTGTAGCCTATAAAACAGGTGTCCCGTTGGGTGGAAATAGAGAGCGTAACCATAGTCCAGGTTATCAGGGCTGCTTTTTGCAGTGATGGAAAAGTAATGAAGGAACTTTTCAAAGGACTGCAGTAAATCAAGGAAGGTGCCTACCACTGACTTAATCTGTAGCTTAAAAGACAGATGTCATCAAATTTGAACCATAAGTTCTTAACTATGCTTCTTTGGGGTAATGGGTGGAGACATCTCAGGCCAGAAAGTCTGCCAGGTTTCTGGAGACAAGTATTGTCAAAGAAAACAATTTCTGTTTTGTCCGCATCGCACTTGAGTTGGTGAACGGCCAGCCAATGGAGGTCTGCAATCAGGCAGATTTTCATCAGCAACCCTGAAATCTCTTCTCCTTTGCCACATCAAAACAAAAGCGAAGTATTGTCAGCGTACTCTATACCTTAAGCCCCCAGGGCAACTGCTATCTCCGTAAGAGCAGTGAGAAAGGTAATAAATATAGTTTGGCTCAAGGCCGATTGCTGGGGAACTCCCACTGGCTCCTCATGCACTTTCAAGGAGAAGTTCGGAATCCAGACCTGTTGACCCTGCCTACCAAAAAGGAGGTGAGCCAGCCAAGACTTGACACGCTATACCAATGGACTCAAGGCGCACCAGAAGCCTGGAGCACCAGACTGTATCAAAGGCTGCTGATAGGCCTAACATGATCAGCAGCGCCTCCGGCCCAAACCACCCCAGGCATCTAAAATGTCTTTAATGTATTCTGTTACTTCCGTAAGTGCTGTCGAAGGACTAATGTGGGTTCAGAAATGTATCATACAAGAGGAAAGTGAAAGAGCAGGAAACAGCTGCAAAGCCTCAAACTAGTGTTGATGCTTAGCTGGGATGACCTTTGTGCAATGTGCATTTGCTGAATTCCACAAAATGTGTGTAAATGCTGCTAAGAGGCTGGTAATATTGCCTTATGATGCACTCTCAGCTGCCACATGTTCTGCAGGAATTTGGAGCAAGCAGCACTTTTCATGCTTTTAGGGTAAGGGGCATCTCACATGATTGTATAAAGATAAATACAATATAAATGTGAAGACCCAACCGGGATTCATGCACAACTAATTCCTACTGGAGTTTTCGGGCTTATTGGAAGAGCATCGTTATCCCATAGGGTACTGTTGTAACCGAGAATCAGTACTAACCAATTAAAAGAAACACAACTGCGGGAAGTGCCATAGTGTGCATACAAAGTTTCAAATCGCCCCAGTGAGATAACAAATGTATCTTTCCCTTCGTCTGGCACCACAGGGAGACAACAGGCTGATATTTGGTCATCATGGCATAATGTGTTAAATGTCAACACACTGGAAAATATTTATTCAGGCATGGGTAAACCAACCACAGATATTGTAGCGGTAGGCTCATTCTTGCAACAGATTGTCTTTACATTCCAGACATGGCCCTAGTCATCAGGATATCAAGACACGCACTACAGTCATGAATCAATCCCTCTGTGCTTGCTGTGCCAGCAGGCCCCAATTTGCACTGTTTTATCAGCAATAATTTTCCGGTCCTCCATCTCGGAGGTACTTACCACCAGGGCACTACTTACTACCTTGTCCCCAAAGGGGTTCCTGAATACCGGATACCTCCCAACATCTTAATACACACCAAGGCATCTCAGGTAGGGCAGGAGAGTCCAGGACCACCAGCAGGTCAGTCCCCCCTCCCGTCAAACTGTAGTCACCATTGAATGCTCACCCTGTTCTAGGGTCAGACAGTCCATGTGTTCGACATGGCATCATTGGTGTGAATCTCCCTTCCATTTTGACGGATTGCCTCCTCTGTTTTGATATGTTTTTGCTGGTTTTATGCTTTGGGCACTGTGCCACTGCTAATCAGTGCCACAGTGCAAGTGCTCCCTATGTTAAATTTATGTAGTAATTGGTTATTCCATGATTGGGTTATTTGATTTATCTGTCAGCCCCTAGTACAGTGCACCAAGTGTGCCCAGGGCTTGTAAATCAAATGCTGCTAGTGGGCTTGCAGCACTGGTTGTGCCACCCACAGAAGCAGGTTGTACAGTGTGTCTCAAGCCTGGCATTGCAAGGCCTGTGTGCAGTCTAGCACTGCCATGTTGACTTGGCCAAGTGCACCCTCTTGCCAGTCCCTAAACCTTCCCTTTGCTTCATATTAGACACACCTCTGATGTGTGTAGCATGTTCTAATAGTGAATTACAGCCATTTTCGTTTTTCACTATTGAAGGCTACCTGTTCTCAAAGGTCAGAATGGGCAGTTAGATTATTACATTATTATAATCCTAACTGACTCAGGGAACATGGTAGAAATTCAAATGTAGTATGCCTGAACTCAGAAAAATAAAATCCATCTTTTAGTAAAGTTGGTTTTAATATTCTGTGTTTGAAAATATCACATTTAGAAAGGAGGTATTTTCTTGCCTAACTATCCAGGCCTGCCTCTACTGGGTTGTGTATTCCTTGTCTGGGTTTGTGAGTGACAGGGCTGGGGGATTCCAGGAGACAGGCTGGGGCAGCCCGGTGGTGAATAGGGAGATCTGATGTGTCTGCCCTGCACTTTGAAAGGAGAGGAGGAATCATGTCAACAGAGTGCTCCAGAGCTGTATCTTCCTTCCCCTGTGCTGGCTCCACCTCCTGTGGGGCGGCTGATATCTCTGCCCTGCACAGTTAAAGGAAGAAGAGAGTCATCTAAACAAAGTGCTCAGGAACTAGTTTGCACTAGGCAGAGGCCTCCCTGCCTTCAGAGATAAAAGGATTTTGGGATATAAATATTGGGACCCTGATCCCAAGAAATTAGATCACTTCTGGACAAGAAACCTTTCTGCCAAGGAGAAGAAGAGAAGAACCAAGGAAGCTGCAGGAGTTTGCACTGCCCCTCTGCTAGTGTGCTGTTTGCTGGGTTGGCCTGCAGTGGTTGCTTCATTGCCAAGGGAAAGGCGAAGGAACATTTTAAGGACTTTCATCATTTACAGAATATTCTCCAAGGGCTTGAACTGTGCTTGCTTCCTGCTGAAGACTCAGGGACAAAAGACTTCACCTCCAGCTCCCCGCTGAATTTCCTTGCTGGGAATTCTGACTCCAGACTCTTACGTGCCGCTGGGAGCTGGAAGCACCATGCATCAATAAGAAGCGTATCCATGCCACAGCTGAAATTGTCGCATCACCGGGGAAGTGAGCCTTCGCTGCATCTCCCTGGAAGATTGTGTTCATCTTGCTGCCTCCTGACGCATCACCAGAGAAGCGTGACGCCTTCGTGAGAGTCGCCATTACATCACCGGAGAAGTGTGCCGCAGGGCATGTCACGGCTCCAAAATACAGAGACGTCTCAAGGCTACCAGGGCGTCAACGCATCGTCATCGCATTGCAAGGGCGCCATCTTCTCGCATCGCAAACAGATCATCGCATCACATCAAGGCGGCATTTTGCGCACCACAACGGGCCCTCAGGCTGAGAATCTACGTATCACCTCCACACCTGTAAGGATCACGAGGCAAACCCTGCTCTGTACAAAAATTGAGGCCGGACAAATCATCTCCCCTGGATCACGGAACCAACGCATCTCCCCTTTTGCGAGCATTTTGTTTACTTTGCTTTACGCATCCATGTACTTTGTTGAGAACATTGTTGCATATACCATCAATTTGAACTAAGCAACTTTAATCATCTTTAAGTCAACTTTTAGTATAGTATTGTGGATTTTTGTCATTTGAGTTTTGTGTTTAAGTCTATATAAAGAATACTTATTTTTAAAAAACCTGTGCTGTGTCCATATGTAGTGTTTTCACTGTATTACTGGGTATGTTCACAAATGCTTAACACACTGCCTCAGGGGTTATTAAGAAGTGTAATCCCCTTATCCTGACTTAGAAGTAAGGGTCCTTATTTGGACAAAGGTGAATATCATTGCCTACTAGAGACCCCCAGATCTAACTCCATGCAAAAACGGAGTCCACTCCATTTTCTTACCCGGGACACTGCCACTCCTGTCCTAAGCCTTAGGGATGGGTGGGTGGGAAATTTGCAGCTGGTCTGCCACCTCAGGAGCTGTTGAAAGGGACAAAGAGGGTTTCCTGACCTCTCCTGCTCCTTTTATAGTAGCTGTGGTGTGTGAGGATCCACTTGCCCCCATGTATGATATCAGCAGGGCCCGGCCCCCTGACTTACGTCCACCTACAGAAAAGAGAAAACAGACCGGCTCCCGCCCGAGATGCCACTAAGGATGCCACGCCCCTAGGTGCGGGTGGAGCCAGTCACAGTGTGCATACATCGTGCAATTCGCCCCATTGAGATAACAACTTTACCCTCTCCATCATCTGGGTTGGCACCACAGAGAGACATCAGGCAGATATTTGGTCACCATGGCTTGTCTTTTATTACACCTTGAAGTATTATTCTTTAACTTGTTCATTGTCAACACACTGGATCATTTTTATTCAGGCATAGATAAACCATCCACAGATATTGTAGCCTGAAGAGGTAGGCTCATTCTAGCAATAGATTGTCTTTACATTCCAGACATGGCCTTAGTCATCAGGATATCAAGACACGCACTCTGGTCATGAATCAATCCCTCTGTGCTTGCTGTGCCAGCACGCCTCAACTTGCACTGTTTTATCATCAATAACTTTCCTGTCCTCCATCCCAGAGGCACTTAACACCAGGGCACGGCTTAACGCCTTGCCCCTAAGGGGTTCCTGAACATTAGATACCCCAACATCTTAATACACACCAAGGCATCTCAGGTAGGGCAGGAGAGTCCAGGACCACCCGCAGGTAAATCCCCCCTCCTGGCAGCCCAGAACCCCCTTTAAATGCTCGCTCTGTTCCAGGGTCAAACTGTCCATGCAAAAAAATAACCCACTCCATTTTCTTGCCCGGGACACCGCCACAGGGCTATGAGGTCATTGGTGCTTTCGCCCTCCCCATCCCTCCACCTAAGGCGTGACCACCCGACCCCACTCCAATGGGCCCTAAATGGCTTGTCATAAACGGTTCAAGCTCTCTGCTAGACGGATTCTCTCTCTGTGGCAAATATAACTCCATATTGGTTATGTGGATTAGATTATGCTTGAGCATGTGGAGTGAGAATCCAACCGCTGTGTTCATGCCCCTCGCTCGTTGGCACTTGAATATTGTTGGTATAAACCACGCTCCATATGAGATCCACAAATTTATTGGACTAGTGCCCTTCCCATAGATGTCAATATTAGAGGAACTGATAGGGACTCAACAAGGAGTGCCATGCAATATTCTAAGCAGGTAAAGCCTTTAGTAAACCGGGGGCCCCTGGCTATTTTGCGGATGGGACTAGCTATTACAGGCCGATATGTCCGTGGCCTCAAGTATGATTGCTGTTCTGGTTAAAACTTTTGCTAGTGACACCCACCTCAGCTTACCCGACAACGACCATGATTTGGGCCCTGGGGGTCTATGAAAACACAGGCATCCATTAACAATAAATGTACCCATGTGCTTGGAGGCCTGATAAATCCCCTCCTGCTAAACGTAAATTCAGGTTGCCTTACCCATACAAACTGGGAAAAGAGTGTGTTGGGACCTTGATGTACTACCAAGTGTACTTGCTGTGCTTGGTGCCGCAGCACGCCATACCCTAGTCGATTTTCGATCCATCTTCTTGCAGTCATGCTGCTGCCATCATATCACGGTGCACCCCCATGCCTTTCCATGCAGATCACATTGATATTCTATTCTGCGTGTTTGCCACCCTGAACCATATGCCCCACTATAGCCTGTTGCTACCCCACAGTCATAGCAGGGTGATATCCCCATCTTATGGTGCCGCATCCAAGAAGTCTGAGCACACTAACAAAGGGGAGGTGAGAGGTGTGCGGGTCAGAGAGTCACAACCATAGTGGTGAATTATACATGAGGTCAATCGCCATGTATATTATTTCACCAAATATGCATTTTAATTCATACGCTGCTTAGCTCAGAGTACCATGCCGATTGAACTGTTTGCCCATTTACAAGGCGCTACAAAATAGAAGTACATGCTTATCTGAGAAGGTGTCCTGCCTCAGGTAGAAGCGATCCCCGAGATTTGTCAAGACATAGCCTGCACTGCCCTCCCCGGGATGAGACCCTTAAGTAGGTCTTGGCGTAGGACTACACTACGCTCGCGTAGTTTGAGCAACTACGTGCTATGCGAATTGCAAGTAGCATGGTGCAAAAACACATTGCATAGCGTAGCTGGCAGTTTTTGCTTGCTTGCGGTCATCAAGGTCAAGTTGAAGTCCACGACTGAGCAAAATTCCATCCCTGTGAGACTTTTTCCTCATTCGCCATCAGCAACATCAAGTTGCCGATCGCAAGCATGGAAAATAAACCTCCCGGCGAGATGCTTAATGCGGGGAGGTCAGGTTGCTCACTGCGAGTGCAAGATGCAGTTTGCACTGATTGCACAGTGCGGACAAGCATCTGGCACTGTCTAATCAGTGCAAACATAATTTTGCACAGTGCACTACGTAGTTTGCGTAGCTACGCATAGCTTGCATAGTGCGAAGTGCACTTTGCATTGCTACGCGTAGCGCTCTACGCGAACTATGCCCAGGGTTGCCCTTAAGCACCAACAAATAAGAGTACTTATGTGTTGCCCCCTGCTGGTGGTGTTTATATTTTATTGTGAATGGAACACTGCTTACTGTGTCAGATACCGTTTCATAATTGCGCCACGGGAAATTGATTTTTAAATCACATCTTCTGCCTTAGGAGAAAAGATTTGGCAGCTGGGCCAAAACATGTGACTTTCATGCTACCCAATTAATTAATACCATAATCCCACCAATTTACAATTACCTTACAATGCTCTAAAGGCTCGTGGCTGAGATCGTTGACCCTGATATCACTACCTGTCTGTGAGTCAAGGAGACCGACTGTGTGTTTTTTACCCCAGACACCAACCTAGATGATGCACGTGTCCCACATAAGGCTGCTTCCCTAGCTCAATCCCTTTCACTGGTGACAATCTTGCAGCCTTTGCAATTGTCAGACTGCGTTTAAAATTGACGAACAACTTGGAAATAGCACTGTTACTTTGCATTTTGAACTTTGCCAGCTATCACTACGAATATGTTTGAGGGCATTAAATAGCCACCACTAAGATAATTTCCACAGCGTACACTATGTAACTGGACATGAATTTAGGCCCTGAAAAGAAGCAACCAAGTCCTGTTAGGAGCTTAGTGACATCCTCGAGCCTGAAAGTTCTCCATGGGGCCTACTTGGATCGAAGCCCTTTGTTGCTGCTGTCCTCCCTAAAGAGAAAATTAGCTACCACCTTATGTACATATAGGTGAAACCCTTGGTTCCCAATGAAGGATGTGCTGGGGCCCGGCGGCCCCCCCCCAACACCCTTATTTCTTAGTGTTACATAGCGTGACCCAAAAGTGACAGTATCTGGGGGCTTCAAGCACCATTTACATTACCAACAGAAATATGCATCCTTAGGCACAAGGGGATTATGGGATTTGCCCAGAACCTCCGGATGATTGCGCCTCCCCCCAGACTCTACTCTGGTGCACCATCTTCCCAGCCGGCCACCTCAGCCATAAGGTTCTACCCTCCCCCATTACTAACTAAAAAATGCGATGATAAACTTCAGGTCCACTGCGCGCCTTTCTTGCCAATATAGTGCAGACAAAAGTGGACAGCTAGCTGTGCAGACAAGCGTTAATTGGTGAAAAAGTAAATATAATCAGCATGTGGTGGCATCCCCTATAGTTCATCCTACTTGACGGTGGCCTCCATGAGATAATTTCTCCTGAGCCAAATTGAATCGTATAGAGCCTGATTCAAACCACCAATTCGAGAGTCAAAAAACCAGTGGCAGATGCTTCGAACCCATGCGTTTGGCCTGTTCCTAGTGAAGAGGTGTGGCGCCAGGGCATCTGACTCCGGAATCTGGGGATCACGGTTCGATCACCGGGCCCGGCGGCAGATTAGCCCAGCACCATGTGACTATGGGCAATAGCTTGCTTAATCTTCCCGAGGGCCCCCTGCGCCTAGAGACCCTTACGGGTGATTGTTTGCGCTTTACAAATGTGGATTAATATTATTATTTCATTCCCTTAGCTCAATTTAATGGGCTGCACCCCGGGGTCCAAAGTAAGTCCAGACTGTCCCGATAATTAAGAAGGATACAGGCCACCCAAATGAAACCCAGCTACAGTGGGTCCACACACGCGCTCGACCTCCAAAAATACATTTACAACTTGCAGTGTTTGTGATGAATTTGCAGACACACAGCAGTGTGATGCACGTGTGCAGTTAGGATGTATTCACACAAGGGGGCTGTTCGGCAACAACAGCTCTAATTGTTTTGAGATAGTTTTAACTCATGACTTCATCGGTTTGTCTCACCTATATGTTACCTAAGCCTCTAATCAATGCTGTGTCACTTTTGCCGGAGGTGGAAGTCCCTCCCTCTCCACTTCCCCTATGGCGAGGACAGGAAACACCAGCTCACCATTCTCGGTCAGATGAAGAGTGATGGACCGACCCTGAAGCATAAGTGTGTGCGACAGGAATGCGGTCTCTTCCGCCATTGAGTTATTGCACAGTTCTCTTATCCAGTCGCATGCGCAACAGGATATCCCGGCCATCCAAGGCTAGAATAGATGGGGAAACTGGCTATATTTACCCTGGCAATGCCACAGAGAAATAAATCACTGCCCTTGGAGGACAACAGCTTGTGAATTCTGCTGACTATGGTTGCTCCTGTTCTTCGACACAGAGTCTGACTAGAGCAGTGACAATCAAACGCCAAACAATTGATTTCCAAACCCAGCAACAGTACTACTCGTCTACTTAGTGTTGCCAAAATATCATGATTTATCAGCACAACAGTTACCTCTCAACATGTTCTCTTTCTTTCATCCGTGTGATTTCTCCTAATATATGTAAGTAAAAGTACTGCCCAGGCCCAAAAATCATTGCCCCCCATATTAAAAAAATAAGGCAAAACCACCGCCCGTCTGCATGTCATATACTAACCACCTGGTTTTGAGCCGACGCCAGGACTTGAAATGGAGGCCTCAATTCCGCCATCGACAATTCATACCAGATCCTTTTCTGCTCCAAGTTGGTGCAGCCAGCATATGAACCGTGCTCCTGCTCCCCCCCAGCCAGCATATGAACCGTGCTCCTGCCCCCCCAGCCAGCATATGAACTATGCTCCTGCCCCCCCAGCCAGCATATGAACTATGCTCCTGCTCCCCCCCAGCCAGCATATGAACCGTGCTCCTGCTCCCCCCCAGCCAGCATATGAACCGTGCTCCTGCTCCCCCCTCAGCCAGTATATGAACCGTGCTCCTGCTCCCCCCTCAGCCAGTATATGAACCGTGCTCCTGCTCCCCCCTCAGCCAGTATATGAACCGTGCTCCTGCTCCCCCCCAGCCAGCATATGAACCGTGCTCCTGCCCCCCCAGCCAGCAAATGAACCGTGCTCCTGCTCCCCCCCAGCCAGCATATGAACTATGCTCCTGCTCCCCCCCAGCCAGCATATGAACCGTGCTCCTGCTCCCCCCCAGCCAGCATATGAACCGTGCTCCTGCTCCCCCCCAGCCAGCATATGAACCGTGCTCCTGATCCCCCAGCCAGCATATGAACTGTGCTTCTGCTCCCCCCCCAGCCAGCATATCAACCGTGCTCTCGCTCCCCCGCCAGCATATGAACCGTGCTCCTGCTCCCCCCCAGCCACCATATGAACCGTGCTCCTGCTCCCCCCCAGCCAGCATATGAACCGTGCTCCTGCTCCCCCCCAGCCACCATATGAACCGTGCTCCTGCTCCCCCCCAGCCAGCAAATGAACCGTGCTCCTGCTCCCCCCCAGCCAGCATATGAACTATGCTCCTGCTCCCCCCCAGCCAGCATATGAACCGTGCTCCTGCTCCCCCCCAGCCAGCATATGAACCGTGCTCCTGATCCCCCAGCCAGCATATGAACTGTGCTTCTGCTCCCCCCCCAGCCAGCATATCAACCGTGCTCTCGCTCCCCCGCCAGCATATGAACCGTGCTCCTGCTCCCCCCCAGCCACCATATGAACCGTGCTCCTGCTCCCCCCCAGCCAGCATATGAACCGTGTTCCTGCTCCCCCCCAGCCAGCATATGAACCGTGCTCCTGCCCCCCCCCAGCTTCCCGCAATCGTAGACCAGAAGAGAGAAACCAGCATTAATACGATTGATAATACAGGGCAGAAAACTTTAAATAAATTCTACTCGACGAGAATGTTGCCAGATTACGAGGAGAGTTAAACCCCGCTCCCTCATAATAACACTAAATTACTCCCCTGTAGTGAATAAGTTAATCAAGGACACAATCCTCAAACTTATAGATGGCTATGCCCGTGGTAGCCCCCTCCCCATGCTCCTCCCTATTCGTGTTTACCTCAGCAGCCTCCACCAACGCGCTCGAAGAGGGATGCTGGTGGAGCGCAAAAAATGGCAAACCAAGCTCCCCCTCCCCTGTCTTTGCTTTCTGCGGTAACCTTGAACTATAAAACATGACCTGAGCATCGGATATGCAGCCCACCGCGGGCTCAAACCCATATTCACTTACTCCAATTCCCCCCCCTTTGCCAGCCCGGGGCCACATGAGTGTTGGCACCCCCCTATCATCAATACCCCGCTGGGTGAGTTAAAGGCCACACCTGCTGCACATCACACCTACATGGCTTGGCAGTTCAGGCTGGACTGTTCCCATGAGGCACAGGGTCAGACTGATTTGCATATAGCCATGTCTGGACTGGGGTGGCGGAGTGGGCTAAAGAACGGTGATGGATTAAAAACAGATCTTTTGACTGGGTGTGAGTGTTTGATTGATTCAGATGCTCCGTCCATCACCACCTCGTTTTGTACCGCACATCACACCTAGGCCTGAACACAACCCAAGCACCCGGAAATAAATCACCGGACCCAGGGAGTTTGCTCTTCGTTTCCCTTAGTGCATGGACCACCTCTTGCAATCCCCAACGTTCCAAGCCTCTGCCACACGAGTATCCAGGCACCTGAAATATTTCCTACCCTAGAGCCACGGTTTACCTTATCCTAACATCAACGTATGCAAATGCCGCCACGTGTACGCGTCAAACATCTCAAGGCATTGTGTATACTCCATCGATTATTGCCAGGCCTCTGTTAAAAAACATCAGTGCAAGATCCCACCATACCACGAGGTGACTTGTGGTCAAGGGCACGCATTGCACTTAACCCGGGGCATCTGGGCTATTTAATACCCTAATGCCCTGGATTACAAACCTCAACAACGTTGCCATGCAAAGAAATTGCAGAACCACCCCGTGAGCATCAGTACAATATTCACAACCCTAGCACCAAAATAAAACTACGCTATGAGGCCCCTCCCTAACCCCCGAAGCTGAGAAGCAGCCTACTAACCAGTGTTTGCCCAAAGGTAGGCTCTTCCAGTCCTGTCCTTAGCCTTAGGGACGGGCGGTGGGAAATTTGCTGCTGCCGTTGCCGACCGGTATTTAGTAATTGGCATGTAGGGGCCCTATTTTACTGATTCGGGAAATTTACCGAATCGGTATTTTTACCAATTCGGTAACTTTCTAATGTAGGTGGGACTCTTCTGAGTCCCAATGGCCTTACAGATTCTGTATTTTACCACCCAATCCAATTGGGTGGTAAAATACAGAATCCAGGTGTGCATGCACATGTGTGCATGCACACCTATGCCATGTGACAGACAGGGCATGTCTGTGTGCCACATGGTACACATGCCAGTATTTGGGGTGCTAGAGGGTGTCAAAGTGATACCCTCTGCACCCTTGCTAGAATCGGTATTTACCGAATCGGTAAATACCGATTTGGTAATGCCCATTGATTCCTATGGGCTTCAATGCCCATAGGAATCAATGGGCATTACCGAATCGGTATTTACCGATTCGGTAAATACTTATTGTTACAGAATCGGTAATTCAATTACCGATTTGACCTACATCTCCCACATTCTATTTTACCGATTCATAAATACCGAATCGGTAAAATTCGGTATTTATGAGTCGGTAAAATACACTTACCTACATCCGGCCCCAAGAGCCTAGTTACTGAAAGTACTGCATAGTTTGAACTGCACTTCATTTGCTTCGATAACCACACGTATACAAATTATTTATTTGAGTTATCAAATTGCATAAAGCATATCTATGATTTGAAGACTTGCTTCTAAAAAAGAAATGTAAAGAATTTTGTTATTTTCCTAGAAAATTGGTCTTGGGTTTATTCTTGAGTGTGTGTCACATTTTTTGCCTCTATGAGTCCAAAAAATGCTTAGCACAACCCTTCGATAAGGCTAACTTCTCGCCAACGCTTCCACGAAAATAGAGTTGGTATTATCTACCTGTTGCTTCTATCTTCCTCAGGAGATATCTCACACTTTTAATATAGACTACTTGATTGTAGTGCACTGTACAGAGAGGTGGTATCTTACAAGGTGCACCAGCAAAGAAACCAAAATGTACTCTCAACATTTTCTGTACTCACAACTGTATAGGGAGCAGAGCAGCTCTCCCCAAATGTTTTTTTACTGAGATTCACAGGGACCAGGAGAGGGAGAGGGTGTGTAAGAGACATGGAGTGAGGACTGTGAGAGGGAGAGGATGTGCCGGATACCATGAGTGAGGACAATGAATTGTATCCTCATATGTGGGCTGAGGTTATAAACCTATGGTCCACAGCTCAAGCAAGAAATGGGTGGTCAAAGGATTGTGAGGCAATGTTCAAGTGTGGAGGGAATAACAAATAAAATGTCTCCCCTGGTTTCTTTCTTAGGATGTGGGCCTTTTCCCTGACGGGGCCTGTCTCCCTTTTAGATCTTGCTACAGGCAGTTGCAGCTGTCTCTTGGTAGACCGATCTTTTCCATTATACTGCTGTGTTTCAATAGCTTTCCTCGCACTTCTTCTATTCTTGTCGCCCAGCAATGTTTTGGTCTCACAGTTTTGGATCAACAGTTTTTTTCTACTAAGACTTGCGGGAATCCTCTCTATTTTATGTTATATTCATCACATCATAGAGAGTGTTTTTTTTCATTTCTCTCAGCTTCCCCCTTATGCTCTCTTTTCACTCCCCTTCTTCAACACTTTCCTTTGTTCCCCCAACTCACTCAAGATCCCACTTACTATGTAAATTAATGTTTTTAATTCATGTTTTTATGAGTGACTGGCAGTTGCTTGGTGCTATTTAGTGACTCTCATCCACTTTGCTTATTCATTTTTGTTTTTAATTTACTGTTCTGACTTTGCTGTAATCAGTCCTCTAAATAGAAGATCCAGTTGATGGATTCAACTGAGTTCATAAAGTGTGCAGATGTAAGAGGATTTTCGAGTCCCTCCAACTCTAAACGAGGCTCTACGGTCCTGATTTAGATCTCGGTAGAAGGGTTACCCCGTCACAACTGCAATGGCTATCTTGTCCACCAAATTATAAATCCCATTATGTCCTACGGGACTTATATTTTGGTGGACGGGATATTTGTCATAGTTGTGATGGAGTAACCTGTCTGCTGAGATCTAAATTAGGTCAACTCTCAGACAATTAGCAGCACTGTCTTATCCTCATCTCTGCACCCTGCCCCTATCAGTGGAGTGACCCCATTGAGTATTTTTATTGGTGTCCAGGATTAGACACCGTTTGACTCTTGTGTATTGTTTGTTCAAACTCCGGGTGCCGCTCGTAGTTGCGAGGGAGGACTCTGGACAGTAGGAGCAGTTTGCCAGTCTCTGGATTACCCCAGTGGGAGCAGCAACACCCGGAGTGCGTTTCAGCGGCAGGCGGCAGGAACGGAGGGACTGCGAGTCCCAGGAACTTTAGCGGCTTTTCAAGCTGCCGCACCTGGAGGCTCTTCCCCCCTGACCCCGCCCCCCTCCCGGGTCAGCAAAACCGCGACTCGCGGCCCCCGCTTCGCGGGAGCCGCTCGTAGTTGCGAGGGAGGACTCTGGACAGTAGGAGCAGTTTGCCAGTCTCTGGATTACCCAAGCGGGAGCAGCAACACCCGGACTGCGTTTTAGCGGCAGGCGGCAGGAACGGAGAGACTGCGAGTCCCAGGAAGTTTAGCGGCTTTTCAAGCTGCCGCACCTGGAGGCTCTTCCCCCCTGACCCCGCCCCCCTCCCGGGTCCGCAAAACCGCGAATCGCGGCCCCCGCTTCGCGGGAGCCGCTCATAGTTGCGAGGGAGGACTCTGGAAAGTAGGAGCAGTTTGCCAGTCTCTGGATTACCCCAGCGGGAGCAGCAACACCCGGAGTGCGTTTCAGCGGCAGGATCGGAAGGACTGCGAGTCCCAGGAACTCTAGCGGCTTTTCCAGCTGTCGCACCTGGAGGCTCTTCCCCCCTGACCCCACCCCCCTCCCGGGTCAGCAAAACCGCGACTCGCGGCCTCCGCTTCGCGGGAGCCGCTCGTAGTTGCGAGGGAGGACTCTGGACAGTAGGAGCAGTTTGCCAGTCTCTGGATTACCCCAGCGGGAGCAGCAACACCCGGAGTGGGTTTCAGCGGCAGGAACGGAGGGACTGCGAGTCCCAGGAACTCTAGCGGCTTTTCCAGCTGCCGCACCTGGAGGCTCTTCCACCCTGACCCCGCCCCCCTCCCGGGTCAGCAAAACGGTGACTCGCGGCCCCCGCTTCGCGGGAGCTGCTCGTAGTTGCGAGGGAGGACTCTGGACAGTAGGAGCAGTTTGCCAGTCTCTGGATTACCCCAGTGGGAACAGCAACACCCGGAGTGCGTTTCAGCGGCAGGCGGCAGGAACGGAGGGACTGCGAGTCCGAGGATCTCTAGCGGCTTTTCCAGCTGCCGCATCTGGAGTCTCTTCCCCCTGACCCCGCCCCCCTCCCGGGGGTTCCGCCCCATTCTCAACTACAAGATGAGCACGAGGAACGCGCATCGTGGGACGCGCGCGGGCCGACGCCGGGCTAAGCCCGGGCAAAGGGCGGGCCGTTTGAGGCCGTTAGAGAATGGCAGAGACCGGACCGGGCCACCCCTCTTTCACCCTCACCCTGAGGCCATCCTAAGCAGACTCATTCATTATGGCAAGCAGAGAAACCAGAAGTAAGTCTGTCACTGTGGTTTCTGGAACTATGGACAAATTTCTACGCAAGGCCAATCTAGTGACTACAAAGGGCATTGCTCTGGTAGACAAAACCAATGAGGAGGGTGTGGAAAATTCGTGTTTATCATCACCGGGCCCTTCAATGTCTACCAGCACACCGCTATTGCTTGATGCTACCCACCTATCCCTAATGGACAGCATAGACCAAACAATAGAGTCTGTACTCCAACAGTTGAGGACACCGTCATCCTTGCCTAGAGACAGAGACACATCAGTAATTGTTAGGGATGCGGATCCCTCCCCTGGTGCAGAGTCTATATCATCTGGAGAACAGGGTATGGTAGACAATTCACCGAAGAGCGCGGACCTAAAAGAGGATCGTGTAATGAAAAGGAAAAGATCCAGAAAGCCCAAGGGTGCTAAAAGGGCCAAAACTGATTCTGTTCCACTAACTATTGGCGAAAAACTGGGCACACAAGACACTCTAGCTTTGGGGAAGGAGAGGGTATTGCCATGTGTTCCTTCCTCTGTATCCACTCCCGCACTTTCCCAGCCATTTATTTTTGGTGGGGTTAGCCCTAATGCCACATATTCCCTTATTGCTTCACTCACTGCTGCTTTTAGTGCTCTGTTGAATCCTATTTTTCTCAAATTGGATTCAATAGAGTCGAGACTAACTGCAATTGAGAGTTATAGTGTGAGTAGTCTGGGCCGGTCTGGGACAGGAGCAAGTAAAGAAGGGCTATCCGCAGGGGGAGACGGAAATCTACATCCCCCCCAGGTCACCACGATTCAGGTTCCCTAATCTTCTACAACTTCTAATGGGGAAAATAGCATTCATAGTACAACCTCGGTGGCTCAAACTGCACCAGTACCACTGCCCAGGCTATTGCCTCCGATTCCCCCACCCAGGAGGTCGAAACAACCAGTACATGCTAACCCATCCACACAGGGGATTCCATCTAATACGCTAACTAGTAGCTCTACCCACCGGCCCAGTCCCAAAACACGGCGCAGGGCAGTGAACTTGCCCCCTGAGGCAACGGGTTACACTGTTATACTGATGGGGTACCTGAACTGGCTAGTGGGGCAACAGAGTCTTTTGAATCCCTACGAAATAAGGTAATTAGCTGGCTCAACATACAAAGGCCCCTTCCATCCAGCCTAAAAGGTGAGGTCCTCATGGTTAGAAGGGGTTATGTGGGTTGGCCATACCGCAAAGAAAAGTGAGGGGGACTGTGTAATTGTTAGTTTTAAGAACCCCCAGGTTGTTTCTTACATCTGTAACTGGTTTGGTAACACCGCCAATACATCGATCGAACTCGTCCCTCTCTCATATTTTTATCCTAACACCAGTAAGCCATCTACGAGAAGGGACGAAGGATGGACAAAGGTGGGCTTTGCAGTGGATGGGTCTAGATATAGGCCCAGGTATAATACCCATTTTGCCAACGCAAATTATGTACATCCCAACAGGTTTAAATGCCTTGATGAAGTAGATTGACTTCAAGGGGATTTTCCCCTACAATCTTACCAAGTCAATGACAATAAACCTGTGGGGCAGGAGATGGGAATTGAAGGGACTGACTTCTCGAATAGACGATTGGACCTACCCCAGGGTGGTGGTTTGAAATCCCCTAGTCTCAGGGTCACCGCAGACAATGTATCCCTGAATCCCTCCTAAGCGCTCTGCGCTCCTAATGTAATACCATCTGCCGACTCCACCCCGGGAATGCAAGACCGGCACCCCCACTACTCCTGAAATAACTGAAAGGCACACTCCCAAATTGACCACCGAAATTTTAAAAGTCCTCTCCTGGAATGTGGCAGGTATTGCAAATAAAATACATCAGTACCAGTGATATCTGTCTCTTCCAGAAGACATGGGCCAGGGAACCAGTGAGTAGTGTGGGCTTTGCTGTTTTTGAGACCCAGGCCAAATGGAGTGGAAAGGGGAGACCCTCGGGGGGTTTGGCGATTTGGGTAGCGAGCCACACTGGTTGCGTTACTTCTCGGGTGGCCCAATGCAGCAAAACTGGCAATTATAAATGTAAATTCCCATCCAGTTAGCGCAACCAAGGAATCGCCTACCATAGAAGATCTTGCGTCCTTTCTGGACTCACTGCCCAGCGACTATAAAATCGTGCTGGGCGGAGATTTTAATTGCCACTTCGAACCGCTGGAAGGCTTAAGGGAGGGTGCCCTTACCACTGAAGATGATTTCCACCATGCTCATCCCCACATCCCAAATCTTGTCCCCACTTGTTGTGCAAATCATGTCCCTAACCCTAAATTATGCATTGAGGGCTTGTTACGGCCGCACTCCGTCAGATTGCCCCTCATTGTGTACCTTCAATCGGAAGGGTCACGAATCCAATTTAGACTATATTCTTGTTGACATTGGCTCATGGTCCAGGGTCCAGGATTTTAGAGTATCCTCCAGAACTGATAGCGATCAAAACGCTCTTCTATTAGACCTGAAACATCCAGCACCTTCTGCTGACTTGCTATCTACTAACCACAAGGATGACCCGGGAAATCTGGCCCTTAGCTCCAACAGGCGCAGGGTAAAATGGGGGAAAATAGTCAGTACTGAGGAAAACATAAGGAAAATCTCTGATATTGCACTCCCGAAGTTTGTGGAATTAGATGAATTAATTAATCAGCCTGGGTCCACAGACTTTAACCTCAAACTGAGACAGATACATGCAAATCTAGTAGGTTCCTTAGCAGAGGTTTTCCACCCTGTGGTAGCCCCACGGCGTAAAAAGACACGCACCTCAGTTTGGTACACCTCCTCTTGTCGAAAGGCGAAGGAAGAATTAATTGTCAATATCAAGGCAGGGTCAGATAAGGGTACGATCGCCAAACTCAGACGGGATCATAGGGATGCCATTGCGTTGGCAAAAAGGGAGTGGGATTGGAATCACTGGCAGGATCTCTCCTCCGCACTAGAAACCAGAGACTCGGAAAGATTCTGGTCTTTGGTGAATAATGGCACTGGAGAGGTTAAAGCTGTCGTGGAGCCAAATATTGCACCATCTGTTTGGGAAACCCACTTTGGCAAACTTTACCAGGACACCGTATTGCCCGCCCTTGAAGTGGCTGCCAATGATTCAATCACTCCTGTAGCTCGGTTGGAATTTACTCTTGGTGAGGTAGTGTGTGCAGTAGAGAGATTGGCAATGGGGAATGCTCCAGGTTTGGATAGGTTGCCCGGTGATCTTTTCAGACAATATCCTGAAATTTGGGGCACCTACCTCCTCATTCTTTTCAATGCCATCCTGGGGGGTATGGAAATCCCCTGTACTTGGCTGGGAGCAGAGATAGTGCCAATTTACAAAAAGGGCTCTCCTCTCATCCCAGCCAACTACAGGCCGGTTAGCCTCATAGACGTTCCCCAAAAACTCTTCTCTCGCCTCCTCTTGGACCAGCTCCTTGACTGGATGGAGGCAAATTAAATTATTAGTCCTCTCCAGGCTGGCTTCAGAAAAAACACGTCCACCATGGACCATATCTTCCGCCTCATCCTCCTGTATTGGAAAACGGTGAGGATTGAGGGTGGGAGGCTATACATGGTGTTCGTGGATCTGAGGTCAGCCTTTGACTTGGTCCCACGGAAAAAACTATGGGAGGTCCTAATGGAGCTGGGCGTACCAACCGAGCTGCTGCATGCGATAATCAGGCTGCACGATGGCAACTATGCGCAGGTTAGGTGTGGGAGGGATGGAGCGATCTCCACAAGGTTTCCTGTTCTCAGAGGGGTAAGGCAGGGTTGCGTCCTGGCGCCGACCCTGTTTTGCCTCTTCGTGAACAGTGTTATATCTCACCTTGATGACGTTAAAGATAATGACGCTCCTTCTCTGGCAGGCAGGAGGGTGCCAGCTATCATGTTTGCTGATGACACCCTCCTGCTCTCCAAAAGCCCAATGGGGATCCAGAGGATTCTGGATGGATTTGGTCTTTTCTGTAGACAACATGGTCTAGAGATCAATACAGAGAAGACCAAATTCATGATTTTTAATCCCTCACCAAAGAGAAGATCAAATCCCACTCTGGGTACAGCTAGCTTTGAAAGGGTAACAACCTTTCAATATCTGGGGTTGACTCTGCATGAGAACCTGTCTTGGGAACCCCAGATAGTGAAATCTCGGCTAAAGTTGACCCAATTATCTGGTGCAATCTTGAAGGTTGTAAATACTTCAACCTCCAAACCTATAAGCCCTGTACTGGAACTGTACAAAACGCAAGCCAAAGCGGCTGCAATGTACGGAAGTGAGCTTTGGGGGTACAGAGCAGGTTTGGATCTCGCCAGAGTGGAAAACATCTTTCTCAGACGCCTACTGGCTCTCCCCCGTGGCACACCCCTGATTCCCCTGAGAATGGATGTGGGTTTACCCTCTATCGCTGCTGAGCTGGAGTCTAAGCCAGTAAGATTCTGGCACAGGCTCTGGTCCACCAGCGAGCTTGAACATTATAGGAGTGACCTTACCCATGTAATGGCCTTGAACCACCGAGATAGAATTCCCTGGCTGGCCTTTGTTAAGAAGGAACTTTACCGTTTAAATCTGTCTGAACTCTGGGAAGCCCCAGCAGTAGGCTGCCAAAGGCTATCCCGGAAACGACTTGTCCAAATCTATAAGGAAAAACGCCTCGATTCACTTATGACCTCGACCAATATTGGCACCCTAACCGAACGTTTCCTGCAATCCAAAAATTCTTGTGAGTTTGAGGTTTTTATGGATATTATTTACCCAATTCTTGCCAGGAAGCTGTTTATACAGTGGAGGTTTGGCACTTTACCGATCAAAACCTTTACCCCCAAATCGCTACAGAGGGATGATAAATCCTGCCCGGGTTGTCACTCTCATGATGAGGAAGAAATCCATCTCTTTTTCTTCTGTTCTGCATATTACAGACCTAGGAAATACTGGTTGGTCCCTCTTTGCAGGAATTTGGGTTTCAGGAGCCATATAGATGCCTACAGAGTTTTAAGAACCAGTACTCTGCCTCATGTAGTTTTTGTGGTGGCAAAATTCATTATGGCTATGTGGCTCATCAGGAAAAAACTGCTAATTGCACAAAACCCTAAACTATGAACTTGTTGTCTATTCATGGACTGTGCTTTTTATCCATTCATGTATGTTTTTTCCTGATTAAGAAATGTTCACTTTCTCCCTCATTGTCCCTGGAATGATGTGCTACTCATTTAATGTATATGTGTTTTTATAATTGTAATTCTTTTTTCTTATTTTTTTTAAAATGCTGCTAAAATGTATATATTATGTATCTTTTATGGTCTTATAGACCGGAATAAAGAATTTTTGGATTGGATTGGATTGGTTACTCTGTCACAACTGCAATGGCTATCTTGTCCACCAAATTATAAATCCCATTATGTCCTACGGGACTTATATTTTGGTGGACGGGATATTTGTCATAGTTGTGATGGAGTAACCTGTCTGCCGAGATCTAAATTAGGTCAACTCTCAGACAATTAGCAGCACTGTCTTATCCTCATCTCTGCACCCTGCCCCTATCAGTGGAGTGATCGTATTGAGTATTTTTGTTGGTGTCCAGGATTAGACACGTTTGACTCTTGTGTATTGTTTGTTCCAACTCCTTACAGGTGTGCGATCACCAGGACACATATGGGACACTTGTGAAGAGGCAGCTGGACTTTGAGAAGGTGTACACCAACCCCGGAAAGTACACAATCCAGGCAGCAGGGGCCTCTGGACCAACCCCTACTACAAAATAGTCTTTACACAGAACAGACATGGACTTCAGGTGGGTGATATACAGCTTATTATCACCGACACTTTGAAAATGAGCTAAAAAATAAATATACCTTTGTCTTTAAAAGCACTAATTCAAGACCAATGTTAGAGGTTCACTGTGTTCTAAAATCCATGAGTTGGAAAACTTTCAGACAAACTGTTTAATTCAGAAGCAAGAACCTTTACCCACAGAGGGTTGGGATTGGTGACACATGGAACGACATGGATGATGCAGAGACACGGGTTTGGGTGGTGCAGACTGACACAGATGATGTATGGACACTGGCACGGTTGCTGTACAAAGGCTAAATATTGAAACACACCCTGACTTAATGTTGGACAAACACATTACTCTAAAAGGTTGATACGCAACAATTTCATTGCGATGTCAATAGCAAACACAACACTCATTAGAGGTAACTTACCATCAGGCGCCACTTGTTAAAATATTTCATCATCCTTGTGCCATTTTCTTTGCAAAATTATATCAAATATGCAACCAAATTATAGGTCAAGCCTGTTTAAATTCCCTTTTCATCATTTCATCTCAGTAAAAGCTATCCTTGATTGCAAATTGTCAGAAAAATTTCCGAACTTTCTTTATTCTATTTTACACGAGTGTTAAGTTAATACATTCACCCATTGAGCCACAGAGATTCATGAACCAATCACCCGGTATGCACTTCTCATCTCCCGATAATGGTGATTACCTGACAAAGCAGTCCTATAATTCAACCAACTTCTCCACGCGGCTGACACTTTTACCACTTTCATTGTGGTTCACTACTGATTGTGTAAACTATGTATTCTGCATTCTCTTTAGCGGGAAGCGTGTAAACTCTAGAGTCTCGTTCATCCCAGAGTAATGTAAAGTATCTAGTATTCCGATCCACCGTCAGTGGTTTTTATGTCTGAGCTACAGACAGCTTCACAGGTGCACCTAAGCTTCAGTTATTTAAAATGAGAGTAATAACCATAATAATAATACAAAGAAGGGTTTCAGTGACTCATTTTCAATAATTGCTCTCTGTGTCCTGTTCCGATTGAAATCTCTGTTAATATATATGGACAACATAAGTGAGTCACCGCCGCCAAACTATTTTATTAAATTATTTATTTATCTGCTTATTTCATTACTATTCTTATATAGCGCACGTCGATGATGAAGCATTGGAATTTGTTAGGCAGGGTCTCCTAGTTAATTAGTTCAGAAATGAGTCAACAAAAGCAAATCATTTACCATTTGGAGTCAGGAGGCGGCAACCTCAGGAGGACAGTCTGGGTATACGTAGGGGCTAGATTAGACCTCTAGGCAGAGGTGGTGGCTCCACGGAGGTTCTGAACTTATGAACATCAAGAAATAGAATAATGTATTCGGGAAAGGAGAGTCAAGGTTCTTCTTCGGAGTGGATGGATGTGGAAAACTGGGGTTTGTTGCAGTACCCCCTCTCCCAACTTTTTGCCTCGTTTTTGATGCAACGTTGAATGAAGTGTACTAGGTCCCTATTAACCAGGTCCCCCGTATCATTGTGCTTTTCCTAAACTGCCCCATTTTTCCACAACTGGCACAGCTTTATCCCCCACTGTAATACCCTAGAAAGGGGTACCTAGGGCATTGGGAAGGAAGAGGGTCCTCTAGGGCTGGAGCACACATGGTGCAACTCCAGGGACCCCTCACCAAGATCTCAAACACTGCCAGTGCAGGTCAGGTGTCTTGGTGTAGACAAGACCAAAGAGTTGACATGACACACATCTGGATACTTGTCATTATGAGTTCCGTGCTCCACGATGGCTTCACTGTACCCTCAGATGTTTGGTACCAAACATCTTGTCTTAATAAATCCACACCGATGCCAGCGTTTGATTTATTAACACATGCACACAGAGGACAGATTAGGGGTGTCACCTGAAAATCTAACAGCTACTAGTGGGTTTATTGACTGGTCTTAGTCGCCCTACCACCAATAGTCATGTTTCTGGGCTCCTGAAGTAGGAGCCTTCGCTCTGAGACACCTGGAACAAAGCCTGCTCTGGGCAGGTGTATTTAACACCTCCTCCAAGCAGGATCTGTCATCCAGTCCAGAAGCTTCAAAGGATGTGCTGCCTTTGAAATACAACCCAGGCCTCTCCAGTTAGTGGAGAATGCCAACCACCTTGTCATGACCCCACTTTTGGTGGGAGGCCAGGTACGAAAAGTAGTAAGATTCGGAGGTGTGCACTCAGTCAACCAGTACCACCCCTCAGGTGGAGCTGGTGATGTCAATCCCACTTTTCCAATTCCTTCATCTTGTTCTGGAGAAACTTATCCAATCAGGTTCAGGGTTGTGTTGCTTTGTTGTAATGGACAACATGAGGCGGAGGCAGAGAAAGGTTCAAAGGCTTTATTCAAGATCGGCGACATAGCATCAGTACATCCGCTGTCTTCAGCCAGCAACTGCCAATTGATTCTCGGCGTGTGCCTCTCACAATAGAATGCTGGGACAGCAACATTCCACCGTGGTGCGAGGAGCGTTGCCACGGTGCGGACAAGATCACAACATACCCTCCTTTCCTCTACACACAGGTAGGGAACATGAAAGAACAAAGAGAAGAGAAATGGGAAGTGAAACTAGAACGAGGAAAGGCAGAAACAAAGACAAAAGACAATAAGTCATCCCACCATGAAATCATGCAAATGTTGAGGAAGTCTCCTGACTCCCAAGGGACTCTAGTAAGATGAAGTGCCTTGGGAATCATGAGACTCCTCGTTTACAGTAATATCCCTTTGACTATTGCTCAAGTTGTCCCCATCAGGACATGGTGCCCTTGTCTCTGCACCTGTAGGAGCACTGTTAAGTAGTTGATGATCATGAGTCAACATGTAACCTGAACATGAATTCTTCCTAACTAAGGTTCCAAAAGAATCGCCTTGTGAGCAATACTTTGCTACTCTGCGTAAGTTCTATTTTTCTCCATTATCCAACACAACATAAAAGGGATGCACTACCTGAACTTTGAAGTGACCACGAAATTTGCATAGACCTCTGACCCAACGTCCTGAGCGGACTTTGACCCAGTCACCTACATGAATACCAGACAAATTGATCTCCTGGGCATGTCTTTTCATGGAAGCGAGCATAGATGTACTCTCACCACTACCACTCACGTTTTTTTCATCAACCAATCCTCTGATCCATGGAGGCACTAATTTGGAAGTAGGTTTTCTACCCCGCATGGCAATAAAGGGAACTAACCTGTAGTGGAAATCTCAGTTGTACGATAAGCCCATACTAATTCGCTCAAAGTTTCATCAATGTCAAGATTATTAGTGAGTGCCAAACCTATAGCTCCCTTAATCATACGATTGGCTCTTTCTACAATTCCATTGGATTGTGTGTTGTACAAAGTGGTGAGTGAATGTTTGATACCACATTCATTTACAAATTCTCTCATTTCACTGGAAGTCAATTGGGTTCCGTTGTCCGTAATAAGGACAGTGGGATAACCTTCCTCCTTGAAAATCATGCGTAGTACTCTAATAGTAACTCTAGTAGGTATTTCAGGAAGGAGATACACACAAAGCCATCTGGAATGGACATCCATTGCGACCATGCTAAATCTTTTGCTAGGATGAACACCTGGCATGGGTCCAATAAAATCAAGGCAAATGCTGTGCCACACCACACCAGGATCGTGAATGGAACTAGGGACAGATTGTGGTCCAAACTTAAGTCTTTTCTCACTCTTGCAACACTCGCTGCATCTCTCAATCCAATCGACCACATCACCAGCCATTACCAGCCACCAGAAATAATTTCTCAAACATTTCTTAGTAATGGTTTGACCCAAGTGTCCTTCGTGGGCTAAGTCGAACAGTCTCTTGCGAATACCAAAAGGTGGAATTATCTTATCACCTTGCATGATAATTTTTTTGCAACAGTGGATAACTCATCAATGACCGCATTGAAAGGTTTAATGCTGATGGGCAAAGTGCTTTCCCTACTTCTACCCTTCACAATAAGGTTTAGGACCCCTTTGAGAACTTCATCTCTAGACATAGCCTCTGCCCATTCCTCTTTACTAACAGCACCACAATTCCACTGAATCACATCGACAACACCAGAGATAGATCCTTCTCTCTCCCTCTTAGACACAACATCCTTGTCTACTTCCTCCCAGTCTAAGGACAGGAGTGACATGCAATCCGCTTGGACACTGTGCCATCCTGAAATTAATTCAATGCTAAAATTATATTCCTGTACTCTGGAGGCTAACCGAGCAATTCTGGCTGACCCCTTTCCTGTTCCACCAGGTGACAGTATTTTTAAGAAAGTTTAACAAAGTTTTGTGGTCAGTGCGTAGCATGAATCTGCGCCCCCACATATACGTCCTGAAATATTCCACCCCCCAAGCGGCACCTAGAGTCTCTTTCTCTATAACTGAATAACAGCGCTCAGTGGGAGTCAGGGTGCGAGAGGAGAATGCTACAGTTTTTTCAGCAGTGCCATTATTCTGCGACAATACAGCCCCTATTCCAGTGTCACTTGCATCCACAGTGATAATGCTTTCAGCATTCACATCAAAAGGAACTAATATGCCAGCATTGCATATTTCTACTTTGATGTTTTCAAAACATTTTTGTTGATCACCCCCTCCCAGCAGAACTTGACCCCTTTTCTCATGAGTACTTTAAGGGATTCGGTTTTGCTTGCAAAGTCTTTTACAAATTTTGAGTAATACTCAATTAATCCAATAAAAGATTGCAATTGATCTCTATCAATGGGAACAGGAGCTAATCTTATAGATGCCAGTAAGTATTTTTAACACCATCAGACAAGATGGTATGTCCTAGGTACTCTACCTCAGTTGTTATGTTATGTTATGTTATTAAAAATTTATAAAGCGCACATACGCCCGAGGGCTTCTTGGCGCTGGAAAGATAAAAAACATAACAGAGGGTGAGTCTGCCGGGAGCGGTATTTCGAGTAGGCTTTTGTGAAGAGGTGAGTCTTGAATGCCTTTCTGAAGGCAAGGAGGTCTTTACTCTGTCTGAGGGCTAGTGGCAGAGAATTCCATAGGGTAGCTGCTAGGAAGTGGAAGCCGCTGCCGCCTTGTCGTTTTTCTTAAAGCGAGGTACTTCAAGAAGGTCTTTGTGGGCTGATCTTAGGTTCCGTGAGGGAACGTATCTTCCGATCAGCTGTCTGATGAATAGAGGTCCCTTGCCTTGCAGAGCCTTAAAGATGATGCATCCGGCTTTGAATTCGGCTCTTTGAGCCACGGGTAGCCAGTGCAGGCTCTCTAGGCCTGGTTTGATCGATTCCCATTTGGGTACTTTGCAGATCAGCCTGGCGGCCTGATTCTGTAAGTACTGCAGTCTTCTGAGTTGTCCTACGGGTAGGCCAAGGTATAGGCTGTTTGAGAAGTCGATGTGGGAGAGGACTAGGGCCATGACCACCTGAATTAAGGCGGAGGGAGTGAGGAAATGGGCGATTTTCCTAATTTTCCTCAATTGGAAAAATCCAGAAGAAACCACGGTTCCAATTTGGGATCTTAGCGAGAGGTCCTCATTGATGGTTATCCCCAGACTTTTTACAGTCAGAGATTTCTTAGGGGGGAGGCCCATATCAGTAGGCCAGAAGTTAGGGCTCCAACTGATTTCGCTCTTGCCGGGCAGGATCAGCTCAGTTTTCCCTGGGTTTAATTTAAGGTGATTTGAGGACATCCAACTCTGGATTAGAGTCATAGTGGCTTGGAAGTCCTCCACTGCATTTGGGGAGTTAAGAACGAAAACGAGCTGCAAGTCATCTGCATAGTTATATACAGTGACTTTGTGCTTTCTCAGAGCGAAAAGAAGGGGCCGCATGTACAAGTTGAATAACAAGGGGGATAATGAAGAGCCTTGGGGCACCCCACAGAAAGACTTGATTTTGGCAGCAGCAAAGGAGCCTAAGCAGACAGACTGAGTACGTTCGGAGATGAACGATTTCAGCCAGGCTAGGGCAGAGTCTCTGAGACCCGCCTGTTCGACACGGTTGACCAGAATGGAATAGTCAACCGTGTCGAATGCGGCGGACAGGTCAAGAAGTACTAGGGCTTGATGAAGGTTATTGTCAGCGTTGGACCTCAGGGTGTTCTGGACGGCCAGTATTACTGCCTCAGTGGAGTGACCAGGCCGGAAACCTGCTTGGTTGGGTTGGAGATATTCTGTTTCCTCCACGAAGTTAGAGAGGCAGTTGGTAACATGCGCCTCCAGCATTTTCGATAGGAAGGGCAGCAAGGATATAGGCCGATAGTTCGTGAGGTCCAGCGGGTCGATACCAGGTTTCTTGGTGAGGGGAATCAATAGGGCCTGCTTGAAGCTACTCGGCACTATCCCTGAAGTGAGAGAGTCGTTAAGCAAGGGTATCATGCTGTTGGGCAAAGCTCGACCAATTTCTTTCATGATTTGGGGGGGGGGCAGACATCCATAGGGGAGCCTGATTTGACTCTGGACAGTAGTACTGAGAAAGTTTTCAAATCGATAAGGGGAAAAGAATGTAAAGTTGAGGGATTGAAATAGATGTCATCCACTGGGGCGCAGGCTGGAAGTGTGGAGATGTTCTGTTTAATCATTAAGATCTTATCGCGGAAAAAGTCATTCAGGGAGTTGCATAGCGCTTGTGTGGGAACTACCGGGGGGGAAGTTCTATCGTCATTGCAAAGGTCGTTCACTATCCTGAAGATTTCTTTTGACTTATTGGTGGAGTGTAGGATTTTGGATGAGTAATAGGTAGTTTTATGGTTTAGTAGGGTTTTTTGGTATGTCTTCCTGGCTGAGCAGTATGTGGCCCTGGCCAGAGGGCAGTACTGGGAGCGCCAGGATCTTTCCTTTTGCCTCACTTCCAGTTTCAGTTTTTTTAGTTCAGGTGTGAACCATTTGTGTGCGTCCGGTCTCCTAGAGCTGCTGAGATGCGTAGGAGGGGCATAGATGTTAATCGCTGCAGTAAGCCATTCATTGAACCGGTCATCGGCCTCCTCCACATTAGAGCTGCAAGAAAAGAAAATTTTTCCCTGCGTAAAGTTAAACCTGATTCCAGTATCCTGCCAAGGGCATCTTTCAAGGCAATGTTGTGCCAAATACCAGTATGTCATCCTGGAAGTAGATGACATTTTTAAGATCTTTGAAAACCTCTGTGACCATCCTCTGAAATACACTTGCAGCCGAACATAACCCGAAGGGCATCCTTGTAAATTGAAAAATGCCTTTGTTGGTGATGAAGGCTGTCAGGTGCTTTGAAGATTCTGCAAACGTATCTGATGATAAGCGTGACGAAGGTTAAGCTTGGAAAAGTATTCTGTCTCTCTAAGAAACACCATAGGTTCATTTATGTTTGGCAGAGGAAAAGTGTCAGGAATAATGTTCTGATTCAAACTTCTCAGACCTTAATTCTAATCTTTTCCCTGCATCTTCATAAACATTCTCAATGGGTTGACCACGTTCATTTGTTGCGACTGGTAAGTGCTTAAAGATGTGTTGTCCTTCTTTTTCTAAATTGGTGAGTAAAATTGCTTTTTTCCTATTACTACTGTAATTCTGCACATCCAAATCTAAGTAGTTATCAAACATCTCAATCAACTCATCCCATTCTATGCTAGGACTCCCTGGTTGACTGAGAAAGTGAGAAGGAGTAGATACCGCTGAGGGCTGTTTTTGATGAGAAGCACTTTTGTTATTATACCACCAACTTTTCCAAAGCAAACCTTTTTCCAGTGTAATAAATAACTCTAGTACCGCATTAAACCACAAGACGGCAGTGATTCTCCAAAAATTATTTCACAGCCTTGCTCTCCTTTCAGTCAAAATTACAAATTTGACACGATCACGATTTGTTTCCTCTCCACGCGTGTCAATTTCAGTCAGCTGCTGCGCACTTTGCCGCTTAGTCCCCCGCAGTGCTCTTTGTCTCTTTTATTTCCTCAAAGATTGTCACAGAAGATAACTTCAAAACACCATTGACACCACAATGCCCTCGTTTCCTCTGGCACTTCTACGCGACCTCTTCGCCCCAGCCCTGTTCCTCTCCTTAATCGCCTCATAACTCTGACAGAAGAAAACTTCGAAGCGTCAATTTCACTTCCAGGCGCTCGTTTTGTCTGTCAGGTCTATGCGATCGCCGTCATTTTCACACAGCTAATGCTTGATACCCTAATGCAGACGTGTTGCTCGTGATTACCTCACACTTTTTCTAAAGTTCGTCCCTTCTTCCTCGATGCCTGATGACCCTCGCTGCCATCATATACTGCTCTTAGCTTGAGGCTGAAGTTCATGCGCTCCCCTCATGCTGTCTGAATTCTCGGGTGGCGAAGCGCTATTCATTCTCTTCATGAAGCAACAATACCTCTTTGATTTTCTCCGAACTGGTGACGCGCAGTCTGTCAAACCAGGTGATAGTTCGCCTCACTGAAACTCTGATCCTTTCCACACGCTGATTCCTCGCTGATTCCTCGCTGTGTCCCCTGCTGACTAAAGAAGCCCTTGTCGCCAAAAACATGAGGCGGAGGCAGAGAAAGGTTCAAAGGCGACACAGCACCAGCGCCCCGCCGTCTTTAGCCAGCAACTGCCAACTGATTCTCGGTGTGCGCCTCCCACAATAGAATGCTGGGACAGCAACATTCCACTGTGGCACAAGGCGCGTCGCCACGCTGCGGACAAGATCACAACGCGCTTCCCTCAGGGAGCGTCGCCACGCTGCGGACAAGATCACAACGCGCTTCCCTCAGGGAGCGTCGCCACGGTGCGGACAAGATCACAAAGCGCTTCCCTCAGGGAGCGTCGCCACGGTGCGGATAAGATCACAACGCGCTTCCCTCAGGGAGCGTCGCCAGGGTGCAGACAAGATCACAACGCGCTTCCCTTAGGAAGCAGTCACATAGAGGGTTGTAGGCACGCTAAAGGTAGGTTGACCATTGGCTACTACCTGTTACTCCCTTTAACGTCCCTACATTTAATACTTATGTGGCACCCCTCGACTCAGAGCTTAGATTCAACAGACCTAAAAAAGAAACTGACAAAGAAGAGCCGCTGAACCTGAGAATGAAGTACATTCCGCAGATTACTGGCCTGAAAACCTGCCTACTGTTTCATGACTCAACCATAATTGTGATCTGTCTCGTACTGCTGCTGTGAGGATTCTAAGAAGCCCAGAGGACCACCAGACCTTCGCTATTCATCCTAAGAACTCCCTTGGAGCAGAAAAACAAATCCCCTGCTGCCCGCAGCCACCGAACGGCAGAAGTCCAGTTCACTGACTTCCCGCTCCTACTAGACCCCGAAGCAGCAACCACCTGGAAGAGGTACAGGAGCTCTGGAGGGTCAGATCCTTATTCTCACTGAGTGTGAAGACATCAGCACCCACCAGAGCTTTACTATACCAATCCCTGGAGTAACAGACCCCCTGCAACCAACACGACACAGAATCCAGTCAGGACTGCAACTGCCCAGGAAACAAGGACCAGTCCAGGGAGTTCAGCACTTGAGACCCATTCTGTGAAGGGCCCAGCTGTCCGCAAATTGTCCCTGCATCCAGCTTGTCCCTGGCAGGGAAGACTGCCTCTGCGCACAGAGCCCGGCTGACCCGCCTGCTCTGCACCCAGCCTGCCCGGCCTGGGTATCAATGAACCGGCTGTGCTCACGTGTTCCTGAGGCCCTTGTGCAGCGATTCCTCATTTACCTGTGGAGTCCTCTGTTTTTAGGTGGCCCCCTTCTTTGTAGTACGTCTGCTATCAACACCTCTACTACCCTGCTACTGGCCGAATCCAGGACGCTCCCAGCAATCAGCTACTTTGATAAGAATTTTAGATTCTTTTAAGGACACATAGACGAGGATTATGCTTCTCAATTTCATTACTACTCCAACAGCAGTCAATGCAAAAACAGTAAACATAGGAAAATACTACATATCCCATTAGGCTTTGAAACACACCTCCTTCATTAACCAATCACACATGAGGTTAGCATACAAATTACCGAGGCACCATCTTGACTACCTCTTTCTTTGCAATAAGCAGTTCTAAGTGTCCGAAAAACAAAGCAATGGTCCTGGCTCTCAACGGAGAGCCACAGAAACAGCAGTTAAGGCTCCCAACGGAGACCAACTTTTAACAGGTCCCAGATGAGACAACCATCCTCCAACAGCGAGGAGTTCCTTGACATGAAGCATCGTAGAATTGATTCTGTATGTAATCCGTTACAGAAACGGAAACAAGTTTGACAATTTGGAACCAAAAAAGATTTGATGTCTCAGGGTGGGAAAAAATAACCTAAAATTATGCATCATCAACCAACATGACAGTTGTAACTTTTACCTGTCCCAACAGGTTGGATTATCCTCACCTTCTTGTCCTTAATAGAATCTAAACTTCTTGTGGCGAATGCTGGAAACGTTTGTATTCTGTGGCAGAACCGGAAGCTCTGATTATGCAGGTTCAAAGCTGACCAACAACAACAGAAGAAACATGTACAATAGGCTTATAATAAAACACTTTAAACTTGGAATCAGATGACCAATCTCCAGCCTTCAAAATCTAACCAGGCGAGACCCCATAAGGAAAGCCTATGTCCGCTTCAGCCATCACCCATCTGACCTGACGCGCTAGAGTGGCTGATGAGACTGGGCGAATTGGTTTCTGGATGATTAAAAGTAATGGTCCTAGAGTATCAGACCTTTGAGACAAAGTACGTTCCATCATACACTTTTCAACATTTTAAAACACACAACTTTCCATTATGAGGAAAAGCAGGATACTCAACCAAACAAGGCATCATTTTAGTCCTTCTAGAGATGATAAAAGACTCACCTTGAGGAGGAAAAACCCTTCCTGCCAAATATAAAGCATGAACATCAGACACTCTACGACAGGAAATAAGACATAATAACAGTGGGTTTTGCTGACAGTTGGTTTAACGTTAAATCTTTATTGTCTGGCCAGGCTTCTGACAAAGAAAGAACTTTAGAGACATCCCACAAATTAGTTTATCTGGGTCGCGGAGGCTGCGCTTCTCTGATACACCAACGGGTGCACTCCTACTGGTTTTCAATTGATTTGGTTATGTCCTGCCAATAAGGCTGATCTAAAATTATTCACTGATCTGTCGGGCAGACCTGACTCATCACATTCTGATAAATCCCACGGGATCCAACTGTCATTGAAGGCACCAACCCAGCCATCACTTCCAGGATGCAGAATATCGCTTGCAGGTGGATGGAGACCAAGCTTGTTGTATAAACTCGGCGGCTGCCAATGAAAGCCCTCAATTTGTTTGTCTTTTCTGAGAGCGTCAAAACCATGAGGGATAACTGATTCTGCAGGACCAGGGGATGAGGGAATCCCACTGGGTCCTGGAGTAGCATCGGAAACACTGGCAGTTGAAACTGCAGGTCCACTGACAATTCCAATAATGTCGGAAACCACAATTGTGTCTTCCATAAAGGTGTGACTAATACTAATGATGGCTCCTGCCAACGGACTTGAGCCGCCACTCGCGGGATTAAGGCAAAGGGGTGAAATGCATAATTCCTCTGAGACCCCCAATGCTGGACCCCCAATGCTGGAGAAACTCATCTGTTCCCAAAGCCATTAGATCTGGTCTCCAGCTGTAAAAGCGGGGAAGGTGAGTATTGAGGCGAGAGGCAAAAAGATCTACCATACAAGGGACTCGAATACTAATGATCTCTAGAAAAAGCGAAGAGTAGAGCTTCCAGTCACTGAAATCTCTCTTAAACCTGGAATTCCAATCTGCCACCTGACTGTACTTGCCGGGAATGTGCTCCGCTATTATGCTGATCTTCTGAGCCAGGCAAAAGTGCCAAAACTCCCTCGTAATATTGTCAAAAAGCCAAGATTTCAGCCCTACTAGGCGATTTATGTATCGCACCACTGAGACATGACCCATCCTGAGGAGGATGCAGCAAGTGCTCTTCAGAGGGGAGATAGATTTTATGACAAACGAGCCGACTAACAACTCCAGACAGTTGATTTGTAACTTTAACTCTCCTGCGGTCCAACGCCCGCTTGTGGCAGTCTCCACATCTTGCCCCAACGGCAGGCGTCCGACTCTGTGATAACATCGGGAGAGGTACCGAAAATAACCTTACCTTTCCACACCTCCATATGATCTAACCACCAGCGTAGCTCTTCCTGAGCATCTGGAGACAGAGGAATCAGATGATTGTACAAATACCTCTTGTGAAGATACTGAATCTTGAGGCGCTGCAACGCCCTGTAATGTAGAGGTCCCTGGAATATAGCCTGAATCGAGGATGCCAGAAGGCCCACAATCCTCACTAGGAACCTCAAAGAGATCCTCTGTTCGACAGGGTCAACCGTATCTCTCTTTTTTTAGATTTGATCTTGGTCATCGGGAGAAGTAACTGAGCATTCACTGAATCTATTTGAAACCCAAGAAAGTGTATCTGTTGCGAAGGAATGTTCATAGATTTTTTGAGATTTATCAAAAACCCAAACTCTTGCAACAGAGAGATTGTCCAGCGTAAATGAGTGAGCAGAAGTGTTTGGTCTTGAGCGAGAACGGATTTGCAAACTCCCATCTCTCGCAGACAAGTGACAACAAGTTTCAGCAGTTTGATAAAGACCCAAGGGGCCGAGGACAGGCCGAAGAGGAGGGATAAATATCAGAAGTATTGCCCTTTCCATGAGAACTGGAGAAATTGCTGATGGCAGGAGCAAATGGGCACTGTCATGTAAGCGTCCTTCAGGTCCAACCAGACCATCCAATCCTTTTCCAATAAAATATCTCTTAGAAGATGGATGCCTTCATCTTCAAGTGCCTGTACACAACAAAAGGATTGAACTTCCTGAGGTTTAAGACTAATTGTTTTTGCACCTAGAAGATATTGCTGCAAAACTTGTCTGGAATGAAGGGTCCCACAGCAATAGCCTGCTTTGCAAAAAGTTCTTGAAGTTCTGAGTTTATAAAAGCTTGCTCTTGTATTCAAAAAAGGAGATGGAAGGGGGAACTGACTGAAGAGAAAAATCTATTAACTCTATTTGATAACCTTGGACTGTGTGTATGATCCACGTATCTGCGGTGATCTTTGCCCAATTGTTTACAAAATGCATCAGTCTGCCCCCTACAGGGATCATCAGAAAGATTGGTAGAATTACCTGAGGATTTGGCATCGGATTTCCTAAAGCCTCTGTTTATGCTCCTGTTTTACAGGCAACAGAAGCCCGGGGATCTGGAGGGGTAAAAGCCTGCCTGGTCCGGTTCCTGGGTATAGTGTTGAGGGGCAAAGCCATGGTGAGGACTTGGATTAACGTAGCAGCTGGCGGAGCGTCTCCTGCCTTGACCGGGGATGGAAAACCCTCCTGAGCGAGGATTGCGACTTGCCCAATGATGCAAAAGTGTTCACAAATTTCACAATGTCTTTGACAAAAAGCTCTCAAAAAGAGCTGTCCTTCTGCCAGGAGTCTTGGCTCGGCATAAGCTAAATCCACCAATTGCGGATCAATTCATAAAAGGACTGACTTGCGTCTCTCCGAGAAAAGGGTGCAGTTGGCTTTGCCAAGGAGGCATATCGCCTAAAGGGGTTCAATCAGCCAGGACCTCCGGGTAGATAGCTGCCCCAGTCTCCTGCGCCTGAAGAACTAACTCCAAAATGTTGTCCAAGGGGCCTGAAACATCTAGTAGCTTGTCTTGGCAAACCCCAAGGGCGTGATCTAAGCCCTTTTTTGGGGACTTTTTTATATTTCTTCAGGTATGTGGTCATTCAGAAATACATTTTAGGTGTGAGAGCAGTTTTGTTAGCCAGGTCAGGACGAGAGCATTCAGAAGGGTCAAAAGTGAACATGGAAAGTTGGATGGGAGAGGAGGAATGCTTACACTTCTTGGCACGGTTGTGAGGACGCGATTCATGGGAGGAATCTGGATCCATATCAGTATCAATAAGGGGGATAGGGACAGAGGGATCCAGGTCAAGGGAAGGGAGCACCGGGTTTGTATCATAATCATGTCTCCTGGTTTGTGTAATTTGGAGTAAGGGTTGGGATTAGGAGTGCCAATTGGTCAAGCGTTGCGAAATAGGCAGTAAGGCGGAGGAGAGGGCCTTATCTAATTTAGTATCCAATCTCGTCCATAGCGTCATCATAATAAAAATCTTCGTCCTCTGTAGGACCATAAGCCGCCAGTTCCTCCTCATAGACCTCACAGTCTGACACTGTAAGAAAGATATATAAATATATATATTCTACTCAAATCCCCAGAGGGAAGCTTAATTTTCCAACCCTGGCTTGCAATTGAGAAAGGGTGTTGGTCAGGAGCTGAAGGCTGGGGCAGTGGTGCCACAAAAAAGGTACCAAAAACCCTTGCAAACAGGACTAATGAAGGGTATTTAAACCCTGCCTGGCTATTAAGCAAGGGTTTCCTAAAATTAACTCCTGCTAATACAGGTTATTGAGGGGTTAAAGTTCAGCCAAAACGCAGTGCAAATCTTAGCTAAAGCCCGGTACCCACTTTTATCACTACCTGCTGCTTATTCTCACTGTTGTGCTAGCCCGGGGAGAGGCGTCTTCCAGCGTGTTCAAGGCAAGACTGCAACGCATGCACAGATTCATGCAGGCTCCTGAGATGCTTGCAAGCAGCCCGATCTGGCTCCGGCGTGCTCCTCGCTCCCTGAGGGGGAGGCCAGCCCGAGCGCAAGACATGTAAACTACACAGGCAGAACACTTGCGAAGTGAGTACAAGGAAAAATGAATTTTTTCACAACTGAAAAGGGAGAAAACAAAGAAAGGCACAATCGGCACTGCTTCAAGTGCTGAAGGGGAAAATTAAAGGAACGCATGCTGTGAACACACCACGGCGAGACGCTACGCAAGCAAATACAGTTATAATCATGAAAAAGTACAGGTTAATAAGTGTACAATAAGTAAATAGCCAACAGACATAGGCAAAGCATGAGCAAAATAAGAGGTAGTCAAGATGGTGCCTCGATATTTTGTATGCTAACCTCATATTTGATTGTTTAATTAAGGAGGAGTGATTCAAAGCCTTATGGGATATGTAGTATTTTTTCAATGTTTACAGTTTTTTCATTGGATGCTGTTTGAGTAGTAAAGAAATTGAGAAGCATAATCTGAGCCCTCGCTCCTGCCATAGAATTACAACTGGTGCTTTCTATTTCAGGGCTGAAAATGTTTATGCATTGTTTCACGCCAAAGGTGAAAATGATATTCCGGATTAAGAAAGCTCTGTGGTTTCTGGGATTTTTTTTAATCCAGTCTGGAATATATTGTGTATCTTGCAATTGAGTCATAAGTTATATACACATTGTATACATTTGAATTTGTGAAACACTGATATAGCCACATATTTTTGGAAAGCTAAAGGGATACACATACCTGAAAGGAATTGTGTATCATGCAGCTTCTGTCAACAATGATACACACACTAGAATGCAGACTTTTGCCTCCACTGAGTAACAGGATACTCACTCTTTAAGTAATTACCTGATGTGGTGATATAGTTTACTTTCCCTTGAGGAGATCACCCATCTAAATGATGCCCTGAAACTGACTGTCCATTGGCTTGCCAACAACCAGCTCAAACTGAATGCCCCAAAAATTGTGTTTTTTCTCCTTTCCCCTCCCCAAAAATCTGCTGTTCTCCTGGAATGGACTAATTCCATCATAGCACTCAACTGCACACCTACCTTTGTGGATTCTGTCAAATCTCTAGTGATTATTTTGCGCGCAACCTGAACAAATTAACGTGATGGCCAAAACTGCCAGATTCCATCTGAGCTACTTGGGAAAACTAAACCATTCCTTGGAATTGCCTACCTAAAAACCACTGTGCAGGAGTTAGTTATCTCCAGAATCAAATATGGCTACTCCACACTATCCGGCCTGCCTAAGACTTCGACTGCCTCCCTAAAAGCTTGCCTCAAGGCAGCAGCCAGACTCTTATCCTGTTCAATAGATATGTATTGTTCAGAGTTATGTTTATTCATCTATGGTGTTTTGTATATACATATATAAGTTGTGTTTCTTTCCCGTTGGGTTATATATTTGTTGATATATGCAAATAAGTTATGTATTTTTATGTCTTTTGTGCCGTTCTGTGGATGTTATTGAATTCTTGTTTGGCCTATATATTTATATATAAATGTTGTATGTTATTTTTATGTGTTGGTCTAAATATAAAATGTGATTTAGTGTGGTTTATTTATGTGTTCCTTCAGCCCTGACGAAATTCCATTCGGAACGAAACACATTGGCTGATGTCCAATTTTACCTACCAATACAATAAAGGATATTTTCTGGATACATTTGGAGCTCACTGACTCTGTTCTGGTGCACCTTCCTTCTCTTTACGAGTGTAACACACACTGTTTGAAGAATCCAGATCAATTTATTTTAGGGATTCTGGCCATTTTAGCAAGTATTGTAGGTTGCGTTAAGAGTTTTGTTTTATTTTACATTTGTAGTTGTTACATTCACTATGCAGTCTGTAAACTAACCACCATAATTTCTAGAAAGCCCAGGAGAGCCACTGATCAATTGGAGTAATTGGTTTGAGGCTCTTCAAACCAATTTGGGAACAGCTGGAATGTAAGTATTTTTGAAGAAATTAACAAATATTTACTTCTTCGCTCCCTGGGATTTGAGAGCCGTGGAATTTTTAAACATTTCTGAAATATTGAAGGCTCAAAGGAGGAGCAGGAGGATGAATTCACTGACGCTGTTAAAAAATTTGAAGATTGTTTCAAATTTCAAACAAGCATTGTAGCATTACGACACAAGTTTCTGATGAAGAAACAACGTGTCCGCAATCAGTTTATTTGCTGCTGCACAAACAAGTCAATCAAACATAAACTATTGTCTCTTAACAATCCAACACTGAATGTAACATTGCATATTGCTAAACGCATAGAAAAATAACAGTGATATGTCAAAGAGCTTGAAGAGAAGAAATATTTGGTGGTGGGGAATGTTTGTGTGAGAATTAAAATAGAACAAAAGAGTAATTGTCTTATCAGGACAATTCAAGATCTGCTAGGGGTTTCTTTAAGCAGTCTAATGTTTGTTTTAGATGTGGCAATATCCTACAGTTTAAGTCTGATAAACAGTGCCCTGCAAAAAGTGATGTTTGTAGAAAATATAACAAAATGGGGATCTTTACAAAAGCGTGCCAAAGTCAACTGAACCTGTCTGATAAAGGGAGCAATATAGTAGCCAACTTAGGTGAGGACGACTGTGATGAACAATCATTAAATTTACAAGAAGATGTACAGGACATGGTTTTGGTGGTTGGAGACAATGTATGCACTGGTGATCCAGCTGATTGTGTGGGACCCTTCTGCTGATGTGATAGTTAGTGACACACCAGTTTGGCTGTTAGTTGACTTAGGGGCAAGAATCACAATTATAACACAGGAAATGTACAATGAATTATGGCCAGGTAGGAGACGTGAACCTACTGACCGGTCACCATTCTCTTATGAAGGGAGACATACTGATTTATCCAGCTATTTTGAAGAAGTTTAGGCTTTCAAGAATAGCCAAGTTTTTGGGAAAGTCTATATGGCAGTCAAGTGGTTGTGTATCTTTCACCAAGGCCTATTGAAAATAGTGTTGAGACCTGGTACTAAAGATCAGGTTTCCGTGGTTGGGTAAAGTCTTGTTTCAAATGTTACTTCCAAGTTTCCTGAAATATTTTTGGTTAAATTGGGTACCATGAAGGGGTTCCAACATAAAATCAAGTCTAAAGAAGAGTCTATTCTGATAAAGCACAAATTGCGGAGTGTCCTATTTTCTAAAGGAGAAGACCTAGAGAAGGAACTGTTAAAAGTGTATGATAGTGGAATAATCAAACCCATTGAATCATTGTAGTGGTTAACATCCCTTGTAGTTGTCAGGAAGAAAAATGGGGAATTAAGGGTCTGCATGGATTTAAGAAGTCTCAACAAGTCAATTTGGATTGATTCCTACCCTCTTCCAAAAATCATCTGAACTTTTGGCTTCATTGGCGAATAAAAGCTTGATTTAGCATCTGCCTATCATCAGGTAATTTAAAACCTGAGTTTAGACACTTCACAGCTTTTGTGTCATCTATGGGTACTCTACGGTACTGAAGGATACCATTTCGATTATCCTCTGAGGCATTCGTATTTCAAAGGATTATGTACCAGTTACTCAAGTATGAAAGGGGGATGACCACTTTTCAGGAAAAAATTTGATTTTTGCAGCAACAAAGGAGGAATATGATGCTATTATAGTTCAGGTGTTGTCTTTCATTCAACAATAAGGGATAGTATGGAAAATAGAGAAATGTTAGATTGGTAAGACATGTGTTGAATATCTTGGGCACATTGTCCTAAGGGATTGTATTAAAGCAAGACCAGGCTTAGTAAGTGCCATTATTGATGCAAAGGCACCAACCAATAAAACTGGATTAAAATAATTTATTGGCATTTGCAAATTCTATTTTGATTTAATTACTGATTATGTAATTCATAAAAAGCCTCAACTGCTCTGCGGTAGAAGAACTTATCTTTCAAATGGAACTCCATGTGTCAGAAGTCATTTGAATAGATTTAAAAAAGTAAGCTAGTTTTAGGATTTTGAGACCATTTAATTCAGAGCACATGTGATGTATTGCTGTTGATGCATGCAATCAAGGACTGGGTGCAATACTAACCCAAGTTGATGGTGTAGTAGAGAATACCATGTGTTATGTGTCAAGGATCCTAAGGGAGTCATAAACTCAACACTCAATATTTGAAAAAGAACTGCATGCATGCTAGTGGGCGGTTTTAAATTCAAGCCATAGCTTCAGGGAACAAACTACCAATCATAAACCACTTGTTGCAATCTTAACTAGTGAGACAAGCAAAGAACAAACCACTAGAATTGCAAGATTGACCACAAAATTATTACAAAATAAGTTTGAAATATCACATATCTAAGGTGCAAAAAATGTTCAAGCTAATTATTTTGGAGGGGGTTCCTTCCACTGATGATGAGTACAAATAAGGGGGATGAAGACTTGGATAAAAATTGCTTGATTGCCGGAATTGATCTGGAAGATCTGTGTGCAGTGTCTGAGGAAGAGTGGAAAGCAGAAATGAGTTGAGGTGTCAAAACTAGTAATATCTTATGCGAGTACTGGTTGGCCCGCATAAAAATCCCTAGGGAATCCTTGCTACTCTTATTTGAAAATTCCTAATAAGCTCACCATTGAATGTGGTAGTCTTCTGAAGGGTGACACGTTAGTACCACCAGAGGGTGTCAGGTGTAAGATGAATTTGATGCCCCACAAAAGACATTTCGGAAAGACTTTCACAAAATGCAGGATTAGACAGACTTTGTGGTGGCCATCCATGGACAGAGAGGTTGATTTTGTTGTGTGGGTATGTGTTTTGTGTGCTAGTGCTGAGAAAGTTGAAGTGGTGAGTAAGCCTCCTTTGCAACTGACTAAGTGTCCTTCTAGAGCTTGGGACAGGGTTGGCATAGATTCAGTTGTCCCCTTTTTTCTTTCAGAGGGGTTTCCCAAATTCCTGATATCAGACAATGGGGTCCAATTTGTAAATGGAGAAGTGGATGTCTTGCATTAAATCGGGTATATTAAGTATCTGAGAACTCAATCAATCAATCAATCAAGGCATTTATAAAGCGCGCTACTCACCCGGGAGGGTCTCAAGGCGCTGGAGGAGGGGGTATGTTACTGCTCGAACAGCCAGGTCTTGAGCTGCCTTCTGAAGGAGAGATGGTCCTGGGTTCGCCGAAGGTGGGTGGGGAGGGTGTTCCAGGTCTTGGCTGCCAGGCAGGAGAAGGATCTTCCTCCGGCGGTGGCTCTGCGGATGTGTGGTACGGTGGCGAGGGCGTGGCTGGTCGATCGTAGCTGGCGGGTAGGCGTGTAGAAGGTCATGCCGTCGTTGAGGTACTTGGGGCCCAGGTCGTGGAGAGCATTGTGTGCTTGGGTGAGGAGTCTGAACGTGATTCTCTTGCTGACGGGGAGCAAGTGCAGGTCTCTCAGGTGTCCGGTGATGTGGCTGTGTCGAGGGATGTCCAGGATGAGTCGTGCAGAGGCGTTCTGGATGCGCTGGAGTCTTTTTTGAAGTTTGGCTGTGGTTCTGGCATAGAGGGTGTTCCCGTAGTCCAGTCGGCTGGTGACGAGTGCCTGAGTGACGGTCTTCCTGGTTTCAGTGGGGATCCATCTGAAGATATTGCAGAGCATGCGCAGGGTGTTGAAGCATGAAGATGAGAGGGCGTTGACTTGTCTGGTCATCGACAGGGAGGAGTCCAGGATGAAGCCCAGGTTGCGTGCGTGGTCCGTTGGCTAGAGAGCGGTGCCCAGGGCCGGGGGCCACCAGGAGTCGTCCCAGGCGGAGGGTGATGATCCCAGGATCAGGACTTCCGTCTTGTCTGAGTTCAGTTTAAGGAGGCTGTTCCCCATCCAGTTGGCGACCTCTTCCATCCCTCCGTGTAGGTTGGCTCTGGCGGTGGTGGGGTCGTTGGTGAGGGAGAGGATCAGCTGGGTGTTGTCGGCATAGGAGATGATGTTGAGGTCGTGCTGGCGTGCGATGGCTGCAAGGGGGCTCATGTAGACGTTGAAGAGGGTTGGCCTGAGAGAAGATCCTTGTGGTACGCCCCAGATGACTTCGGTGGCCTCGGATCTGAACGGGGGAGGTGGACTCTCTGGGTTCTTCCGGCGAGGAACGAGATGATCCACTCCAGTGCTTTCTCTCGGATTCCGATGTTGCTGAGGCGCTTCACCAGGGTGCGGTGGCAGCAGGTGTCGAACGCCGCAGAGAGGTCCAAGAGGATGAGGGCCGCTGTTTCCCCTTTGTCGATCAGGGTTCTGATGTTGTCAGTGGCTGCGATTAGGGCGGTCTCGGTGCTGTGGTTGGCCCGAAACCCGGACTGCGAGGAGTCGAGGGATCCATTTGTCTCGAGGAAGGCGGCAAGCTGTCTGTTGACGGTCTTCTCGATGACTTTGGCCGTAAAGGGAAGGAGCGAGATGGGACGGTAGTTCTTGAGGTCGGTGGGGTCCGCCGTTGGTTTCTTCAGGGGGGCGGTCAGCTCGGCATGCTTCCAGCTCTCCGGGAAGGTGGCGGTGTGGAAGGAGGAGTTGATGATGTCCCAGAGATGTGGTGCGATGTTGGCGCCGGCTTTGTTGAAGACGTGGTGTGGGCAGGGGTCCGTTGGTGATCCGGAGTGGATGGAGTTCATCGTGCGGGTGGTGTCTTCGGTGCTGATCGGGGTCCAGTTGCAGAGAGTGGTGGTGGCGGGCATTGGTTCGGTGATAGGGTGCGTGGTCTGTGCGTCGAAGCTGTTGTGTATGTCGGCGATCTTGCGGTGCAAGAACGCGGCGAGTGAGTTGCAGAGGTATTGCGAGCGAGTGATGTTGTTGTTTCCGGCGCTGGGGTTGGAGAACTCTTTGATGATGCTGAAAAGTTCCTTGCTGTCGTGGGCGTTGTTGTCCAGTCGTTCTTTGAGTGACGACTTCTTGGTGGCACGGATAAGCTGATGGTGTTTGCCGGTGGCGTGTTTGAGGGTGGTCCTGTTGTCTGGTCGAGCCGCCAGGCTTTCTCGAGGGTGCGGCAGTTCTTCTTGGATTCCTTGAGTTCGTCGGTGAACCAGGGGGTTTTCTTGCTGCTGGGTCTGCTGGGAGGGTTCTTTAGTGGTGCGATGTCGTCGGCGCAGGCGGTCAGCCACTTGGTGAGGTTGCTGGCTGCTTCATTGGGGTCCGTTGTGTTGGTGGGAGTGTTCTGGCTGAGGGAGGCGGTGAGCTGCTCGGCGGTGATCTTGCTCCAGCTCCGGCGGGGAACCTGTTGCGGGTGGTGGTGGGTCACAGTTTTTCTGAAGCTGAAGTGGACGCAGCTGTGGTCGGTCCAGTGGAGTCCGGTGGCATGGCTGAAGGAGATGTGCTTGCTGGATGAGAAGACGAGGTCAAGCGCGTGGCCGGCGTAGTGGGTCCAGTTGCTTGAGTCCGAGGTTGGCGAGGTTGTCCAGCAGGGAGGTGGTGTTTCTGTCGTTGTTGTTCTCCAGGTGGAAGTTGTGGTCCCCTAGGAGGATGTAGTCGGCGGAGGGCAGGGGGTGCGGGCTGACGAAGTCTGCAATGTCTTCGCTGAATTGTGTGCGTGGTCCCGGGGGTCTATAGATGAGGGATCCTCGGAGGGTGGTCTTGGGGTCAGTGTGTATCTGGAACTGCAGGTGTTCGGCGGCGGTGAAGGTATCGTCGGAGTTAGTCGAGATGCGGATGGTGTTCTTGTGTACGATGGCGATGCCTCCTCCCGTCTGGTTGACGCGGTCCTTCCGGGTGATCTTGTATCCGTCCGGGATGGCTATGGCGATGTCGGGCGCTGAGGAGGCGTTCATCCAGGTTTCGGTGAGGAAGGCGACGTCCGGTGCTGTCGCGTCTAGCAGGTCCCAGAGTTCCACGGCATGCCTGTGGTCGGAGCGGGTGTTCAGCAGGATGCACTTCAGGTGGTTGCTGCTGGTGCTTGACTAGGCGGGGGTGGTGCAGGTCCGGAGGCAGGTAAATCTGAAGGCTTGGCAGGTGGAGGGTCCGTGGGTGCGTCTCGGGGTGGCTCGGTAGCAGGCAGGGTTCCAGCCGGAATTGAGTGCGTTAAGGGTGGCGGCGTTGTATTTCCGTCGGGTATTCTTGCATCGGCAGGAGCCAGGGGTCCTAGTGCTGGGCGTGGTCCAGGCGCGGACGGGTGCAGACGGGCTTGCCTTTGGCGCGCCTTCGGCGCACAATCGGCGCGCCCGCTGCGCGTCAACGCTGCGTGTGCGTGAGGGCATCATAAATAGGGAGCCGGGTGGGCAGATCAGCTGGTTGGCGCGAGCGGGCGGCGAATGGGCTGGCGGGGGGCGGGGCTGCAGGGAGGCAGCGGCGGGAAGAAGCTGATGCGGGCGGGCGGGCGGGTCAGCGGCGGCTGGGTCGCCAGAGCAGGAACGAGATTTCGAAGGCAGCAAAAGCAAGTAGGAGCAGCACAGGAGTGTGGGGGCGACCAGGCCTTAACAGGCTCAGCAGAACTTCACTTCATCATCCCCAAACCAATGGTCAGAACTAGTGAATGAAGATGTTCTTGCAGTGTGAACATCAGCAGTGTTAGGAGAGCTGGGGCAGTGTCAACCAAATCAGGTGAAAGAAAAGAGAGTTGCCAATGGCTTGTTTATTTTGGGTATCTGCCTGGGGCCCCTGCATTATGTCTGCTTGGGGCCCCTGCATGATGTATGACTGTTTCTTCTATTCTGCTCCTATAAATGTCTTTTTATTTCGGGTGCCTGCCTGGGGACCCTGCATTATGTGTGCCCAAGGCCCCTGCATTATGTCTGTCTGCGGCCCCTGCATTATATCTGCATGGGCCCCTGCATTATGTCTGTCTGGGGCCCCTGCATTATGTCTGCCTGGGCCCCTGCATTATGTCTGTCTGTTCATAGTATTTCTGCTCCTGTGTATATTCTCCTTTCCATTATCTCATCCTTCTGTTTTCATCTCTCTTGACAGACATCCAGCCATGCCCAGTAATCCACCGATGATGAAAGCAGGAGCACCTGCGCAGTAACAATAAATAGAGGATTTCTAAGTCAGCGCCTTCAGTGCCTGTTAGGAGCACTGATGTGTTTATCATGACTCCGCATTTCATGATTGCTTTGCGGGTTCTGTCAGTTGTCTTGTTATTTCAGCTCTGCATTTCACGATTATTTTATGTAGTTATTAATGTCTTGCTCGCTGCTTCTTGTTGGGATTGTTATAAAATGTGACACAGCTCTGGGTGATGCTTATAATTCATAGGAACATTGACACCTGGTCTTCAAAACTAACATATTTTTATAGGAACATTGGTGGAAATGCCCAATAAGACACCAGCTACCTGTCCATGGTGCAGTAACTCATTTTAGAGAAACACCTCCTTTTTTGTGGAAGAACACAGTTGGAAAGAACCAGTTGACTCAGTAGGAACGGTCCAACCCCTCAACCGTGTGTGAGCCCCCTTTCTCCTGGGCCGAGTCCTTGAATGTTAGGGGCAGATGTACGACCGTTATTTGCAGTCATAAAGGGAATTTCGGTCTCTTTGTGACTGCAAATTAGGTCCCTCCAATGTACTAATTCTATTTTGCGAGTTGCTAATCAATTAGCAATTCACAAAATAGGGTTATCGACTTGCTATTATGAAGGGGCATGCCAAGGATGTCTGTTACTAATATGAGTCCAAAACCTATGTATGAATGTTTTGTGATCACAATTGCAAAACACTCGCAGTTTACCACCCTTCCCAGAAGGGTGGTAAAGCACTCGCAAATGGGAATGGATGCACAAATGTTTTTTAAAAGCCTGCCCTTAAAAAATAAAACTGAACAGGAACATGGGCTGCATTTTTAAAAAAAACTGATTTATTGACAAAGCAGTCCCAGACATGTTGGTCTGCTGATCCCTGGGAGTGCCAGCCATTCCCAATGGGGTCGCAAATTGCGACAGCCTACTAAATATTTATGAGGCATGCAATTTGCGGTTCCATTAGGAATCAAAAACAGTGTCTGAGACACTGTTGTACAATGGATTTTGCGACTAGCAAATTTCGACTCGCACATTGCCGCAATTTGCAAGTCGCAAAATCCAATGGTCGTACATCTGGCCCCTATTGCCTTGTGTTTTTACCAGTTTTCAGTGTGTTTCTTCTCCTTTTTCATGATAGAAAACTGTTTTCCTTCTACTTTTGAAAGGAGTAAATCTCTCACCATCCTCAGAGCAATGAAGTTCATGAATATAGAAAGACTTGTGCCTTTAAGGGTGTCTCTGCAGGTTTGTTAGTTCTAATCTTTACACCTCTGTGAGAAGATTTCCAAACACAGACAGATCTAATGTGCTGCGAGTGCTTGAATCAGTGACGCAGAGTTGAACCTTCACAGGAGCGGGGTGTGCCACTAAGTGCCTGATTGTGAGTTACTTTTTAATTCGAGTGAAGTCAGTACCTGGAAATTTCAGGTCCCCTCAGAATGAAAGACCAGCAGCAACCTCAAACCCTGTCTACTTTTACCCATAGATTTCAGCTGATGAAAATAAAGAATTACTTGGGATGGGACCCGGATTCACCCCTGTAATTCCTCATTTCTAAGGGGATTCTCAGTGTTCAACTTGGACCTCCAGTTAATTCTACAGGGAAACATCCTTTACAACGAAACTTTTACAACGCAGTGCTTTTACAACGCAGGTTTTACAACGAAAACCATTTCAACGCATTGCACTGGGGGGCGCTCTAGGGTAGGGAATAGTTTTAATTTACTATCCAACACCTTCCCTACTATCCACGGGGACTGGAGTTGGAATAGTAAATTAAACTATTCACTATCCAGCGCCCCAAAGCACTATGCGTTGTAACAGCATGCGTTGTAAAAACTGCGTTGTAACAGCATGCGTGGTAAAAGCATGCGTTGTAATGTCATACATCCATTCTACATCCACAGATATATTGGGAAACCTGGAACCTATAACTCTGGAGTGGTCTGAATTATTACCCATATCCATAAGTGCCAAATGAGTGTTGAAATACTTTTGTCAATCAAGATCTAAGAAAGACAACATTTTTATATTTTAAAAGTTTGTTTTTCACAAAATAAGTTAACTATTAAATAAGGCTGTCGCTGCACTTTTGCTCAGGTCAAGGTTTTCCCGTGTGTATCAATTGATAGACTGGACCAGCCTGCAGGAAGATGACAAGCTGAGAAAGAGTTTTGACTGGGGTGGGGGTTTTATTCTAGCCCATTCGTTGAGTAGATTTGAACCGGACATGATTTTACTCCTGATGTTGGTCAAGTTGTAAGGCGCCTCCATCTAAAATGAAACTGTAGATACAGTGAGGTTAATTCTCAGGACATCCCCAAGTTCCTCCACAACAGCATCATCAGCAGCTGGAGATGAACCTCCCCTGGCATCTTTCACACCTCAAAGTTCCTTTGTTGATGCCTGCTGCAGTTTCCTGTGTGGTCCCACATCAATGCTATCTTTCCTATAGTCCTTTGTGTCTTTGCTGACAATGGTTCTCCAGGGCCTTCCTGGACAAAGCTCAATCTGCATGGTGTATATTGAGTCCATAGCGCCAAGAAGCCAATAATTGATTCATTCTATGAGATGATTTTCCCCATATATAGACTTCTGTGCTTGTTTGCTGCCATGAAACAATGACATCTTGCTTAATAATAATAAATATTCATGTTTATCAGTACATTTGATTGTTCTCTCTTTTGTGTGTCTGTCATTTGTTTCAAGTGTGTAAGTGGCTTGTAATGTGTTCACCTAGCTATGGTGCAAAAAAACCTGGTATTGGACAGCTAGGTTTAAATGTTTAGAAGGGAGAAGCAGGGGAAACCAAAAAGATTTATTTTGGTGAAATGCTCTCTACTATTGTAGACTCTCTTATAATTTCCCTCAGTTCACGTTACACATGATGGGCGACGAACAATGCAAGCCCATCAGAGTGGCATCTCGACAACTGTGGCATAATTCTTTAGGAGTTTAATTTGTTGGATTATGCACATTTCACACAGGCCAAGCTTTCAGTTCTGTCCTGCCTAGAATTAGGTGTTGTGGGCAAGATGAGCAGTGCAGCTGTTGAGGTTCCTCTCAGAGAGTCAGTGTTTCATCTCTTCTTGTTTGCAGACATTTGCACGGAGCACAAAATGCATCTCTGTGGGAGTTATTCTGACGTATGCTTTGGACACCTAGGATTGGATGGAGTCAATGAGGACCCTTAGGATTGGATGGGGTCAATGAGGCCCCCTAGGATTGGATGGAGACAATGCAGGTGCCTAGGATTGGATGGAGTCAATGAGGACCCTTAGGATTGGATGGGGTCAATGAGGCCCCCTGGGATTGGATGGAGTCAATGCAGGTGCCTAGGATTGGATGGAGTCAATGAGGACACTTAGGATTGGATGGAGTCAATGCAGAGCCCTAGGATTGGATGGAGACAATGCAGGTGCCTAGGATTGGATGGAGTCAATGAGGACCCTTAGGATTGGATGGGGTCAATGGGGCCCCCTAGGATTGGATGGAGACTATGCAGGTGCCTAGGATTGGATGAAGTCAATGAGGACCCTTAGGATTGGATGGAGTCAATGCAGAGCCCTAGGATTGGATGGAGTCAATGAGGACCCTTAGCATTGGATGGGTTCAATGAGGCCCCCTGGGATTGGATGGAGTCAATGCAGGTGCCTAGGATTGGATGGAGTCAATGAGGACACTTAGGATTGGATGGAGTCAATGCAGAGCCCTAGGATTGGATGGAGTCAATGAGGACACTTAGGATTGGATGGAGTCAATGCAGACGCCTAGGATTGGATGGAGTCAATGCGGAAGCTAGGATTTGACGGTGACAATGGGGATGCTAGGAATGAATGACGTAAATGAAGATGCTAGGATTGGATAGAGTCAAAGTGGATACTAGGATTGGATGGAGTCAATACAATCAATGCTGAAGGTATAGTGACTTCCAGAAAGGACTGTTTGTGTTGAGTCTACTGATGGATTCTGATGTTGTTGTCATTCAGCAGATCTTCACATGGCTCAAGATACTGAGTTTAGATCACTGGTAGGTATGGAGCCATAGGAAGTTGGGGTGTGACAGGAGATGGGGGAAGGGGGTGCCAGAGGGGATGGTAGAGTAGAATGCCACAGGAGATGGGGTGAGGTGCAAGTGGTGGTGCAAAAGGAGGGCTGCCACATGTTTTTGGGAGGGGAGGTGCCTCAGGCAGTGGAGAGATGGCACAGCCAGTTGAGAGATGCCACTGTTGGTGGTTAGGTACCGCCAGTGATAAGGAAGTGCAACTTTTTTTTGAGGATGTGCAAAAGTAGAGATGAAACAGGCGATGGGGAGGGTAGACGCCTCAAGTGATGGGAGATGCTACAGGCAGTGGGGAGGGGAGGGGCCACAGGTGATAGGGAGGGGAGGTGCAACTGGAAACACAGATCGAAGGGGCCACAAGTGATGGGGAGGTACCAAAGGTGGTGAGGAGATGGCACAAGTAGTGGGGAGGAGAGGTGCAACAGAAGGTTGGAGGCTCAGATTGAAAACACATGGAAATGTAGAAAGAAAGGCGCAGTGCATTCTGGGTGGTGGCAGGAAGGTATCCATCAATGAATAACATGTGGCTTGTGACAGCAGAACACTATTATTCATTCAATCAATACATTTATAGAGTGTACTATTCACCCGTGAGGGTCTCATGGCGCTAAAGGGGGAGTGCAGCTATTGATCAAACATCCAAGTCTTGAGAGGTCTTTTGAAGGTCAGTAGGTCCTGGGTCTGTCTCAGGTAGATGGGGAGGGTGTTCTATGTTTTGGCAGCGAGGTGGGAGAATGATCTGCCACTGGAGGGCGTTTGGTGGATGCAAGAGAAGGTGGCGAGGGCAAAATCAGCAGAGCAAAGCTCGCCGTTCGGGCTTAGAAGGTGAGTTGTTTGTTGAGGTATGCTAGTCCAGCGTTTTGGAGTGCTTTGTGAGCGTGGGTGAGGAGCTCAAAGGTAATCCTCTTGTTGACCGGGAGCCAATGCAGGTCTCTCAGGTGGGCAGTGATGTGGCTGTGATGGGGAATGTCGAGGATGAGGCATGTGGAGGCATTCTGTATGAGTTCAAGTCTTCTCTGGAGTTTGTCTGTGGTTCCTGCGTAGAGGGCGTTGCCGTAGTCCAACCTGCTGCTGATGAGGGCTTGGATGACTGTCCTTCTACTTTTGGTGGGGATCTTGCAAAGCATGCAGAGGGTGTTGAAGCAGTTTTGGTGTTGTGGTTGCTCTGGAATCCAGATTGGGACGAGTCCAGGATGTTGTTCTCTTCAGGGAAGTGGGTTATTTGCCTGATGACCAACTCCTATGAGCAAACTCAGATCCAGCTCCTATGAGAAAACTAAAATTGGTCACCTCCACAGTTTCCCCCCTTCACCAACCTCATTAATGCATCTTTTGCACTTGGCACCATCCCAACCAACTGGAAAAAAGCCACAGTCCGGGCACTTCTCAAAAAACCCCACCTCGATCCCACTGACCTGTCTAACTTTAGACCCATCTCTCTCCTCCCGGCCATCAGCAAAGTGGCCGAGAAAATCGTCAACCGCCAACTATCCCTCTTCTTGGAATCCAACAACCTCCTGCACCAATCCCAGACAGGGTTTAGACCGGGACAAGGAACGGATACTGCACTTCTAGCCGTGGTCGAAGAGGCAAGAACCATCATCGATGCGGGAGGATCAGTGGCAGTGATCCTCCTAGATCTGAGTGCCGCCTTCGATAAGGTGGACCATGCCATCCTGGTCCACCGTCTCAGCATGGCAGGAATCTCCGGCACCGCCCTGTCCTGGATCAAATTGTATCTAGAAGGCAGAACCTTCCTGGTGTCTGACTGCACAGTTAACTCTAGTGCTCTTCCTCTCCAGTGTGGGGTCCCCCAGGGCTCCTCCCTGAGCCCCACACATTTTAACGTATACATGTCTCCCCTCGAAGACATTGTAACTCCATTCGGCACAAAAATAGTTAAGTACGCCGACGATACCCAGCTGGTAGTCTCCATAAACCAGTCGACTAAAAGTGTGGACAACTTGTCATCATGCCTCCAGAACATCTTTCACTGGATGTGCGAATCGTGCCTGAAACTAAACGGAGAAAAATCTGAGATCCTTCTTCTGAGAAACCCACACAGACTCCCCCATCCCTCTCCTGGCCACCCTGTATGGGATCACCCCCCAACCCCCAAGTCCGAAGTCAAGAGCCTAGGTATCTGGCTGGACCAAGACCTCAACTTTAAAGTCCAGGCCAGAAAAAATGCCGGCACATGCTTCGGCCTTATTCAGACTGCGCGAAAAACCCTCCACTTAATCCCCTTTCAGTCCAGGAAACTGCTCATACAGGAGCTAGTTAATTCCAGACTGGACTACGGAAATGCCCTTTATTTAGGGGCTCCCGCATCGGTCATCAACAGACTGCAATGCGCCTAAAACGCTGCCACCAGACTCCTGACCGGGACCAAATCTAGATGCTCTGCCAAACCAGCCCTCAGATCCCTACACCGACTCCCGATTAGGGAAAGGATCTCCTTTTAGACCCTCTGCATCTCACACAAAATACTTCAAGGCAGAGGCCCCCCTATTCTGAGATCTCTTGTCAAACCTCATCATTCGAACAGACAACTCAGATCAGACTTCGTTACCTTGGCTAGTGTCCCCAGAATAAGAAAGGCCCGCTCCGAGGGGCGATTGTTTACATACAATGCTCCAAAGCTGTGGAACTCCCTCCCACTCTCCATCCGAAGAGAACACAACCTACTAGCCTTTTGCAGGCAACTAAAACATGGCTCTTCCCATAACCCATCACTACTACTTCCCCCCTCTGAAAGCTACAGGTTGATTGTCAGCGCCGGGACGCCCCAGGGTAGCTATGCGCTTTACAAATCTGCATTCAAATTGAAATTCAAAATTCATGACAGTCTTCTTGATGACTTTCGCCGGGAACTGGAGCAGTGAGATGGGCCGGAAGTTCTTGAGGTCCTTTGGGTCCGCCTTGGGCTTCTTGAGTAGGGCATTGATCTCGGCGTGTTTCCAACTCTCCGGGAAGGTGGCGGTTACGAAGGAGATGTTGATGATCTTTCGTACTTGGGGTGCAATGATGCAGCTCGCTTTGTGCCAGTGACAAAGTGGTTCTGTGATACATTGTAATAGTCGTTGCTTTTTTAAATGCAAAGCACAGATTCACCTCACTCTTCAAACAACTAATACCCAGACAGAGACACCTGTCCTTCACTGTGTCACTTAGGGTAGAAATACCTTTGTGAATCAGTTTTTTCTTCTAAAAAATACAATTAAACATTGAATAAGGCTGTCCCTACACAATTACTGAAATCAAAGGTTTACCATTGCGTATAAACGGTTATACTGGCCATGCTCTGCAAGAAGATGGCAAAGCTGAGAAAGAGTTTACGGATAAACCTGAAACTGGTTGTAGGGGTATTGGTCCAGCTCATTGATGATGTAGATTTTCACTCCATAATCTTGTTTGGTGCTTAGAATGTTTTTCTCTCTACCTTAATGTTTTCTTTTTTAATGATTATTAATGTTTTCCCTCATGTGAATCCAAATATTTGTGCAGCTTCTCATACAGTCCTAGAGAGCCTCAGTTGTTAAATGCTTTATGGTTCACTACCAAGGACGACCATGAACTTTCCATATTAGATTTTGAAATTGTGGAACCTCATTTCAAGTAAAAGTGACTTCTAAGCTCTTGCTCTGTGTGGAAACTGCATGGAAATGAAGGTAGAAAGGCACAGTTCATTTTGGGTGGTGAAAAGAAGGTGGCTACAAATTAATTTAATGTGGCTCATGGTAGCAGAACAATTAGTGCAAATAGTGAAGAGGCGCTGTGATTGACTTGTAATAGTCTTTGTTTATTTAAAGTCACAGCACCGATCCACCGTAATCTTCACACAACTAACACCCATCCAGTGATCTCTGTCCATTCCATGAAGTCAGGGGTTGACTTGGCAATCACATTAAGGTTCAAAATGGACAGGTATTGGTCAAGTTGTGAGTTGCCCCTATTATAAGTTAAAATAGAGACAGAAGTATAATAATGCTTTGGAACAACCAGGTACCCCACAACAGCATCACACTGTGGCCATCTTTCGTATCTCAAAGCTTATTCTTGATGATGGATGCCACTTCCTCCGCAGCTCCACCAGGGAAGAGGGCAGCTGGGATATGTTTTTTAATCTTTTAGAGGCCTATCACTTGGCAGCGGGTAGGTGAACTCTGAAAGTCATAGAGCATAAATTTCTATCTACATTTGAAGCGAGCATCTCTTCCTACATCTACTGGCCATCTTTCTCTCAACCCCTTGCTAAAAACTTTCAAATCACAATCCGTCACATGGCTGATGGGGGCATTCTCATCTTCTCTAAGTTAACATGAGCCCTGCAGACAGTACACAGCTTTGCTCAAGCTACTACATGGCTTTATTTTGGCAAACATTTTATTTGTACTTTTTACATGAGAACTGATTGCTGTGTTCACTCTCTTCCAGTTCCTGGAATTTATTCTGAACCAATGCAGCTGCTGTTTTGAAATCATATTTGGTATTAATGGGATGCATACATGGCCGACTGATTTGCAATGTGAGAAGTTGGCCTTGCATATTGCAGTCCAAACAACTACTTAGAGGTGATAGATTACAGACAACCTTATTTGAAAGCTATCCTGTGGTACCTATGGAGAGCAGCCTTCAGGCTAAGTCTTGAAGGAATGTAAAGCAGCTTGTTTTACCAGTCTACAATCTCTTGAATGACTGAAGCTAGCCTGGCTGATGAAGGGTGATGCTCTGAAACTGGTCCCAGGATGCTTGTTTCCTATCCAGGGAGGACCTGGCTTGGCAGTTCGGGTTGAATTGTTCCCATAAGGAACGGGGCCAAGACTGATTTGCATATGGCTGGGTCTAAACTGGGGTGGTGTGGTGAGCAAAAGAATTATGTATGAAACCCAGATCCTTGAGACTGGGGATGAATGTTTGCATTGTCTATCATTCCGTCCATCAATTGTTTCTTTTGCATATGTTACCCTAAGTGGAAAGGGTATGCCCAGACTTGGTTCGCGTGCACACTACACCACTGGATTCGAGCTAGCCTGGCTGATGAATGGTTATGCCCCGAACCCGGTCCCAGGATGCTTGTTTCCAATCCAGGGAGGACCTAGCTTGGAAGTTTGGGCTGGACTGTTCTCATAAGGAACAGGGTCAAGCCGATTTTGCATATGGCTGAGTCCAAACTTGGGTGGTGTGGTGTGCAAAAGAATGAAGGATTAAACACAGACCATTGTTGCTGGGGCAGAATGTTTGCATTGTCCAGCATTCTGTCCATCAATTGTTTCTTTTGCACGTGTGTTTGTGGCAACCATTGTGTAAATTTTAACTGAGATTGACCCTGATGCCTTCTCGTACATCGATGACATGTACTTGACTGATGATTAATTAAATCTGCACCTTCTGCTTGTGGACCTCATTATCTCAAACTTTGCTAACTTGGATTACAAGTTCAATTTTAATAAATCACATATAGCCTTCTTGGCTGTCCTTTTCCTTGGATATGAACTTAATAACGAAGGTGGAGGTTAGCTCCCCCCCCACTTTCTGGAGAAATGTGATCAACAACAACTTCTGTCTACTCTTAAAAAAGTACAATCTTTGCTGGGTTTTTACAATTTTGGGAGGACTTACATTCCTGATTATGCCAAGCGTATCAAATTGATTTAAGCATTGATACAACCCACTTTTTCTTCTTCTATTTGGCTTCTGGAACATACTGCAGTTCTTATGTCTTTGCAATCTGATCTACTTGCGACCCAGTTCTTGTTAACAAGAGACACTATTAGAAATGTGGTCATACGGATTGAACCAGGCGTGTTATGTTTTACTTACGTGACTTTCAATGATGGGGACACTGTCCTCATTGCTTATAAATCGCATTTGTATTCTTCAGCTGAGTTGCGTTTTTCTTCTACAGAATTTTTTTTTGACCACTGTATGATATGATATGATATAAAGGGTTTTGTAGCGCGCTCTATTACTAAAACAGTATCCTGGCGCGGAAGGTAAGGCAGATTCAGAGGGCAGGAAGAAATTAGCAGAATTAGAGAGTGATGCTAAACAGATGAGTTTTCAGCCCCTTCTTAAAGGCCGTAATGGTCGGAGCAGTCCTGAGATGGAAAGGGAGAGCATTCCAAGCCCTAGAGGCCCTGACCGAAATGGACTGGCCACCTAATCGGGAGTGCTTAAATCTAGGAACCGTCATTTGACACTGATTGGCCGAACGGAGGCACCGGTCAGATGGACCGCGCGAAAGGCCAAAACAAGAGTTTTAAACATAATCCGGTGGGCAAGCGGGAGCCAGTGGAGGGTACGGAGACAGGAACGGACACTAGATCTCATGGGGAGTGTAGGAGAGTAGGGTCTGCTATCCTATGGTCACCCCAAATTTTTGCTTTTTGCTTCACTGGTTTATGACTTAATGTGGCTGTGGGCCTGCTAATCAGACCCACAGCCTGCTGTTCTCTCTCTAAATTACAGCCAATTCACCCTAGGTGTATTACGAATTGGAACTGGTTCCCCTTATTGGCCCCTGTAACAGTGTACCCTAGGTACCCAGGGCATAGGTGTTCCCAAGGCCTACCAGGGGCTGCAGCATGTATTGTGCCACCCCTGGCCTGGCCTCCATATTTGACACAACTGGCTGATCACCTTAAACTGGACACATATGTTCCTATCAGCCACTCCTATGGAAGGCCTCATCAATCCTGGAGGCAGAGTGCTTGGAAATATGTGAGATGGTGCTCTGGCATGAGCTGAGCTTGTCTGCAGCTGTCAGGAACCACTCCCTTAGCTGTTCCGGGATATTGCCATACCATATACTCTTAAGCGCATTATAATCCTCGCGGTTATTTGCTATCTTTGGTTTGGCTTTATCAAAACATGTCGAGTAAGGTGTCATACGAATTGGAATACTATCCCCTCGACAGTTCTGTCGACGGGGATAGCATTCCACCCTTCTAGAGGGACACGACATGTGTGTAGCCTTAACCCCGGTTAAAGTTAACCAGAGCCTCAGCATCACAAAATGGATGCTGCTACCACAGACACAAGTCTGACCCCCTGCTGCTGGGAGTCCTTCCAGCGAGGGAGGCTTGGACAAAGGGTTTCCTGCCTTGGGAGGTGCGAGCACCACCCCAGACAGTGTTTTGTGTATTGGGTAGGACAGGGCTGATGAGATTGAGACATGCCCGGGGCACACAAGGTGTCCCCGTGCATAAGCCAGTCCAAACCGGTCTTGGGACTTTCCAGACCCAGGCCTGGCGAGGAGCTGGACAAAGGAAAGGGGGTGTAACCGCCCCCCTTCCTGGTCCCACCCAGAGGAGGGACCTAGTAGGTGATCCACCCCTCAGATTGGGAATAAGAGTGGGAGCAGTGCCATCCAACCAGCGAATCGACGTCTGCTTTGCCACCGCCTCCTGCCGGAGCCCAAGCCCAGAGCCTGACAAGACCCAGAATCCCAGACTTTGCACAGCCTGATCCACAGTCCCTGCAAAGAAGGGACCCGTGGAGGCAACGAGAGACGTGGGACTGGACTTCTTGGAAGACACCCAAAGAGCTGACTGCGCAGCATCAGAGGCATCCTCGATGTTGTGCTTTGGGGACTGAGAACCCCCACCACCGAGCAGCCCTTGCACTGAAAATCAGCCCCCCAGCATCTCCACCATCTGCGTGGGGCCCTTTTGCATTGTGCCACTCGACGCGCCATCCCAGCCACTAGCCACATGGTCAGCGGCCATCTTGGCGATGACACCAAAGAACTACACGTGGGTCTGGTTGCACCAGACTTGCCCTAGCTCCTGTAAAAAGGAGCACCCGTTCGGACCTTGCTGGTCCGAGTGATAAGCCTTTTTTGACTCCTGCGTGGCTTGCATTAGGCAAGGCCTGTTTGCTCCAATCAAGTTGCCAACACCGTCATCAGCGAGAAACCTGCGTGGGACAGCTCTTGACTGACTCCTGGATGTCCTCGACCCCCGGTGTCCATGTGGCTGCAGAGAGAAGCTACACCTCAACGCCTGTTTGCACCCGACATCGCCTGGTTCCAATCTGGTTCCACGGTAGTCACTGGCTAGTGACTTTGAACATTGTCCCCTCTGCTTTCAGGTCTTCACATCTTCAGATCCACCCTTGGATCCACGGGAACTCTTCACATCGAGCCGCCTGCAGCATCTTCAGCTCCAAGCACCATCAACCAGCGTGACGAAACCCAACACTACTTCGACCCTATGCACCTGCTTCCTGTGGGTGAGGTAACTCAGCTCCGCCGGTGTTCCTACACTGGTACACATCTCTAGGGCCTGTGTCTCAAGTTTCAGCTTTCTAGGTCACTCGGAAGGTTACGAACTAACTAACTTTGTACTTTTTACGCACCATAGACTTTGCATTGGTGAGTGTGTGCACTTTAAACACTGCACCCGAGTCCCGCGGGCCTTTCCCGACTTAGTCACTGCTAGTCCCAAACAGCTCCAGCGATTCCCAAGGCCCTAGGCCTTTTCCTTTTAGATTGGTATCTCTTATACCACTTTCTTAGTATATGGTTTAGGTGGCCCCTAGGGCTCATCCATATTGTGCAACTTTTGTGTATTTTAAACTGTCTTGTGTTTAACGCTTGTGCTTCTGTGCTCATAAAGAGTCCAGGGGATACTTTTAGTTCATAAATCTATATATATTTTCAATATATATCTGTGTGGTGTCCTTTCATTTGGTATTCAAGGGGGTTGTGTATGGTAATACAGCTGGCTTCACATGCCTTTCAGAGTTTAGCCTAAGACTGCTTTGTCCACGTTACCACTAGGACAACTGGTCTATAAGGTTGACTTACAACCAATCATCATAAGGGTTGTTTGGCATGGTACAAAGTGATCACTAGAATTAGTGAGCATTATATACCAGGCCAACTTTTCACATTGGTGAGCAGCGGATTGGGATCTGAGCTTGATGTTGTTTTACCATTACAATCTTTGAGATTATCATTAGAAAGATCATACAGGTACCTGCTAGGTACATATAAAACAAGACTAGTATACTTAAGTTCTACTGAACTTAGTTGTTGTAGAGGATAGGGAGTAGCACACCCTGACTACAACTACTAGATAGGTTTAGTAGGTAAACACCAGTGTAGGTAGATTGCAACATATCCACCCACACTAGAGGAATGTCTGGAGCAGAGGGTTCCACTGGGAATGTCTCTGTTGAGAGTGACCCTCCAAGGGCACCATCCAAATTTGCTATTTTTTCCTTTAAGGAATTAAGACAGTTTTGTGTCTTAAGGGGTCTGAAGACAGGGCCTTCCCCTACTACAGACCACCTTAGAGAGATCTTAGACCAGTCTGAGACTCTAAAGACCTCTAAGGCAGACCCCACAGGGAATGCTGAAGGAGGCTCTCCTTCTGAGGATGACACTGCAGAAGCCCCTGTCCCTATAGTCCTGATAGATGAGGAAGCCCCCATCACTGGAGCTCCTCAGGTAGATGAGGAGGAGGAAGAGGAAGAAGAGACAGAAGGGGGGAGCAGTGAGTCTGATGATGACAGAGATAGTCAGGTACTGGTCAACAGGCTGAACCAGACTAACTTAAGCCTATTTGGGACTGAATCTGGAAACAACCCATTCAGACCCCCAGGTGGACTTAACCAGAAGCCTAGGAGGAGAAGGACTCACTCAGGTGACTCTAACAACTCTTATGCTTCTAGAGGTTCTCATGGTCACTCCAGAAGGGAGATGACTAGCCCTCAGAGAAGGGAACATGAGGCCAAAATGAGAGAGGCTGAATTGAGGATCCAGAGACAAGAGTTAGAGGTTGCCCTGGCCCAAGAGAAACTTGCTAGAGCAAGACAGCCTAGAGAGAGTGGGGTAATAGAACCCACTGGTGGCAGCAATATCCACAAGGATAAAGACAGGTCTTTTGATAACAGAAACCTGAGTAAGATTGTGCCCCCCTACAAAGCTGGGGATGATATCCATAAATGGATGAGTGCACTTGAGAGAGCCTGAAAGGTACAGCAGATCCCTCAGGAGCAGTGGGCAGCAATCTTGTGGCTCTCCTTTGAAGGTAGAGGCCGAGACAGACTCCTCACAGTTAGTGATGGGGATTCTAGAAACTACCTGGTCCTGATGAGTGGTCTGATTGATGGGTTAGGCTTAACCGCTGAACAGTACAGGTTAATGTTCAGAGATACCCAGAAGACACAGACTCAGGACTGGTCTGAATTTGTTGAGTGTGCCACTAAGGCTCTGGAGGCATGGTTGCTGGGAAGCAAGGTTACAGACTATGAAGGATTGTATAATTTGCTGATGAGAGAACAAATTTTAAATAATTGTCAGAACCAGCAGTTGCATCAACATTTGGTTGACTCAGATTTGACCTCTCCCCAAGAAGTGGGAAAGAGGGCAGATAAATGGGTTAGAACCAGAGTTAAGCAAAAGAACCAGAACCAGAACCAGGCTGGTGACCAGAAGAAAACAGACCAGAAGGGTGGGGAGCAGAAAACTAAAGACCAGAAGTCTTCAACAGGGCCCCAAACTAATGCAGAGGGTGGGTCCCAAACTTCTAAGAAGAAGAAGAAAGAAGGTCAAAGAAAACCCTGGTGTAAAACTTGTAAAAACACCTCTCACTGGACAAGTGAGTGTAAAAAGGGTGGAGCCCCCAGCACTGCAGCCCCTAAGGCACCTGCACCCACTAGTACAGCTAGCAGTGCTGGTCCACAAGCCAAGGGGGTAGTGGGTATCACCTTGGGAACTGAAGGAGATTCTGACCTAGTCAGAACACTTACACAGGCTGTTCTGATTTGTGAAGGGGACATAGATTTGACCCCTGACATAAGTCCCAGGAACCTGGGCAAATACAGACAGACACCTTTGATTAATAACAAAGTGGCTCAAGCTTACAGGGACACATGTGCCAGTGTCACTATGGTAATGTGAGAGTCTAGGGAAAGCCCGAGACTAAAGCAATGCACAGCTTGAAAGGCACTAAGTCCTAATTTTTGTAAACAAAATTATTATTGTCCCAATTGATCAACAAAATTTAACAAACTTTATTGCTCGAATATTCCTCAGACGAGACAACTTATACAGTATGATGCAATGTTCAAATAAACTCAAAATTTAGTACATATCAATATCTCTTTTTGATAAATACATATCACTTATTAGAATGTGAAACATACATCCACAACCCAACCCAATGCATTCATTCAGAACCCTTCATCAGGGGAAAACATATTTATACACGTCCACATAATAATATGGTGTAAACTCCTCGGAGCCAGTCAGATTGCGAATCTACAACAAGAAAAACTTCAGTTACAATTTAAGGAAATGTAAGCATGAACATAGAGTACATAGATCTTTAATAGTAGTTAATGCTTCTGTGGGTTTTCCATGCCGCAAAACGACAAAGGTGCCATGAGATGTAGATAAAGATAGTGTGAGTAAAGATACCTCCACCATGTGGATCTAAAAAAACTCTGAATCAAAAGCATGCCGGCTTAATCAGTGAACTGAAAGAATAACCACATGTGTCTGAACATGCTCAATGCCACACAAACTATAATGACCACATGTGTCTAAACATGCTCAATGCCACACAAACTATAATAATACTTGCAAAATACCTTCTGACGTCCTGAAGAGGCCAGAATGGTCTATCCCAAGAGAGTGAATAAACAGCACTTCCTCCTATAAGGGTTAATAGAGTGCTCTTGTTTAACCGTCCAAATGAAATGCTAGTTCAAATATTCACCTCTAGACAACAGTATCAACGAGCTTCATACTCACAACGAAATGTTAGTTAGGTGATAGTCAGAAACGTGGATACTTCCCCTCCGTTTTAGTAAACTCTACCTCGTGGGAGTATCTGTAATCAATATAATACCCGTCGGTAATTGTGAAAAAAGTAGTATGAAAGGTGAACACAATATTTATAGCGGACTTCATACTCACAACAAGGTCTTAAAGACGTGGGTACTTATAATCTCTTCTTCTCCTAGTTCCTTAACTATGTCACATGGTAGTGCCTGGAACCGAAATAATGCCTGTAAGTAAAAGTAGTAAACCGTTTTTAAACGTTTTTAAAGTAACCGCTAAAAGTCCCCTTACCTCTACGTGTTCAGGTGTGGTGCTCGTAAAAAGTCTCCTGTTCCTCGGGTGTGTTCAAAGGAAGTAATCAAAAATAGAGCTTGTTCTAGCCAGAAAGACGACGCGCCGCCCTCCTCCAGCCAGCGACATCAACAACAGACTACAAGCCTATCCTTATCCAAAATGGCGCTTGTCAAAAAATCGGAAGACCCAATCGATTAACCACAGATAGGAAGAAATAAGAAATAAGTAGTGAGATGGTAATGACAATAATAAAAATAATAACAATAGTAATCAAATAGTATAGAAGTGAAAGGTGCAAAATGAAAGTACGAAATAAAATAAAATAAAATAAAAGTGCAAAATAAAAAGTGCTATGTGAAAGGTGCTATGTCGTATGAGGTATGTAAAATGCCCCTCACATTCTATGGAAATAACTTTCACAGAAAACACAAAAGTTCGTAGTGGTCATTAAGACTGGTGACACCTAACTTTGTGGACCCTGGACAATACATGCCAGGTGATAATTACCTGGTGACCAATGCCAGCAATGTCACTACTACACATAGTGTGGCAGTTGTTAACTTTTCCTGGGGAGGGGTAACTGGCCTAAAAAGTGTTGTGGTTAGTGCTGATCTCCCAGTTGAATGTTTGTTGGGCAATGACCTGGAGAGCTCTCTATGGTCAGAAGTTGAGTGCAGGACTCATGCAGAGATGTTAGGGATATCATCACATGTCCTTGCTGTGACCAGTGTGGTAAATATTTGATTTACCGTCCTAATTTCTATGCAGGTAAGTACTTAATCAATAATAACTCAATCGGAAAGAAAGAGACAGAGTCCGTGGTGTTAGAGTTCTTAGGGGTTTTATTCCTTAAAAAGAAATGGTTCTAGAACCGGATATCATATTCCTACCACCACAGGGGTGCAGGAAGGGATAGAGCCATATTTTATTGACAATACATAGCTTATATACTTAAACCATATGATAGGATCTAATACAGTAGGCGTAACAGCTGAGAGAGACAAGATAAGACACACACGTGGTAGTGATACGTAATTAGAAGGCGTGAACTAGGCGTGAACATAGGCGTGAACATAGAGGTGTGTGCTAGAAACGTCACGTGTAGGTGTCATATGTGGGTGGCAACAAAAGCAGAATCTTGCAATGTCAGCAGAAATCTGAGGCCTGGATGCGCGCGCAGCTGCATGACGTGTGCATGACGTATGACTGGAGGGTGCAGGGGATTTGACATTTACACTAGCGGAAAGAGACAGAAGTCTGGCATGTCAGATCAACTTGTACCACTATCATATCTGATATCTGATGTTTAGGAACTATATTATCTGGACGGAAAAGGTCTCTGGGGCAGAAGCTATTCTATACTGCCTGTGAGTGCGTGTATAAGCATCTAAGTGTCTGCATGAGGAGCGTGGGGGCATGGGCCTTCCATGGTAACAGAGGATATGAATTACTTGCACGGAGACAGTGAGGCCGAGCCCTTTGCTCTGCAGCTGGGGGAATGTTTACTTAAACTAGTAGGCAGGAATGCATTTTCGAGGAGCGGAACAGATAATTCGAAGGTTGAGTACAGTCTTGGCAGGCAGCAGGCTGAGCTAAACGCGGTGAGCCGCGCAGGGAGTAAGGCAGAGGTCACGGGTACAGAGACAGCCTGGGCTGAGGCTTTCAGAGTCAGAAGGCAGAAAAAAAGGCTCGATGGCAGAATTCAGGGCCTACTTCGCCAGAGCTGAAAAACGTGTAAAGTGCACCACAAAAAGACGTTGGCATGGCATACTTAGGAACTGAATATTCAACCCATTCAGGGTGGGTCTGAAAGAGGACATGTTGACGTTGGACGCAAATGTATTTGCGTCTTGATAACTGGCACAGGAGGGAAGTTACATGCACTTTAAACTCGTACATGGAGACGGTGGGGTACACGTTAGGGAACATAACTTGACCAAAAATTTATATTTCCTCATTCCCTCCTTGTTCCCTACGGACCCTTCATGATATATCGATCCTCATGAATCGATCAGTCTGTTCTTGTAACATCATTTGCTCTTCTTTCTTCCTTTGGCGGTTTGAGAAAAAACTGGAATGTTCAATGCACGATGTGGCACACAGTCCACAAATCGCTGGCCCACACTGTAGGCACAGGCAGCAACTGAATACTATGACGAGGGCAATGCCTAGGAAGGATAGGATCTTCCATCCCCAAGCAGTCAACGTTGTCCAGAACCAACCGGACCAAGTCCAGGTGCCTGGATTCTGATGTATCAAACTTGCAATCTTATGAAGACGTGTAATAGCTTTGTATACAGTTGGCGCGTTTTCTGGAATGAAAACACAGCAACTTGACCCGATGACCTTACAAGCTCCGCCTCTATCTGCCAAGATGACGTCAATAACAAGACGATTTTGAAGGACAACAATCCGCATAGCAGACTGCTCCTCTGTTAAGTTACCTAGAGCGGAGGCAGTTTCATTTACTACTGCTTCGAGTGTTCTGGTTAATCTTCGTATTAATTTACTGTTTTGGACGGGGCCTGTGAAGAAGAAGAAGCCTTTATTGAAATCTGTGTATTGCTCCCATGCCGTTTCAGTATAGTCGACAATCGGGAGATCTCTTCTGAGTCTACTCTTTACTAGCTTTGTATTTCTGTGATAATCAGGAGGGGATAGGAAAACAGGTGGCAGAAGGAAGGCAATGTAACAGGTACCATCCCAATCTGGAGGTAAGCGTATGTATGCAGTATGACCACAAACAAAATAGGAATGACGAGTAGCTTTAAAGGAAGACTTGCCATGATCACTGAATTCGACCACGGTAGTACATTTACTATGACCTAAGTGTACTGAACCCTTCTTTTTAACACATAAGTCACCTGTGACTGGTAATACTGACATAGCAGGGAGGACTGGTGCAGCTTCGGATTCAACAGTAAGAATCATGAGGTTAATTGTATAATTACCTAACCCATATACTTCATTTTCTAGATCAGTTCCTGTCCTAGTGGGAAGTCCCTTCTTGTCAGGGTAGCAGACGTTGAGCAGAACTAGGTTCAGGTTTCCCCAAATCCAATTCCCCTCGAAAACAGCAATATCAGAATCTAAGGAATTAATTAATCTAAACCATGCACCACAGGAGCCATTGTGAGTGAACGGGTACGGGAAGAGAGGCAGAACTCCCTTGTATTTCTGATAGGGAGGGAGTCGGCCACATATCCAGCAGTTTGTGGCATTGTTAGTCTGATGGGAGTGATGTAACATGCTAATGAATGTGTTGTTGCGCAGCGCAAGTCTGTAGGACAGTTCGTGAGGCGGTAATTCACTAAAAGAATGTTCAGCAGAAACATTGTAAGCAGATTGTTCACGCTTGAAGATAGGGTAGTATATGGGAAGCAATATACTCGCAATAATAATCAGAAGACTTAGGAAAAACATAATCAATAATGTCACTATACAGTGACTGCGGAGTGATTTACAATATGTACGTTTCTTGAGTTGTCTCTCTTTCTCTCTATCTCGATCTAGGGGATACATGTCAGAAACTATTTAACCGATTCACCTAGGGGAGGACTTAAACAATTAAACTGTCTGACTTGCTAGATCGGAGTTTCTTTCGGTACTCCTCTTGGGGAGTTTGTTCTCGCTTAGGAATTTTACAGTCACTAGATTCGAGGCAGTCCTTGGAGGGGGTGGACGAGTCTGGTTCTGGCATCAGTTCATTGCATTTTTTAATATGACTCGTGTGGATCCACCCCTTTCTGCCTTCCACCTTGATCGCGGTCCTCGTTGTAAGAAGGACGGTCTTTGGCTCTTTCCAGCGGGTCTCCAGCGGGCTTTTCCTGTCGAAGTTCCTAATCAGGACTGTATCCCCAGGGCGGACATCGTGTGGCTTTACATCAGTGTTGTCAGGGAAAGCTGCAGCAACCTGTGAACGACATGATTGGAGTGCAGACATCAAGGAGGCAAGATAATCTGTCAGCATATTACAATCAACATCTGTAATTTTCTTAGGCATGGGCGTCCCCCACATATTTGGTGGTCTGCCAAAGACCACTTCATACGGGGCTAGCCCTGATCTCGAATGAGGAACCATCCTCATATAGAACAATGCAACTGGCAGGGCGACTATCCAGTCGACCCCTTTCTCTTTACATATTTTTGCAAGTCGTGTTTTCAAAGTCTGGTTGTGCCTTTCTACAAGGCCAGCGGCTTCGGGATGTCGGACACAATGGAATCTCCACTGATACCCTAGCAGCAGGGAGACCTGTTTCATAAGTTCGGATGAGAACGGCTGTCCATTATCTGAGTACACGACACGAGGCAAGCCGTACCGTGGGAAGAATTCTCGAACCAGCTGCCTGGCAGTGGTCGGGGCAGTGTAATCTGGGACTGGATATGCTTCGGTCCAACGGGAAAGTGCACAAACAACTACGAGGACATATTTGAATCCTCAACAACGGTCCATCTGGATATAATCCATCTGGAGGACTTCAAAAGGGTGATCGGGAGGATGAAATCCACCTTGCTCTACAGGGACGCTTTTTCCTGGATTGAACTGACAACAGATCATGCAAGTACGCACTTTCTGTTTTGCTGCTGCTCGTAAGTGTTTGTTATACCAGAGATTCTGTAAACTGTCTAACATAGCTTTCTCTCCTAGATGTGCCGGACTATGTGCTGTATTTATCATGATTTGAACCATTGAGTCAGGGAGAAACCATGTAGATTTTCCCTTCGTCATCCATCCTTGATCTGTCTGAATCCCTCCTAGTTCAGTCCATTTCTTTATTTCATCTGGAGTGGCATGCGTCTGGATATCGGTTACATCTAGGGTGGGATCCCTAACTGACATACACTGTGTCGGTGCTATTGTCTTTGTCACATCAGTAGTCTGGGTGTGAGTCAATGCTGTATGTTTTGCTGTCTGGTCTGCCAGGTCATTACCCTGGGAAACAGAATCCGTAACTTTAGTATGTGCTTTACACTTCATGACGGATATGCCCGAGGGCAGATGTATTGCTTCTAGCAGTGCTTGAATGAGTGGACCGTGTTGGATCTTGGCACCATGAGAGGTCAAAAAACCTCGTTCTTGCCATAACACTCCGAAGTCGTGTACGACTCCGAACGCATAGCGGGAATCTGTGTATATGTTAACATTTCTGTTCTTGGCTAGTATACAGGCTCGGGTCAGAGCGATGAGCTCCGCCGCTTGAGCAGACAGTGTGTCAATACGATGTGTTTCTTTGACTTCAGTTTCAGTGGTCACTGCATATGCGGCCACTAATTCTCCTGTACTTGTTCTCATGCATGAACCATCCACGTAAAGTGTCAGGTCTGGATTTGTCAATGGGACATCTGTTAAGTCTCGTCTAGGCTTTGTTACTGAATTAATGATCTCTATACAATCATGTGGGGCTGGATCTGTCATACTTGAAGGTAACAATGTTGCGGGGTTTAGGATGCTACAGCGTCTGATTTCTATGTGTGGCTGGAATAGCGTCAATTCATAACCTGTCAGTCGTGCTATAGTCAAGTGTTGAGTCTGGGTTCTGTTTAAAAGAACCTCTACAGAATGTGGAACTTGAACTGTTAATGGATGTCCTAAAACAATTGAATCGCTCTGTCTGATTGCTAAGGCTGTCGCTGCAACTGACTTTAAGCACGCAGGGAGTGCCTGGGCTACTGAATCCAATGTACTTGAAAAATAAGCGCAAGGCTTATGTGAACCTGCTTGGTCTTGAGTGAGGACAGACAATGCTGTACCATCACGTTCTGTAACAAAAAGTGTAAAAGGTTTGCTGTAACATGGTGTCGCTAGAACTGGTGCTTGACAAAAAGCTTTCTTTAATTCCTCAAAAGCCTGTGTATGTTCCTGAGTCCAAGGGAGGGCAGTCGAAGTCGCTGCCTCCTGTGTTGTTAACTGAATCAGTGGTTTAGCTAGGAATGCATACTGGGGAATCCATTGTCTGCAGTACGAGGTGAGGCCTATAAAGGCCCGCACTTCCTTTTGTGTCTGGGGTTGAGGCATATTTACAATTAACTGGATGCGATCTGGAGTGAGCTGTCTCCCCACTTTGGACAGCAAGTGACCCAAGTACACAACTTGCTGAACACAGAATTGTAGCTTCGAAGGAGACACCTTGTGTCCCTTGTCGGCCAGAAAATGTAGAACCGTCAGTGATGCTTGCTCACATTCGGGCTCACTTTGTGCGGTGATCAGCAGATCATCCACGTATTGCAGTAAAGCAGTGTTAACTGGCATTTGAATACAATCAAGTTGTCTTTTCAGTGCTTGGCTATAGATGCTGGGGCTTTCTGTGAATCCTTGAGGTGCGCGTGAAAATTTGAAACTTCGTCCATTTAAACTGAATCCGAAGAGATATTGGCTCTCTGGATCAATGGGCACACTGAAGAAGGCGTTCTTGAGGTCAATTACAGTAAAGAACGTCGCTTCTGAATCAATGGCAGTCAATAAGGATGAGATATCGGGAACCACAGGGTACTGTGGAACAATGCATTTATTCAGTTCTCGTAAATCAATCACCAGCCGATATACTGGCGGTGCATTGGGATCAGTACGTTTAAGAATCGGAATGATAGGGGAATTACAGATATTGGAGTCGGTCTCTACAACCACTCCTTGGGCAATAAGCTCTTCAATGATTTCCAGTAAAGCCACTACAGCATCGGGTGGTAACTTGTATTGTCTGATTCGAGGTAAGACAACATCTGGCTTGAGTGTAACACGATATGGTGTAATATGCATGCAGCCTACATCAGTTGGGCCATGTGCCCACAGGTGTTCTGGTACATTTTTCAATCTGACATCAAACTCTCGTAATACATAGTGGCCCTTGAAGTCTCGCAGGAAGAGTCTAACTCCCTCCGGAGAGCAGCATATCACGGCTCCTAGAGCCTTTAGTGTTTTGATACCTAACAAGTTTTCTGGACATGATTTCGTGAGTAACAAGTCTGTAACACGTGATAATGGACCTACTGCTAAGGGGACAGGTTTCGATACTTCATTTACAATAGACTGTCCTGAAAAACCAAGGGAAACATTCTGTGAGCCTGAGAGGGGTGCCCCTGGGACTTCATTATGACTGATTGTTGTGCGGCTTGCCCCTGTGTCAATTAAAAACTTACTGTCTTTTCCCAATACTTGACTGTGCACGTAAGGACCCTCTTGATCTACAGGAATCTCAATAAGAGGCAAACCAAACTCCCTCTCTAGGCTGTTTCATGTGTAACGTGGATAATCGGGGTAATCAGATTGGGCATATTGGTACATCTGCTGTGACACTTGCTGAGTCGCGGCAATAGGCTGTGGCTGTGACTGGGGTACTGCTACGGTCTGTACTGAAAGTGATGACGCATGCATCGGCTGTGTATTCTGTGAAGTCTGTTGCTGGACATGGTCTTGTCTAGGCGGACGCGGTCTTTCTTTAGTTTTACCTGTTGCTATATTGTGTTTCAGGACTGGGCATTCATGTACGTAGTGACCTGGCTGCTTGCAATAGTTGCATGTCCCTTTAACGGGAGCTGCTGAATTCTGGGTCTGGGTCGTACCCTTTCTCTGGCCATCGGCTGGAACCGACTGGGCCACTAACATTTTCATTTTCGTGTCTTTCATGCGTTTCTGTTCATGATCCTGTTCTTCTCTGATTCTGTTCTGATGGTATTGTAACATTTGCAACATCTGGGATGGCGTATTTGCTTGCCATGTACTTTCAACTTTGTATACGCGATTCTTGACTAGTGGCAGGGAATTCTCAACTAATTTCGATACAAAAAGGTGCGGGTACGACTCGCTACTCGGTTTAAGGCCACTATTAATAATAAAACATTTCTCGAATCTTGAATAGAAGTCACTAGTATCTTCATCGTGTTTCTGTTTACAGGCTGAGATGGCATCCCAGTCTTCCTTTCTAGTTGTCAGTAATCTTGGCAGAACCTGCACTATTAAACCTGGTAATGCTTTAGTTTTCTCCCCAAGGCCTAGCCCTGGAGTACGAAGTTTCTCCTCATCTTCTATTTCTGCCCATATTATCTTTTTCTCTCCCACCTCCCACTCTCTTTCCTTCAGTTTCTCGTAGATGCCGGTGGGCAGCAATACTTTTAACATTTTCATGATATCTGCATATGTATAATCTCCCATCAGTAACATGTCCTTCAGTTCTCTGTGAAAACCTGCAGGGTCTTTATCGTGACATGGTACTAGTTTCTTCATTTCCAATAGTTCTAACTTGGTCAGAGGTGTGTGTACATACACACGTTTCAGGGTATGGTCGGCACCCATGACTGGGTGTACTTCTCGTAATGGGTTCTGACTTTCGAGACAATGAAGACGCTCCATATGATACATCTTCCTTTCTGGGGGCGGAGCGGGAACGTATTGTGAGCTTAAGAAAGTGTTATATCTGTGCCGTTGTTCTAGAATTATTTGAACTAACTTGGTACTTAGGCCTCTCCATCTATCCATGAGTAGTGCTTCTAATGTATCGTGTAAGGGACCTGGATCAGAATGTTGTTTTCTGTGTAACGTGAGGAGGTGCTGAATCATGTATACACCTGCTAATTTCTGCTCGTCTGGGGAAAGGTTCAGAAATGTCTGTGCTACTGTGTCATCAGTGTATATATTAGGATTGTCAGCCCACAATACTGCTGACCGGGCTAGTACTTGTTCATCCATAGAATTGAGCACATGGTACCCCATTCGTTCTCGAAGCATTTTATCAGTGTCTTGGAACTGATGTTCAGGAGAATTCGGTTTTGATATGCCAGAGAGAAAAACTCTCTTGCTTTCTGGACGAATGCCTTTCCTAAGGTAAGTTCCCTTACCTACATACGCTATTGTGTCTGTAGTCTTTTCTGGTTCTTCAGATCCTTCCTCCTCCTCAGAGGAAGCTTCTTCTTTCTCATTTTCGTGTACTTCTATTACTGCTCTTCTTATTTTCCTGTACATACTGGCTATGCAATTCTGTTTATCATGCTTTCCTTCGGCTATATTTTGACCCCACTTGGTTAGGGCATCCATTTCATCCTGTTCTGTCTCAGGCCTGTCTCGCTCTCTTATTAAGCAATTTATGAAAAAACGTAGTATATATGCTTGAGTGTCAACTTTCTGATGTGCCATGGCCTCCTTAATACTTTCAGGGTTTTCCCCAGTCCGGACAAAATGATATATCCTATCTAGGTGCTCTTTCATTCCTGAGAATAACACTAGGTAATCTGTAGCTTGACGTAAACGTAGCGATGCTATCAACATCCTATCGTCTTTACCGGGGACTGGATCGTATCTGCAAACTTGAAGCGGTTCTTTTAGTATGTCGAGACGGGGTGATTGGAGTGAAAAATGCTTCTGCATATCCCTAAGGTGTAATCTGTGTGTTGCTGGCGGGGTCTGGTGACCCCCGGTCGCACCTCCTGAAACTGAGGCTTGAGCGTTATCTCTCTGTGGAGTCTGTATCTGTATTTGAACTTGTCTCTTAGTAGGATCAGGCGCAAACGGATTCGGTATCTTAACCTTAGGTGAGGGAAGTGGTGGAGGTGGAGGAACGACAGGCTGTCGGTCAGGGGGAACTTGTTGCGGTAATGGCGGGGTGCGGTCTGGAGGCGGGTTGCCATCTCCGTCACCGTCAGTAGGCGGGACGTGGGCACGTGGATTGGTGTAAGCGGGTGCTACATCATTTAGATAGGAATTCAGAAATATGTCTTTAGTAGTCCTGTGGTTTACTTTAATTGGAACCAATGGTGGTGGTAGGTTCTTCGGCATTTCTGAAACGGCCTCTGGCGAACCCTCGGCCACTAAGTACATACCATTTACAAGATTGTTTCGTGCACGGTCTACTTGTTCGGCTTTTACTCGGATCCCTTCATTAACTAATTTGTTTTCTCGGACTCTATCCGGCGCTTCTCTAAGTCTATCTTCTCTTCGGAGTTCTTTTTCGGCTCGTTTATGTGATTCCTTACGCCATAACTCTATAGCATCTTTCTGTGATTGTCTAGCTTTCTTTCTCCACAGAGCTTCTTCTACCTTAAGGATGCACTCGGCATCCCATGTTCCTGTAGCGGGCCATCTGTATTTTTCTTCTAGATGCTTAGTATAATCGGTCCATAAATCTAGATACAATATGGCGTCTATGCCATGCTTGTGGTACATGTAATTTCCTGGCGTGTCCCTAGGGGGATAGGAATTTCTTCCTCTAGTATCCCTTTCCTAGTTCCTATCTGCTTTAACTTATTGAAAAACGGCATCTTGTCTACTTAATACTGAATGTTCAATCCTTGCTGCTTGACTCTAGACACAACTAGTTACACAAGAACACAAAAATGCACATTAAAAACAATCACTCATACCACGACATTAATCACACGAGAACATTAGAAACATATATGACTACCCCCTATACTGGATGTACTGCTAAACAGCACAGATACACTGCTGAGAACAGTGCAAGAACTTGAATAATCGGATATACTGCTAAACAGTACAGATACACTGTCTAAAACAGTGCAGACCGAATTTGTGTACCCAAACCCGTCTTTACCGGATACATAATAATGCACTCGTCTAGATACGTCCCAGCAATGGTACTCACCGGGAAGCACGGAAACAGAAGGCCTCGGAAAACTCGACTGGACTGGACCGGACTCGACTCGACTCGACACGTGGATACTTCGGAAAACTGGTGGGCCTCTTCACACCTCGGACCTTGCTTCTTTCGGCTAGGCTCTGGTCGGGATCCTCCGCACTCCTCACCGCCTCGTCTGGGTGCTGATCGCAGTCTTCGTCACCTCCGTGGGCCAGAGGGAGATACAGGAAATCCTGCCAGTACGCGTAGTTCCGTCTAACTGATGGCAGGGGACAGAGCTTGCAACGCACCAACCGGCGCGTGAGGTGGGGGAGGGGTCCCTATTCGGGCGCCAAATTATTGTGGTAAATATTTGATTTACCGTCCTAATTTCTATGCAGGTAAGTACTTAATCAATAATAACTCAATCGGAAAGAAAGAGACAGAGTCCGTGGTGTTAGAGTTCTTAGGGGTTTTATTCCTTAAAAAGGAATGGTTCTAGAACCGGATATCATATTCCTACCACCACAGGGGTGCAGGAAGGGATAGAGCCATATTTTATTGACAATACATAGCTTATATACTTAAACCATATGATAGGATCCAATACAGTAGGCGTAACAGCTGAGAGAGACAAGATAAGACACACACGTGGTAGTGATACGTAATTAGAAGGCGTGAACTAGGCGTGAACATAGGCGTGAACATAGAGGTGTGTGCTAGAAACGTCACGTGTAGGTGTCATATGTGGGTGGCAACAAAAGCAGAATCTTGCAATGTCAGCAGAAATCTGAGGCCTGGATGCGCGCGCAGCTGCATGACGTGTTCATGACGTATGACTGGAGGGTGCAGGGGATTTGACATTTACACTAGCGGAAAGAGACAGAAGTCTGGCATGTCAGATCAACTTGTACCATTATCATATCTAGTATCTGATGTTTAGGAACTATATTATCTGGACGGAAAAGGTCTCTGGGGCAGAAGCTATTCTATACTGCCTGTGAGTGCGTGTATAAGCGTCTAAGTGTCTGCATGAGGAGCGTGGGGGCATGGGCCTTCCATGGTAACAGAGGATATGAATTACTTGCACGGAGACAGTGAGGCCGAGCCCTTTGCTCTGCAGCTGGGGGAATGTTTACTTAAACTAGTAGGCAGGAATGCATTTTCGAGGAGCGGAACAGATAATTCGAAGGTTGAGTACAGTCTTGGCAGGCAGCAGGCTGAGCTAAACGCGGTGAGCCGCGCAGGGAGTAAGGCAGAGGTCACGGGTACAGAGACAGCCTGGGCTGAGGCTTTCAGAGTCAGAAGGCAGAAAAAAAGGCTCGATGGCAGAATTCAGGGCCTACTTCGCCAGAGCTGAAAAACGTGTAAAGTGCACCACAAAAAGACGTTGGCATGGCATACTTAGGAACTGAATATTCAACCCATTCAGGGTGGGTCTGAAAGAGGACATGTTGACGTTGGACGCAAATGTATTTGCGTCTTGATAACTGGCACAGGAGGGAAGTTACATGCACTTTAAACTCGTACATGGAGACGGTGGGGTACACGTTAGGGAACATAACTTGACCAAAAATGTATATTTCCTCACCAGGTTACAGGCTAAAAAGTGCCTCTCTGAACCTCAGGTCTTGGATCCTGGAACAATGGACCAAGTACCTTTCAAGAAGAAGAACAGGAGGGTTAAGGCTGTGCCTTCCCAACTGCCTGCAAGTGAGGATCAAGCTTCACAGGAAGCTGATCTTGAGACCCCTGAAGGAACTGTCTCTGAAGAACTTGAACCTGACCCGGTTGAGTTTCTGTACGCAGGGGGATCTTCTAGGGCAGACTTGGGGCAGGCTCAGTTAACCTGTCCTTCTCTTGAACCCCTCAGACAGCAGGCTGCTGCTGAGGCTGCTGTGAATGCTCAAGGTGTCCATAAAGTTTATTGGGATGAAGGACTCCTTTACACAGAGGGTAGAGACCCCAAGCCTGGTGCAACCAGGAGGTTGGTTATACCTCTGCAATTTAGGGGTTTCCTTCTCAACTTGGCCCATGATATTCCTTTAGCAGGACACTTAGGCCAGAATAAGACCTGGGACAGGCTTGTCCCTCACTTTCACTGGCCTCACATGTCTGAAGACACCAAGGAGTTTTATCGCCCCTGTGAAACCTGCCAAGCCAGTGGTAAAGCAGGTAGCACCACAAAGGCCTCCCTGATACCACCACCTGTGGTGGGGGTTCCCTTTGAAAGAGTGGGGATTGATATTGTAGGTCCAAGTGGAGAAGTGTGGCTCAGGGGTTAGAGGCGGCAGACCCGGAAGCTGAGATCGGCCCTGGACCAGGGTTCAATTCCCCGCCTCGGCGGGTCTTGGGCTAAAAATTCCACGGACTCGATAATTCTCGCTCCGGTGCCTTCTCGACTCACAGGTTCACACTCTGCGACTCTGGGAAATAGCTTGCTTAATCTCCACAACGGCCCCTCGCAGCGGGATGCCTGGCTTTCACCTTGTGGATACCCTTCAGGGGTTATCTCACAGGGTAATACTAGGACGGGTTCCCTAAGCAAGCGCCGGGAAACCCACTGCGGGTAGCTGTGCGCTATATAAGCTCAAATACATTTACATTTACAATGGATCCCCCTACAGCATCTGGGCACAGATTCATACTGGTGGTGGTGGACCATGCCACCAGGTACCCAGAGGCAATTCCACTTAGGACCACAACAGCTCCTGTTGTGGCCAGGGCCTTACTTGGAGTTTTTTCCAGAGTGGGGTTTCCTAAGGAGGTACTATCTGACAGGGGTGCCAACTTCATGTCAGGATATTTGACAGCTATGTGGAAGGAATGTGGTGTCAACTACAAGTTCACCACTCCTTACCATCCACAATGTAATGGGCTTGTTGAAAGGTTTAACAAGACCCTAAAGGGTATGATTAAAGGATTACCTGAAAAGCTCAGGCGGAGATGGGACATCCTTCTACCCTGCCTTGTGTTTGCTTACAGAGAGGTCCCTCAAAAGGGGGTTGGCTTCAGCCCCTTTGAATTGTTATTTGGGCACCCTGTAAGAGGACCCCTATGTCTAGTGAAGGAAGGATGGGAGTTACCTCTCAAAAAGCCTAAACAGGACATAGTGGACTATGTACTTGGTCTCCGCTCCAGGATGGCAGAGTACATGGAAAAGGCATCCAAAAACCTTGAGGCTAGCCAAGAATTACAGAAAGCTTGGCATGACCAAAAGGCTGTCTTGGTTGAGTTTCAGCCAGGACAGAAGGTATGGGTGTTGGAGCCAGTGGCCCCAGCAGCACTCCAAGACAAATGGTCTGGACCCCATACAATTCTGGAGAAGAAGGGAGAGGTTACCTACTTGGTGGACCTAGGAACTCCCAGGAGCCCCCACAGGGTGCTCCATGTCAACAGACTAAAGGCATATGTCAACAGGGAAGACATGGGCTTGCTCATGGCTACAGATGAGGGACAGGAGGTAGAGAGTGACCCTCTCCCAGACCTGCTCACTCAGAACCCTGAGGATGGATCAGTTTATGGTGTGTAAGTCAAAAGGGGAATCCCTGGAGTCAACTTGTTTGCCTAGCCCCTGTCACATCAGGGGGAAGGACCAGTAGTCCACTGTATATCAGGGAATAAGTAAGGATTTCCACAAAGAAATAAAATCGTTCACAATCTAATTTTATTAAAAACCAATATCTGAGCAATAAAATACAAAACAAATTAGTACAAAACAATTTAAAATCCAAGGAAGGTTCCTTGAAACGAACGTAAGCAATTCAATACAATAAGTACAATTAAAAAATACACCACTAATATAGACATATATGCATCATTTCAGCAGTTGATAGACATAAAACAAAACAATATACTTTAACAAAACCCCTCGTATCAATGTGGCTCCCGAATGTCTCTGCCACTTTAGATTACTAGATCCACAGGCCTAAGGCACTTTGACTTAAGTAAACACTAGTGATAATGTTGGGTATCCCTCTAGAGTTTACCAGGCCCTGATTGGATTCTTTGTGTCAGAAAAATTGCGTCGACGCGTTTCGGTGCAGTACATTTGATTCTGTGGCACCTTCTTCAGGACTTCTCTTGTTTGGGGTTTCAAGAGGCGATTAATTGCACCATATCTGTGGATGTATAGGAAGAAAGGTATGGAGTCATTTATCATATAGGGTTCCAGCCTCACATCATTCAGCGTGCTATGACTGTCTATATCATAGGAGAGTGCTTGTTGTTATTTCACTATGGTCTGGGTTGCCGTCATCCCTATGGTGCCTGTTTCCTAGTTATTGAAAGGTCGCTCAATGGTAACATTTTTTACTGTAGATAGTACCATATTCAAATAGGCATCCTTCTCGGGAAACTTATTTTCATTTACACTATACATTTATTCCATACAGTACAACAACCGACTCCGTTTACAGTGTTCTTATTATCAAAAATCACATAGCATTCCCTCCAAGTCTATTTCAGTGTGGAAACTGGTATGGGGAAATGGCCCACTTTGATCTAGGGGGATACTACTACAGGGAGCTTAGAAAAAATAGATAAAGTTCAATCTCACCCCCACTTTCTGTGGAAGACAATCCAACATGGGATCTGCGGTGTGTTGCAATTTTGATTCTGCAAACTTTTATGTAGATATTTCCTAATAGATAATATCAATGTATTAGCGAAAATTATTATATGATGTGTGCTCACAGCTAACTAGATAGATTAATGTATTATTCTAGTTACCTCTCTCCTAACATAGGAGCTCCTTCTCTTGTGGTGTCTTTTTTTCTCCTGTCGGGCTATTTCACAATATCTTGTTGTATATCTCTATGGGAGAAACACATAGTATTTGTTCTGTGTCTGTCACTATTTCCTGTTTCTAATTTGATAGTGAATTTATGTTTTTCTTACCTCTTAGTGTGTTAAAACTTTCCTTGAACGGGCATAGGGTAAATCAATTCCTCCCCAGAACTGGATATGTTCTATTCAGACAGAGTGGGTACAGAGGAACATTTGAACATTTAATGCTTATCCTATATTGTTGGCAAGTTTATCATTAAAAAGATTTTTGTGCGTGCTCATTACTAGTGTACTAATCTCCTTAGTTTCATACTAATATGCTACACACCTGTGTTAACACGTGGGTTTCAGTCTATAAAGCCGGGACCTGTATTTTCATGGCCACCCTCTTTTCCATACGATGATCTATTATTACATTGGTAGGGTAAAATGCTGTGAAGCTCCCCTATTAAGCTGCCCTATGTGGTAATATGTCATTACATTGGAGTAATACTAAGTATCCTAAATGTGACACCACCCCCTTAAGTTTAGTTAAGGGTTGTCGTCCTGATTATATTAGCGCACTGGGAGCTCTAGTGTGGCGGCGGGGCATCTTCTCTACCGAGTAGCGTTCTAGCATGATTTCGCTCGGGGTGTTAAAGACTGCCGGCCCTCGGGATAAGCTTACATCCTTTCCCATGCTACCCATCGTTCCAAGGGTTAACTGCGCTATGCCCACTGGAATAGCATGTCCCTTAACCTAACAGACATAACCTACGACGTCTCTTACCTGAGTCCGGATAGTGCCGCGTTTCTGCCTCATTCCTTCACTCAATCGAGTGTTGGAAGGAGGTGCATGTATTTATACTGATAGGTAAGTATATAATTGAATACACCTGGCTCTACTTGCATTATACAGGCGCCTCGATTCGCGGAGCGAACGTAGGCGCCATCTTGGAATGGTGATCTTATGCCGTGATTCTCATAATGTTGTCTCTAACTGATTGTCTTATGAGATGGCATTATGTATTTAATATGGTTCTACTCAGTGTTGAGGTGCCACTGTTTGTTCGAGTATGTAGGTGTGTGATATAATACAAGTTGATCGTCGTGGGAGATCTCGGTGCCTTAATTCGCGGAGCGAACGTAGGCGCCATCTTGGAACGGTACTACTTGGCCGTATGTCCCGTAGAATTACATTAGGTCTACTTTAGCGCCATCTTGGAACGGTGCTACTTGGCCATAGATACCCTTGGATTGTATTCCGTCTACTTAGTGATGCCATAGAGCTACCCCATTAGTAAGGATCCACTTTAAATTACATGGCGCGTCCCTCATTGATATTAAGGGCTGCCTAGGAAAGACAACAGTTGTTATTAGTGGAACGGACCGTGTTGGAACGGGCCGCGGTTGTATGCATGTAGCATCAATTGTATTATAGATTTTATATTGGACCACATTTATTTCTATTGGTGGTGACAGTGTGGTATTACTTCTATATATATTATTGATTATAAGATTTCACACTAGTAGTCGAGGTCATGTGTACACCGACTGTCTCTATTTACTGGCAAATGGTTATTTCGAACTACATGTGACACTATAATGCCATATCCTTTGGGCCTTAGTGTACTGCTCGTTGAGCATATTCACTTGTCCAAGATGGGAGCCTGTTATCTCGTATATCTGAGTCTCTTAGTGGTTGTTTTGACGACTATTACCCAAGTTATCTGGAGGATAGGGTCAAACGAACAAAGGGTTCCTATTTGGGGACACCCGTCCATCCCAGCACTCTAGGTCTCGTTGTGTCTTTGTTTATATTTTCTACTCGTTGGAGAATTTCATTACTTATACGGTGTACTCTTACCATAGTGAGTTTATCTGGCCATGAAGTGTTTGAGTTGGATATTATGTAGTTCCTAATTTATATGGCTAGATCAGAGCCTCCCACTCTTCCCTAGAGTTAAGGCCCTTCCTGATGGTGTTGAATTTAACCATGTACCATTGTTCTTGTTGTTTCCGTCTTACTGTACTGTCCCCTGATCTAGTTAGTTCTTTTATTCTTTCTAGGATGACCCATCTGAGGTCCTTGACTGTATGCCCTTTTTCCATCCAATGGGACACTAGAGGGGCGTTTTCTTTGTTGTTCTTAACAGCGGATTTGTGTTCCCCTATCCTGAGCCTAACTTCTCGGCCAGTTTCTCCTATATATGCCTGGTTGCAGGGACACAGGATCATATATATGACATTCTTCGTTCTGCAGTTGTTGAGGGTGGTGATTTTGTGTGCGGTCCCATTGTGTTCGACGTTCTTGGTTACTATGCATAGTTCACAAATACAGCAGTTGCCGCACTTATTGTTTCCAACTGCTTTGTGTCCACTCAGGGTGGTTTGGGTCTCTATCCTGTCCTCCCTGTATGTATATACCAGGTTAGATCTCAGATTTTTATTCTTCCTATATGCGTACAAAGGACGCTCAAGGGGAGTTACATCTGGACCGTTATTCAGGATTTTCCAATTGTGATTGATAATGTTCTTGACTTGGTTGGCTATGGCTGAGTGTTGGCTTACCATCACTATTTTGTCCTGTGTTTTCTTTTTCCCAACTTTCTTGATCAGACAATCCCTGTCATAGTATCGTGCTCTTTTGAGCGAGTGGTCAATTAGTTTTTTCGGGTAGCCTCGGTCCTTGAACTTCTTTTTCATGTCTCTGGCATGTTTGTGGAAATCTGTTAGGTCAGTACAGTTCCTCCTCAGCCGTAGGAACTCCCCAAAGGGTATCGAGTCTTTCTGGCTTTTGGGGTGGTAACTGTTATAGTGTAGGATTGTATTCCGGTCCGACTCCTTCTTGTACAATTCTACTTTAAGTTGTTTATCTTGGCTCTTGATGCAGATATCCAAGAAATTAACCTTAGACCTACCATATGCTGCTGTGAATCTGAGGTTTGGATCCCCTAGGTTGAGCCAGGTCAGAAATTCTTCCAATTGTTCTTCATTTCCTTGCCAGATGAAAAATATGTCGTCTATGAAACGGGCCCAGTTTCGGATGTTTTCGAAGAATGGGCTCATTTCATTGTAGATATGCTTATTCTCGAATAGACTCACATATATACAGGCAAGGCTGGGCGCACAGGTCGCGCCCATGCTGGTCCCCTTCTTTTGAATATAAAGGTCTCTTTTGAAGAGGAAGATATTATTGAGGAGTACCGTGGAGACACATTGAACAATAAACTCTTTGTTTCCCCCTTCTATGTCGGTCTCTTCTAAAAGGTTCCTGACTGCCACAATGGTATCTTTCTGTGGTATGTTAGTGTAGAGTGACTCTACATCGAGAGTCACCAACAGTTCCTTTTCCTCATCGAATTGGGTCCCTTCCACTTTGGCTATCCGCAGTGTCTCGGATATATGATTTTTGCTCTGCTACGAGTGGCTTCAAAAATCTGTCCGCATATTGACTCAAAGGTTCAAGCAGTGAGTCAATAGATGCCACTATTGGTCTTAAGGGGGGATCGTTGAGGCTTTTGTGGACTTTTGTGGACTTTAGGTAGTCCATAAAAAGTGGGGTACCCTCTCTTTTGAAATCAGTTTATGGTGTGGCCTTAGATGGCAGCCTCACTGAACATCAGCAAAATGACTGTAGACAAGTTCTGCAGGCATACAGGCATATGTTCTCATTGACACCCAGCCAGACTAACAGGTATACCCATGTGGTGGACACTGGTGACAGTCTTCCTGTAAAGAGCAAGATTTACAGGCAACCTGATCATGTCAGGGACTGTATAAAGACTGAGGTGCAAAAGATGCTGGAATTAGGTGTCATTGAGCCTTCAGAGAGCCCCTGGGCTAGCCCAGTGGTTCTGGTCCCCAAACCTCACACCAAAGATGGCAAGAGAGAGATGAGGTTCTGTGTGGATTACAGAAGACTCAATGCTGTCACCAGGACAGATGCACACCCTATTCCAAAGGCGGATGAGCTCATTGACAGTTGGCTTCTGCCAAATATTTCAGCACATTTGACTTGACAGCTGGCTACTGGCAAATCAGGTTAGCTGAGGAGTTTAAAGCCAAGACAGCATTTTCTACCCCTAGTGGGCATTATCAATTTGTGGTGATGCCCTTTGGTTTGAAAAATGCACCTGCCACCTTCCAAAGGTTGGTGAATCAAGTCCTCACTGGGTTGGATGACTTTTGTGCAGCATATCTGGATGATATTGCTGTCTTTAGCTCCACCTGGGAGGATCAACTGGTCCACCTGAAGGAAGTGCTTGAGGCTCTGCAGAAGGCAGGCCTCACTATCAAGGCAACAAAGTGCCAGATAGGGCAGAGTAAGGTTGTATACCTGGGCCACCTTGTAGGTGGAGGCCAAGTTCAACCACTGGAGAGTAAGATCCAGACCATCAAGGACTGGTCCCCTCCAACTACCCAGACTCAGGTCAGAGCTTTCTTGGGCCTGACTGGGTACTGCAGGAAGTTTGTTAAGAACTATGGGTCCATTGTGACTCCTCTTAATGATCTGACATCCAAGAAGATGCCCAGAAAGGTTCAGTGGACAGAAAACTGTCAAAAGGCATTTGATGACCTGAAGAAGGCCATGTGCTCTGCACCTATCCTGAAGAGTCCTGACTACTCAAGAGAGTTGATTGTCCAAACCGATGCTTCTGAGTTGGGAGTGGGAGCAGTGCTTTCACAGCTTAATGTAGATGGCCAGGACCAGCCCATTGCTTTTATTAGCAGAAGGCTGACCCCCAGAGAAAAAAGTTGGTCAGCTATTGAGAGGGAGGCCTTTGCTGTGGTGTGGGCCCTGAAGAAGTTGAGACCATACTTGTTTGGCACTCACTTCAAGATTCAGACCGACCATAAGCCCCTCTTATGGCTGATTCAGATGAAGGGTGAAAACCCCAAACTACTCAGGAGGTCCATTTCCCTACAGGGGATGGACTTTACAGTGGAGCACCGCCCAGGGACTGACCATGGCAACGCAGATGGTCTCTCCAGGTACTTCCACTTAGAACATGAAGACACAACTGGTCAAGGTTAGTCTAATGTCCCTGCATTTGGGGGGGGGGGGTTGTGTAGGAGAGTAGGGTCTGCTATCCTATGGTCACCCCAAATGTTTGCTTTTTGCTTCACTGGTTAATGACTTAATGTGGCTGTGGGCCTGCTAATCAGACCCACAGCCTGCTGTTCTCTCTCTAAATTACAGCCAATGCATCCTAGGTGCATTACGAATTGGAACTGGTTCCCCTTATTGGCCCCTGTAACAGTGTACCCTAGGTACCCAGGGCATAGGTGTTCCCAAGGCCTACCAGGGGCTGCAGCGTGCATTGTGCCACCCCTGGCCTGGCCTCCATATTTGACACAACTGGCTGATCACTCAGCTGGGGTAAGTTGGTGTAACCACCTCTTACTTAGATATAGTATCCCTATATCTAACCTTAAACTGGACACATATGTTCCTATCAGCCACTCCTATGGAAGGCCTCATCAATCCTGGAGGCAGAGGGCTTGGAAATATGTGAGATGGTGCTCTGGCATGAGATGAGCCTGTCTGCAGCTGTCGGGAACCACTCCCTTAGCTGTTCCGGGATATTGCCATACCATATACTCTTAAGTGCATTATAATCCTCACGGTTATTTGCTATCTTTGGTTTGGCTTTATCAAAACATGTCGAGTAAGGTGTCATACAAATTGGAATACTATCCCCTCGACAGTTCTGTCGACGGGGATAGCATTACACCCTTCTAGAGGGACATGACATGTGTGTTGCCTTAACCCCGGTTAAAGTTAACCAGAGCCTCAGCATCACAAAATGGATGCTGCTACCACAGACACAAGTCTGACCTCCTGCTGCTGGGAGTCCTTCCAGCGAGGGAGGCTTGGACAAAGGGTTTCCTGCCTTGGGAGATGCGAGCACCACCCCAGACAGGGTTTTGTGTATTGGGTAGGACAGGGCTGAATAGATTGAGACATGCCCGGGGCACACAAGGTGTCCCCGTGCATAAGCCAGTCCAAACCGGTCCTGTGACTTTCCAGACCCAGGCCTGGCGAGGAGCTGGACAAAGGAAAGGGGGTGTAACCGCCGCCCTTCCTGGTTCCTCCCAGAGGAGGGACCTAGTAGGTGATCCACCCCTCAGATTGGGAATAAGAGTGGGAGCAGTGCCATTGCACAGCAGATCATCCTGAATCAACTTTACACGAAGAACAAGACTGGACTTCGACATTCTGCTGCACAGAAGACTGAAGAGAATCTCCCTTGTGGCCTAGGAGTGGCCACCCTGTGAAAGCAGGTACCAACCAGCAAATCAACATCTGCTTTGCCGCCGCCTCCCGCCGGAGCACGAGCCCAGAGCCTGACAAGACTCAGACTCCCAGACTTCTCACAGCTCGATCCACAGTCCCTGCAAAGAAGGGACCCGTGGAGGCACCGAGAGACGTGGGACCGGACTTCTTGGAAGACACCCGAAGAGCTGACTGCGCAGCATCAGAGGCATCCTCGATGTTGTGCTTTGGGGACTGAGAACCCCCACCACCGAGCAGCCCTTGCACCGAAGATCAGCCCCCCAGCTTCTCCATGATCTGCGTGGGGCCCTTTTGCATTGTGCCACTCGATGCGCCATCCCGGCCACTAGCCACGTGGTCAGCGGCCATCTTGGCAACGAAACCGAAGAACTACACAGCTGGTCTGGTTGCTCCAGACTTGCCCTAGCTCCTGTAAAAAGGAGCACCCGCTCTGACCTTGCAGATCCGAGTGATAAGCCTTTTTTGACTTCTGCGTGGCTTGCATTAGCCAAGGCCTGTTTGCTCTGATCAAGTTGCCGACACCGCCAATAGCGAGAAAGCTGCATGGGACAGCTTGTGACCGACTCCTGGACGTCCTCAACCCCCGGTGTCCACGTGGCTGCAGAGAGAAGCTACACCTCAACGCCTGTTTGCACCCGACATCGCCTAGTTCCAATCTGGTTCCACGGTAGTCACTGGCTAGTGACTTTGAACATTGTCCCCTCTGCTTTCAGGTCTTCACATATTCAGATCCACCCTTGGATCCACCGGAACTCTTCACATCGAGCCGCCTGCAGCATCTTCAGCTCCAAGCACCATCGACCAGCGTGACGAAACCCGACACTACTTCGACCTTATGCACCCGCTTCCTGTGGGTGAGATAACTCAGCTCCGCCGGTGTTCCTACACTGGTACACATCTCTAGGGCCTGTGTCTCAAGTTTCAGCTTTCTAGGTCACTCGGAAGGTTCCGAACTAACTAACTTTGTACTTTTTATTCACCATAGACTTTGCATTGGTGAGTGCGTGCACTTTAAACACTGCACCCGAGTCCCGCTGGCCTTTCCCGACTTAGTCACTGCTAGTCCCGAACAGCTCCAGCGATTCCTAAGGCCCTAGCCCTGTTTCCTTTTAGATTGGTATCTCTTATACCACTTTCTTAGTATATGGTTTAGGTGGCCCCTAGGGCTCATCCATATTGTGCAACTTTTGTGTATTTTAAACTGTCTTGTGTTTAACGCTTGTGCTTCTGTGCTCATAAAGAGTCCAGGGGATACTTTTAGTTAATAAATCTATATATATTTTCAATACATATCTGTGTGGTGTCCTTTCATTTGGTATTCAAGGGGGTTGTGTATGGTAATACAGCTGGCTTCACATGCCTTTCAGAGTTTAGCCTAAGACTGCTTTGTCCATATTACCACTAGGATAACTGGTCTATAAGGTTGACTTACAACCAATCATCATAAGGGTTGCTTGGCATGGTACAAAGTGATCACTAGAATTAGTGAGCATTATATACCAGGCCAACTTCTCACAGGGAGATTGAACAGAAGCCTTGCGGCCGCATTTTGGATGACCTGGAGACATTGCATCAAGTAAGCTGGGAGACCACAGAACAGTCCGTTCGCGTAGTTGAGCCTAGAAAGTATTAGGGCTCGCAAAACCATCTCTTTAGCCTCTCTCGGAAGGAAGGGGAAAAAACCTGCGGAGGGCTTTGAGAGTGGCAAAACAGACCCCGGTAGGTTTTTTAAAATGGTCTTCAAACTTAAGGTCATTCCCAAACCAAAAACTCCAAGATTTTTTGCTGGGCCACCGATGGATTTTGGACAGGGCAAGTCACGAGGCCATAAAAGATCACTGAATTTATCAGGGAAAGAGCCATAGAAGAGCACCTCAGATTTGTCTTCATTGTACTTGAGCTGAGCAAGCGCTAGCCAGCGGAAGACGGATGAGAGGCAGAGTTGGACCCCTGACGAATCCAAATTGTCCTTAGGCGAGGTGAACAAAAGTTAGGTATCGTCGGCGTAGGCCATAATTTTGGCCCCCAGTTATTCTGTCAGATAAATCAGAGGAGTCAGATAAACATTAAAAAGCAGGGGGCTCAGAGTAGACCCCTGGGGGACTCATGTAGTGAATTTCTTAGGAAGGGAGGCAAAAGGAGGCATCCAGACCTGTTGCGTCCTATTGTCCAGAAAGGACGTCAGCCAGTCTAGTGCAGGGCCAGTGATGCCGACGGCCGCTAGCCTAGTGAGGAGTAAGTATGGGGCACAGTGTCAAAGGCGGCAGAGAGGTCCAATAAAATCAGAGCTGCTCTGCCACCTCCGTCCAGGCACTCCCGAAAAGCCTCCAACACTTCGACAAGCGCCGTTTTGGCGCTGTAGGCGGCCCAAAACCCTGACTGAGGTGGATGCAGTGCTTGAGAAGATTCAATAAAATTGTCCAGTTGTTTAAAAGCGATCTTCTCACAGACCTTTGCTAAGGCAGGCAGTAATGAGATGGGACGATAAGTAGAAGGTACAGCTGGATCAAGCCCAGTCTTTTTAGAAGCGGCAGCAATTTGGCTTGCTTCCAACAGAGTGGGACAGTAGCTGATTCTGAAACAACGGTCTTCGACTCAGAGAAAACGCATTTTCATGGTCTCGACAGTTCTTGCTTTTGAAGCCATCATGAAGGTGAGTGTTCCCAATTCTAAGGCTTTCCATCCACATTGGATACAATGGGCTAGTTCATTGACGTCAGCTGATGTCAATTTTATTTTTGACCCTTCTTTGTATACACAGGAGTTTTTACAATGTGAACATATTCATCCTCTTCCATTGTCACTGCTTCCTCTTGAGCATTACAAATGTATAATTTACACTGAGGGTTCTGCACAGCCAGCCATTGGTTCAAAGCATGCTTATTCTACAGCCTGCTCAATTGCGGCAGGCACGATAGTTGAGGTAGATTTTAAATCTTCCTTGGTACACGAAAAATCCCTTGGGGCTTTTGTTGCCCAATTAGCTGAGTTACGTGTTTTGATCTTAGCTCTAGAAAATGCTGATCTTAAAGTCCCTACACTTGTAGTGTGTGATTTGTTTTACTGTGTACAATCCTTTAATTATAAATTGTTCTTCTGGTCAAAAAAAGGTTTTTGTGACTTTAAAGGTAGTGCAATAAAGCATAAAACACTTTGGGTCAGGATAGCTGCTATTAAGGAACGGTTGTCGCTCACACATGCTATTCATACATTAGGACACCAGCGTGTGGGAGCACACATTGTAGGTAATTCATTGGCTGAGGAGGCAGCCAAATCTGCGGTAGCCACTTGCTCCGTAGTAGCAGTTACTAGGTCTACGACTAAAATTGATGATGACATTCCAGCGGCTTTTGCCGCGACCAAAGAGGCAACAGAGTATCCCCAGGGTTTCCCTTCAAGTTACACATATCATTCGACTTCCAATCAAATTCCAGTTGTAACTATACCTTTCGTTGGGGATCAGCTTATTTCCAATGAAGACCACAGACTTTCTTTGATCGTTGCTGCTTAAGAAGGTGTGGCTTCAGCCCCTGCTGGAGTGACAGCGACAATTTTTGGTGGCGTGGCTTATACCAGCAAATGCGTAAATATGTTCTTTCTTGTAACATTTGTCGACAAATTAAACCTTCTACAGGTTCACATCCACCTCATACTCAATTTTACATTTCAAATCAGCCATTTGGCTGTATTTATCTTGTCTGACACTGCTTTTAAATATATCTTGGTTGCAGTGGATTCTTGTACTAGATTCCTTTGGGTTTGGCCACAATGCAGTGCTGACGCTCAAACTTATAAAAGATTTGCTTGTCTTTTTTGAGACATTTGCCTGTGGCACCTTCTATTCTGGCCAAGGTCTGAACTTTGCCTCTAAGGCTTACTATGATGCAATGAAGTATCTGGGAGTGCCGGTGCAATTCTTATCTCCATGAGGAGCGGATGAACCATGACTTAAAGCAATCTTAACAGCTAGAGTATTAGGTACTGGCAGTGGCTGACTGACACATCTGAATAGAGTCTAATATGAACTTAATAATCTCCATTGAAGATCTCTGGGTGGGTGGATCCCATACGAGTTCCCCTTTGGCACTAAAAAGGTTGTGCCAGACCTTGATGGTCAGACGTAGATAACCATTGTGCTTTGTTACCGTATCTACAAAATATTCTTGATACACAGGAGAAAGATCATTTGTCCTCATCCACAGATATAGCAGTGCTGATTCCCGTTACTGGCTGGCTTCCTAATGTTGGAGATTTGGTCTAAGAGAAACTTGAGAACAAAATAGAATTTGGTCATTCATACCGTGCACCAGTGCAAGTCCTTGAATTGAAGGGTACCTGTACTGTGATTTTGCCTCCACTGCCTGGTCACAATGAGAATCGATTTATTTCCATCCAACATGTCAAGTTATACCATATGGCCGATATTCAATAGTATGCCCACAAGCATTCCCCGGCATGATGTTTCACTGAGTCCAACGACTAATGTCTCCCGACAACTCCACAGCAACAGGAAGTGGAGATGGAGTATTCAATTGATTTCTTGCATGTTTTACCCACATCTACCACTGTGGCAAATGAGTATGCCTCTCAACCACTCAAAATGATTCTTGACATACCTGAAAGTACAATTAATTTACCTTCTAATGAAGAGCAGCCTCCATTAATTTGTCTAGGTTCCAGTGGTTACTACATGTACAGCAATAACTTTTCATCTGATACGTCTTCATCATCTTCCTCTGAGGCAGAGCCAGCAACACTTGTTTGTGTTTTCATCTCCTGATTTATAAGAACTCACTTTGTTTCACCTTGGACATACATCTGGTTCGTGATTCCGACTGTGTTTCCCTTTATGTGGATTACTTTTGTGACAGTTTTTTCTTATTGATAAATGGCTACTACTTACCTGAATGCTCTGCTGTAGACTTAATAGATGGATTTCTTGTCCCTCACACTTCGTCTCATAAAATAAAAAGGGATCAAGCCCTGGTAAGTATTTCTATATTCCCAATTGTTGATGGCATAATTTTGGATAAAATACCATTCGATGTGTATAGTCTGAGAGAAACTTTGCAAATTCCATACGTATTCAGAAATTTTTGGGAGACGGTATTTTGCCTAGAATACACTCCAATGACTGGTATGTTAATGTGTTTACTAACTATTTTCGGACTTGATTTTTATACTGCATTTGAAACTGAAGATTTGTATCTAAATTCTGCAAATTATGCTGATTTATTCTGTTACCAGCATTATAGCCATCATTTCTTGCACAAATCCAAGACATCCCTTTAATTATACACAATGGGAACAATTCCAAACACCGTGCCAGGAGAGTTCCCTGACACAGAAAAGTAAATTTGCATATTTTTCTGGAAACAATTTTACTGATCCAAAATCATATTTTTATTAATTTACTTTGCCTATACGTTCAAAATTCATTCTGACCCATACTAAATTGGTCTATTCTTTATCCTTCAAAACCAGATTATCCTTAAAAGGTTATGATTATTGGAAGGACATCATTGATTTAAATTCAATATGGGGTACCAAAGATTGGCATGTGCAAGGCACTGAATCATTACATTGTGCTTTATTAATACCGTCTCAGCTGATATTTTTAGATAAGACCGTTCAACAAACTACATGTTTTGATTTGGTGATAATTCCATCCTGGAAGGGGTTCCTATAATTTCTGTGCCTGGAGAGATAGACTATTTAGTCTTTTGTCCAAATATCTTAATGTGCTTCCAAGTGTAAGGGAGTTTCTTTCAGAAGAACTGTCCCATCCTGCAGTATTAGGTTGAACCCCAAGGGGTCTACTCCATTACACTTGGAAGCATATTAAGATATTCAGAGAGAAGACTAAATAGTATAGAGAGCAGTGGAGATGGACTTCACGTCAATATACAATTTCCCAATGTTAATTGAGCATTCTTGGCCCAGGTAATTGTCACTTGATGTTAAGATGATTCTTTATGATGCTACCAATTGATAACCTACTGTTGGAAGGGAATTTGTGGAGTAACGGGTTCTCTCAACTGCTCCATGGAAAGGCAGGCCCTTACTGAAAAGACAATTCACATCTTATTAGTGCAACAGTCAAACAGGCTTACAGCAACAATTGGTATCCCAGGGATAAACAGCTATGCCCTGCCCTGTTAAGTATGCAGTTCCTTTATTCGCTTAGCGTAGGAGTATTTCGGTGGGTCCAGTATGGAATAAGCACAGGGGGCCACTGGGTTTGCCCACTGCCCAGTCAGTTTACTCATTCATGGTACCAGAAACAATATGTTCCCACTGGGCAGGCAAGGGGTGAGCGAGGGAGTGTTTGCAGCCATGTCTAGAATTTGGCAATAATTACCGGCAACGTTAATATGGTCCTACCATTCGAGCGAAAGACGCTGCACAACTGGCTACAGCCAGGAAAAAGGGAATGTTTTCCATCTAGATGGGTGTAGCTGGTCCAAAGAAGAGTAGGAGATCTTTATCCAAACTATACTGGGCTATGGTGGACCACAGTCAGAGGTCATTAGAAACTTTCTCGAATACACAAGAAGGGCTTCGTTTCTGACAACTTTGTTTCCCAAGAATAAGAATATATCTCTCAGAGTCGCGGAAACAATAGATAAGTATTTCACACAGTCAATCGTGCCTGCTTCATTTCTACAGAGTTGCAGAGAAACAGTGAGACAGGCGATTTAAATAAAAAAGGGTTTATTGAACATTATTCTTTCTCATGCAAGAGAAGTGAACTGCTACAATCGTTAAGCAGACTGCAAAGTATAATGCGGACAGTGTAAACAGTAATATCAACTAATATTGTAAGAGCATTGTATGGTAAGGTATTGGTAAAAATACATACATAAATAACATTGACTAAAATACTCAACTAGTGCTTCTAAAATACGCTTACCCCAATGTGCCTAACCTAAGTCTAGTACAAGGGGAGAAGTAAGTATTGTGCAGCATAGGTTTCTCTAGGTTCTAATCAGCTCCATACCTTGGTTAGAATAAAGGAGGTCTGGTATCTCTGTTTTGGGACTCGATTTCCCAACCCTCCGCCAGGGGAACTGGAAACACTGGAGCTGATTTCTCTGCAAGATAAAGACAGCTTCCTGATCAGTGCGTCAGCTGGAGAGTTGGCTTCCTTCTGCACTTGCTGTAGCAAGCTACTTCGAGCAAGTAGGTCTTCGAACTGCTCTGAACCACCTTATCTTGCTAGAGGAAGTGAAGGTATATTTATCCTTGAATATGATTAGGAATGCAATAGTTTGACGTAAAGTCGGGCATATGAACATCAGGAAAGAACTCAAAGGGACTAGTTGTTTTTTGCAAAGTACATGAGTTCTTGGACAAATCAATATTCAAGCAAGGGGAAGTTCCATAACTGCTTAAACTGGTTTTCCAAGAAATCATTGTGGCGTTTGGTATGGGTGGAAGTAGCCATGCCTGTATTTGGGTAGCATGGGCTATGCCTAAATAAGGGCTTGATTTCTATGCCTATATAATTGCAATGTGAATTATACCTATATAAGGGCATGAATCGGGAAAATTCACTCAGAGCTTAAAACCCCACAAAACACTCACCCCACTTTCATATGTATGACATTACTAAGTTCTAAACACATTAAAACATATCTAAACATGTTGTGTTCAAACTCACCCAAAATACCTAAAAAGGCATTGGTACAGGTTGTACACGAAAAGCATTTGTGCTGTACACATTTAAAGCAATGTTTCATTCAAAGCATTTAGATGACATTTGAAAATGCTATCCGAATGAATCACGAAAATACAATTATGACATTGCTCCTAATTACAGAAGAAAAAGTTTAGACCATTCCATGGCAGATTATATAAACTGTTTGAATTGTGGACAATGTCAAATATTGTCTCTTGGAAGTTTTCAAAGAATTCTAGTTCTCTATGAATAGTTCTACTTTAAGCAGATTACTTTGTGCCAAAAAATGAAAAAAATAAAAATTTGGAAAAACAAAAGTTTGATCAAAGAAAAAATAGAGTTACAAAGTTAGAAACTTTGTTTTGAAATAGTAAAGGTCGAATTCAGAGTCTCTCAGAACACTGCGTGCCAAATCAAAAGTCAGTGTTATTGTTTGGAGAAAACATAAAATCTTCTAAGTCTGTAAAGAATGTATCTACCGTTGTAGGCGAAAGTTGTATTACCTTGTTAGTAAGATTAATCGCACATAGATGTGAAGCATCGCCATCAGCATTGGTTGTATTAGCAATGATCGAATTGGAAGGTACCTGTGTGCCGGTTTCATCTCGTACCTCACCGTCTTTGTTAGACCTGGCACTTTGGCATGAATCTCCCTTCCACTTTTTGCTGTTGTGCCTCATATGTTTTGCTGGTGTTTGCTGCTCAGGGCACTGCGCCATGGCCAATCCGTTCCGCAGTGCAAGTGCTCCCAATATAAAGTGTACCTGTAATTGATCTCCATGATTGGCTCATTGGATTTACTGTCAGTCCCCAGTAAGGTGCACCAGGAGTGCCAGGGCTTGTAAATACCAATACTGCTAGTGGGCCTGCAGTGCTGGTTGCGCCACCCACAGAAGCAGCCTTTTAAAAATGTATCTAAGGTCTGCCATTGCAATACCTGCATGCAGTCAAGTCAAGTCAAGTCATAACATTTATATAGCGCACTACATACCCAGAGGGTTTCAAGGCGCTTAGGAAGGGGAGGTGGATTAATTGTCAAATATCCACGTTTTAAGCTGCTTTCTGAACGCTAGGTGATTCTGGGTGAGGCGAAGGTAAGCGGGGAGTGAGTTCCATGTTTTGGCAGCCAGGTATGAGAAGGATCTGCCTCCCATGGTGGTCTTGTTGATGTGAGGTACAGTGGCGAAGGCTTGGCTGGAAGAGCGAAGTTGGCGGGAGGGGGTGTAGAAGGACAGTCGAGAGTTGAGGCAATCTGGTCCGATGTCGTAGAGTGATTTGTGTGCGTGGGTAAGCAGTCAGAAAGTAATCCTCTTATTGACGGGTAGCCAGTGGAGGTCTTTAAGGTGACCAGAGATGTGTTCGTTGCGTGGGATGTCTAATATGAGCCTGGCTGAGGCGTTTTGGATTCGTTGTAGTTTCTTCTGGAGTTTAGCGGTGGTACCTGCGTAGAGGGTGTTTCCGTAGTCCAGTCGGCTCGTGACTAGAGCGTGGGTGACTGTTTTCCTTGTTTCGGAGGGGATCCAGCGAAATGTTTTTCTGAGCATGCGAAGAATGTTAAAGCAGGAAGAAGATACGGCGCTGACTTGTCTGTTCATTGAGAGTGAAGAATCCAGGATGAGGCCTAGGTTCCGTGCGTGGTCTGTCGGGATGGGTGCATTTCCGAGGGCTTCCGGCCACCAGGAGTCGTCCCATGCAGAGGGGGATGTACCTAAGATGAGGACTTCTGTTTTGTCTGAGTTCAGTTTCAGACGGCTTTGTTTCATCCATTCGGCGACTTCTTTCATTCCTTCGTGTAGGTTAGTTTTGGCGGTGCTGGGGTCCTTGGTGAGAGATAGGATCAGTTGAGTGTCATCCGCGTAAGAGATGATGTTGAGGTTGTGTTGGCGGGCGATGGCTGCGAGGGGGCTCATGTATACGTTGAAGAGGGTGGGACTGAGTGAGGATCCTTGTGGTACGCCGCAGATGATTTCAGAGGCCTCGGACTTGAATGGTGGGAGGCGGACTCTCTGGGTTCTTCCGGTGAGGAACGAGGTGATCCATTCCAGTGCCTTTCCTTGGATTCCGATGTTTCTGAGGCGTTGTAAAAGGGTGCTGTGGCAGACTGTGTCGAAGGCTGCAGAGAGGTCGAGGAGGATGAGGGCGACTGTGTCTCCATTGTCCAGTAGAGTTCGAATGTCGTCTGTTGCTGCGATGAGTGTGGTCTCAGTGCTGTGTTTGGCTCGGAAGCCAGATTGTGAGGGGTCGAGTGATTTGTTGGCTTCGAGGAAGGCGGCGAGCTGGTTGTTGACAGCTTTCTCGATGACTTTGGCCGGGAATGGAAGAAGCGAGATGGGGCGGTAGTTTTTGAGTTCGGTGGGGTCTGCTGTTGGTTTTTTCAGAAGGGCGGTGACTTCAGCGTGTTTCCAGTCTTCTGGGAAGGTAGCGGAGTTGAAGGAGCAGTTGATGACGTCTCGGAGGTGCGGAGCTATGACGGAGTCTGCTTTGTTGAAGATGTGGTGGGGGCATGGGTCTGTGGGGGATCCAGAGTGGATGGAATTCATCAGGCGGATGGTGTCCTCAGTGGAGATTGGGTTCCAGGCGTTAAGGGTGTTAACGGGGGGAAGATGGTCAGCTGATGGTAGGGTGGGTTGCCTTCCGGGTTGGTTGTCAAAGCTGTTGTGGATGTCAGCAATCTTGTTGTGGAAAAAAGAGGCTAGGGAATCGCAGAGGGTTTGAGAGGGGGTGATGTCGTTGGAGTTGGCCGAGGGTATGGAAAATTCCTTGACGATGTTGAAAAGTTCCTTGCTGTTGTGGGCGTTGTTGTCAAGTCGATCTTTGAATGCTGTTTTCTTGGCTTTTCGGATCAATTGGTGGTGAGTACGGATGGCGCTTTTGAAGGCGACCTTGTTGCTGGTGGATGGGTCTTTTTTCCAGGCCTTTTCAAGGGAGCGGCACAGTTTCTTGGATTTCTTGAGGTCGTCGTTGAACCATGAGGCCTTCTTGAAGCCAAGTTTGTGTTGACGTTTTTTCAGTGGTGCTAAGGTGTCGGCGGTGTTGGATAACCAAAGGGTGAGGTTGGAGGCGGCTTCGTTGGCGTTAGAAGAGAGGGCTGGGGAGGTTTGAAGGAGTGATGTGGAGATCTGCTCTGTGGTGATTTTGTTCCAGTTTCTTTGCAGAGTTGGTTGGGGGTGGTTGATGGGTTTCGGCTTGTTGTAGGTGAAGTGAACGCAGCTGTGGTCAGTCCAGAGGAGATCCGTAGTGTGGCTGAAGGAGACATGGTTGCTGGAGGTGAAGATGGGGTCGAGAGTGTGACCTGCGATGTGGGTGGGGGAAGTGACCAGTTGTTTAAGTCCGAGGTTGGCGAGGTTGTCCAAGAGGGTGGCGGTGTTGCGGTCGTTGATCTTTTCAAGGTGGAAGTTGAGGTCTCCCAGAAGGATGTAGTCTTTGGAGGGGAGAGCGTGTGGGGTGATGAAGTCCGTGATGTCTTCACTGAATTTTGCGCGTGGTCCTGGTGGTCTGTAGAGGAGGGTGCCTCTGAGTGTGGTCTTGGGGTCGATGTGGATCTGGAAGTGAAGGTGTTCGGAGTTGGCGAGGTTGGCATCAGAGCTGGTTGAGATGCGGATTGTTTTCTTATGGACGATAGCGATTCCACCTCCTGTATGGTCGGTGCGGTCCTTGCGTGTGATCTTATAGTCATCAGGGATAGCGATGGCGATGTCAGGGGCGGAGGAAGCGTTCATCCAAGTTTCCGTTAGGAAGGCGACGTCAGGAGAGATGGTGACTAGTAGGTTCCAAAGGTCAATGGCGTGCCTGTGGACCGAGCGGGTGTTGAGAAGGATGCATTCTAGGTGGTTGGGGTCGGGAATCTGTGGTGTGGTCATAGCGGAGATGTTGTTGGTGCCGCTGAATTTGCAGGAGAAGCAGGAGAACGGTCCATGGGTGCGTCCAGGAGCGGCTTGGACGCAGTTGGGGGCGCGACCGGGGTCAAGGGCTAGGAGGGTGGCGGCATCGTAGGTAACGCGGGGGGGCTGGGCAGCGCGAGGGGCAGGGGGTCTGGCGCTGGGCGCGGTCCAGGCACGGACGGGCGTAGACGGGCTTACCTTTGGCGCACCTTCGGCGTGTCCGAAGCGCGTGGACGCTGCGCGTGGAGGCATTGTCCATAAATGGATGGTGGAGGGGGCGGAGCGTGGGAGGGTCAGCAGCTGGGAGGCGGTAGCAGGGAGGAGGGGCAGGGAAAACAACAACAGCAAACAAGATGGAGGTCAGAGGGGAGGCGAGGCAGGGGCAGTAGGTCGCCAGCGAAAATTAATCCAGTAATGCACGTAGCTGCCAGGTGGGCCAATACAGTTTAAATGCAGTGCAGGGCGCTGAGAGCTATGAGATTATAAAAGACACTGCGCAAATTGGTGAAATGCAGGCAAGCCGATTTTAAACACGGCGCAAATTAGTCTAATGCAGGCGATACCACTAAAATAAAGAATGCAGGCGATACCGTGAAGTTGATTCAGCAGTGCGATCCCCAGGAAGATAGCAGCAGTACAGGGAGAGGAGCAAGAAGGGAGCAACCGGTCAGGAGCGAGTCCGGGCGGTCACAGGGGCTGAGAGGACGAGGTAGGCTCTGTGAACGTGGGTGGGAGGGTCAGCAGCTGGGAGGCGGTAGCGGGGAGGAGGGGCAGGGAAAACAACAACAGCAAACAAGATGGAGGTCAGAGGGGAGGCGAGGCAGGGGCAGTAGGTCGCCAGCGAAAATTAATCCAGCAATGCACGTAGCTGCCAGGTGGGCCAATACAGTTTAAATGCAGTGCAGGGCGCTGAGAGCTATGAGATTATAAAAGACACTGCGCAAATTGGTGAAATGCAGGCAAGCCGATTTTAAACACGGCGCAAATTAGTCTAATGCAGGCGATACCACTAAAATAAAGAATGCAGGCGATACCGTGAAGTTGATTCAGCAGTGCGATCCCCAGGAAGATAGCAGCAGTACAGGGAGAGGAGCAAGAAGGGAGCAACCGGTCAGGAGCGAGTCCGGGCGGTCACAGGGGCTGAGAGGACGAGGTAGGCTCTGTGAACGTGGGTGGGAGGGTCAGCAGCTGGGAGGCGGTAGCGGGGAGGAGGGGCAGGGAAAACAACAACAGCAAACAAGATGGAGGTCAGAGGGGAGGCGAGGCAGGGGCAGTAGGTCGCCAGCGAAAATTAATCCAGTAATGCACGTAGCTGCCAGGTGGGCCAATACAGTTTAAATGCAGTGCAGGGCGCTGAGAGCTATGAGATTATAAAAGACACTGCGCAAATTGGTGAAATGCAGGCAAGCCGATTTTAAACACGGCGCAAATTAGTCTAATGCAGGCGATACCACTAAAATAAAGAATGCAGGCGATACCGTGAAGTTGATTCAGCAGTGCGATCCCCAGGAAGATAGCAGCAGTACAGGGAGAGGAGCAAGGAGGGAGCAACCGGTCAGGAGCGAGTCCGGGCGTTCACAGGGGCTGAGAGGACGAGGTAGGCTCTGTGAACGTGGGCGGGAGGGTCAGCAGCTGGGAGGCGGTAGCGGGGAGGAGGGGCAGGGAAAACAACAACAGCAAACAAGATGGAGGTCAGAGGGGAGGCGAGGCAGGGGCAGTAGGTCGCCAGCGAAAATTAATCCAGTAATGCACATAGCTGCCAGGTGGGCCAATACAGTTTAAATGCAGTGCAGGGCGCTGAGAGCTATGAGATTATAAAAGACACTGCGCAAATTGGTGAAATGCAGGCAAGCCGATTTTAAACACGGCGCAAATTAGTCTAATGCAGGCGATACCACTAAAATAAAGAATGCAGGCGATACCATGAAGTTGATTCAGCAGTGCGATCCCCAGGAAGATAGCAGCAGTACAGGGAGAGGAGCAAGGAGGGAGCAACCGGTCAGGAGCGAGTCCGGGCAGTCACAGGGGCTGAGAGGACGAGGTAGGCTCTGTGAACGTGGGTGGGAGGGTCAGCAGCTGGGAGGCGGTAGCGGGGAGGAGGGGCAGGGAAAACAACAACAGCAAACAAGATGGAGGTCAGAGGGGAGGCGAGGCAGGGGCAGTAGGTCGCCAGCGAAAATTAATCCAGTAATGCACGTAGCTGCCAGGTGGGCCAATACAGTTTAAATGCAGTGCAGGGCGCTGAGAGCTATGAGATTATAAAAGACACTGCGCAAATTGGTGAAATGCAGGCAAGCCGATTTTAAACACGGCGCAAATTAGTCTAATGCAGGCGATACCACTAAAATAAAGAATGCAGGCGATACCGTGAAGTTGATTCAGCAGTGCGATCCCCAGGAAGATAGCAGCAGTACAGGGAGAGGAGCAAGGAGGGAGCAACCGGTCAGGAGCGAGTCCGGGCGGTCACCCGAGGCGATGCAGGCGATACCGTGAAGTTGATTCAGCAGTGCGATCCCCAGGAAGATAGCAGCAGTACAGGGAGAGGAGCAAGGAGGGAGCAACCGGTCAGGAGCGAGTCCGGGCAGTCTGGTACTGTCATGCTAACTGCGCAAGTGCACCTACTTGCCAGTCCCCAAACCTTCACTTAACTTCACATTAGTCACCCGTATGGTAGGCCCAAGGGCAGGGTGCATTGTAAGCATAAGGTAGGACAAGTCCTGATGTGTGTGGCATGTCCTACTAGTGAATTACAGCCAATTTCGTTTTTCCATATTGTAAGGCTACCTGTTCTCATAGGCCAGAATGAGCTGCTGGAATTATTACACTCTATAATCCCAGCAGGCTCAGGGAACATGGAGGAAGATAATGTTTAGTGTGCCTGAACTCAGAATAAGAAAATACTTATTTTAGTAAAGTTTATTTTAATATCCTGTGTTTGCAAATGCTACTTTTAGAAAGTTAGCATTTGCTTGCCTAACCATTTCAGCCCGCCTCTGCCAGGATGTGTATCTGCTGTCTGGGATGTGTGAGTGACAGGGCTACCAGTGCACTGCCCTAAACACTGACACATTAGCCCCCCCACCCCCTATACTACCCGAACACTACTGCAATGTCCTAAACCCTAAACATCAACCCCAGCAAGACTCCCTACACTGCCCGAACACCACTGCACTGCCCTAAACCCTGAAACACCAGCCCCAGCACCACCCCCTACACTGCTCAAATACCACTGCACTGCCCAAACACCTGAAATACCAGCCCCCACACCACCCCCTACACTGCCCGAACACCACTGCACTGCCCAAAACCATGAAACACCACTCCCACACCACCCCTACACTGCCTGCACACCACTGCACTGCACTGCCAAAAATGCTGCTGAAACACCAGTCTCTGCACCACCCCTTACACTGCCCAAAAACCACTACACTGTCTAAAACCCTGACACACCCCCTACACTGCCCAAACACGACTGCACTGCCAAAAACCCTGACACACGAATCCCCGCAGCACCCCCTGCACTGCACGAACACCACTGCACTGCCCAAAACCCTGAAACACCAGCCCAAGCACCACCCCCTACACTGCCCGAACATGACTGCACTGCCAAAAAACCCTTACACACCAATCCCTGCAGTACCCCCTACACTACACGAACACCACTACACTGCCCAAAACATCATCCCGCACCATCCCCTACAATGCCCGAACACCACTACCCCGAACACTGAAACAACACCCCCAGCACCACCCCCTACACTGTCCAAACACCACTGCACTGCCCTAAACCCTGAGACACCACCGCAGCACCAACGCCTACACTGCCTGAACACCACTGCACTACCCTAAACCCTAAACCTTGAAAAACTACACCAATACCACCCCTACACTGCCTGAACACCACTGTACTGTCCTAAACCCGAAACACCACCCCAGCACCACCTACTACACTGCCCGAACACCACTGCACTGCCCTAAACCCTGAAACACCAGCCCCTGCATCACCCCTATAATGCCCGAACACTACTGCATTGCCCTTAACTCTGAAACACTACCTCGCACCATCCCCTACACTGCCCGAACACCACTGCACTGCCCTAAAAGCTGAAACACCAGCCCTGCACCACTCTCTACACTGCCCGAACACCACTGCACTTCCCAATAACCTGAAACACCAGCCCTCCAACACCACCTACGAATTTATAACACTGCATTGTCCAAAACCCTAAAACATCAGCTCCCGCACAACCACCTACACTGCCTGAACACAACTGCACTGCCCAAAACCCTGAAACACCAGCCCCCACACCACCCTCTACGCTGCCCGAACACCACACTCTGCACTGCCCAAAACCCTGAAACACCAGCACCTGCATCACCCTCTACACTGCCCGAACACCACTGCACTGCCCAAAACCCTGAAACAACAGCCCTGCACCACCTCTACACTGTAGGAACACCACTGCACTGCCCAAAACCATGAAACACCACCCCCAGCACCATCCCTTACACTGCACGCACACCACTGCACTGCACTGCCCAAAAAACCCTGACACACCAATCCCCGCAGCACCCCTAAACTACACAAACACCACTGCTCTGCCCAAAACACTGAAACACCAGCACCCACACCCTCCTTAGACTGCCCAAACACCAGTGCACTGCCCTAAACCTGACACACCAGATCCCGCCACCCTCTTTACTGCCGGAACACTACTGCAATGTCCTAAACCCTGAAACATCTGCCCCAGCAAGACTTCCTACACTGCCCAAACACCAGTGAACTGCCCTAAACCCTGAAAAAACACCCCCAGCACCATCCACTACACTGCCTGAACACCACTGCATGGCCCTAAACCCTGAAACACTACCCCCACACCACCCCCTACACTGCCTGAACACCACTGCTCTGCCCTAAACCCTTAAACACCACCCCCAGCACCACCCCTACACTGCCTGAACACCACTGCACTGCCCTAAACCCTGAAACACCAGCCTCCACACCACCCCCTAGAGTGCCCGTACACCACTGCACTGCCCAAAACCCTGAAACACCAGCCGTGCACCACCCCCTACACTGCCTGAACAACACTGCACTGCCCTAAACCCTGAACCACCAGCCCCCGCAATACCCCCTAGACTACCCGAACAACACTGCACTGCCCTATACCCTGAAACATCAACCCCAGCACCAGCCCCTACACTGCCCGAACACTACTGCACTGCCCTAAACCCTGAAACACCAGCCCAGCACCACCCCTACACTGCCCGAACACCAATGCACTGCCCAAAACCCTGGAACACCAGCCCCGCACCACCCCCTACAAATCCCAAACAACACTGCACTGTCCAAAACCCTGAAGCCCCAGCACCACCCCCTACACTGCCCGAACACCACTGCACTGCCCAAAACCATGAAACACCACCGCCACACCACCCCTACACTGCCTGCACACTACTGCACTGCACTGCCCAAAACCCTGAAACACCAGCCTCACACCACCCCCTACAAATCCCGAACAACACTGCACTGTCCAAATCCCTGAAACACCAGCCCCAGCACCACCCCCTATACTGCCCAAATACCACTGCACTGCCCAAACCCCTGAAATACCAGCCCCCACACCACCCCCTACACTGCCCGAACACCACTGCACTGCCCAAAACCATGAAACACCACTCCCACACCACCCCTACACTGCCTGCACACCACTGCAGTGCACTGCCGAAAATGCTGCTGAAACACCAGTCTCTGCACCACCCCTTACACTGCCCAAAAACCACTACACTGTCTAAAACCCTGAGACACCCCCTACACTGCCCAAACACGACTGCACTGCCAAAAAACCCTGACACACGAATCCCCGCAGCACCCCCTGCACTGCACGAACACCACTGCACTGCCCAAAACCCTGAAACACCAGCCCAAGCACCACCCCCTACACTGCCCGAACATGACTGCACTGCCAAAAAACCCTTACACACCAATCCCTGCAGTACCCCCTACACTACACGAACACCACTACACTGCCCAAAACACTGAAACACCAGCACCCGCACCCCCCTGCCCTGCTCGAACACCACTGCACTACCCTAAACACTAAAACATCAGCTCTCCACCAGCCCCTATAGTGACCGAACACTACTGCAATGCCCTAAACCCTGAAACACCAGCCCCAGCAAGACTCCCTACACTGCCCGAACACCACTGCACTGCCCTAAACCCTGAAACACCACCCCCAGCACTACCACCTACACTGCCTGAACACCACTTTACTGCCCTAAATCCTGAAAAACCTCCCACAGCAAAATCCCCTACATTGCCCGAACACTAATGCACTGACCTAAATCCTGAAACATCATCCCGCACCATCCCCTACAATGCCCGAACACCACTACCCCGAACACTGAAACAACACCCCCAGCACCACCCCCTACACTGTCCAAACACCACTGCACTGCCCTAAACCCTGAAACACCACCGCAGCACCAACACCTACACTGCCTGAACACCACTGCACTACCCTAAACCCTGAAAAACGACACCAATACCACCCCTACACTGCCTGAACACCACTGTACTGCCCTAAACCCTGAAACACCACCCCAGCACCACCTACTACACTGCCCGAACACCACTGCACTGCCCTAAACCCTGAAACACCAGCCTCCACACCACCCCCTAGAGTGCCCGTACACCACTGCACTGCCCAAAACCCTGAAACACCAGCCGTGCACCACCCCCTACACTGCCCGAACAACACTGCACTGCCCTAAACCCTGAAACACCAGCCCCCGCAATACCCCCTAGACTACCTGAACAACACTGCACTGCCCTATACCCTGAAACATCAACCCCAGCACCAGCCCCTACACTGCCCGAACACTACTGCACTGCCCTAAACCCTGAAACACCAGCCCAGCACCACCCCTACACTGCCCGAACACCACCAAACTGCCCGAAACCCTGAAACACCAGCCCCGCACCACCCCCTACAAATCCCAAACAACACTGCACTGTCCAAAACCCTGAAACACTAGCCCCCGCAATACCCCTAGACTGCCCGAACAACACTGCACTGCCCTATACCCTGAAACATCAACCCCAGCACCACACCCTACACTGCCCGAACACCATTGCACTGCCCAAAACCCTGAAACACCAGCCTCACAGCACCCCCTACAAATCCCGAACAACACTGCACTGTCCAAATCCCTGAAACACCAGCCCCCACACCACCCCCTACACTGCCCGAACACCACTGCACTTCCCAAAACCATGAAACACCACTCCCACACCACCCCTACACTGCCTGCACACCACTGCACTGCACTGCCAAAAATGCTGCTGAAACACCAGTCTCTGCACCACCCCTTACACTGCCCAAAAACCACTACACTATCTAAAACCCTGAGACACCCCCTACACTGCCCAAACATGACTGCACTGCCAAAAAACCCTTACACACCAATCCCTGCAGTACCCCCTACACTACACGAACACCACTACACTGCCCAAAACATCATCCCGCAACATCCCCTACAATGCCCGAACACCACTACCCCGAACACTGAAACAACACCCCCAGCACCACCCCCTACACTGTCCAAACACCACTGTACTGCCCTAAACCCTGAAACACCAGCCCAAGCACCACCCCCTACACTGCCCGAACATGACTGCACTGCCAAAAAACCCTTACACACCAATCCCTGCAGTACCCCCTACACTACACGAACACCACTACACTGCCCAAAACATCATCCCGCAACATCCCCTACAATGCCCGAACACCACTACCCCGAACACTGAAACAACACCCCCAGCACCACCCCCTACACTGTCCAAACACCACTGTACTGCCCTAAACCCTGAAACACCACCACAGCACCAACGCCTACACTGCCTGAACACCACTGCACTACCCTAAACCCTAAACCCTGAAAAACGACACCAATACCACCCCTACACTGCCTGAACACCACTGTACTGTCCTAAAACCTGAAACACCACCCCAGCACCACCTACTACACTGCCCGAACACCACTGCACTGCCCTAAACCCTGAAACACCAGCCCCTGCATCACCCCTATAATGCCCGAACACTACTGCATTGCCCTTAACTCTGAAACACTACCTCGCAAAATCCCCTACACTGCCCCAACACCACTGCACTGCCCTAAAAGCTGAAACACCAGCCCTGCACCACTCTCTACACTGCCCGAACACCACTGCACTTCCCAATAACCTGAAACACCAGCCCTCCAACACCACCTACGAATTTATAACACTGCATTGTCCAAAACCCTTAAACACCAGCCCCAGCAGCACCCCCTACACTGCCTGAACACTACTGCACTGCCCAAAACCCTAAAACATCAGCTCCCGCACAACCACCTACACTGCCTGAACACAACTGCACTGCCCAAAACCCTGAAACACCAGCCCCCACACCACCCTCTACGCTGCCCGAACACCACGCTCTGCACTGCCCAAAACCCTGAAACACCAGCACCTGCATCACCCCCTACACTGCCCGAACAGCACTGCACTGCCCAAAACCCTGAAACAACAGCCCTGCACCACCTCTACACTGTAGGAACACCACTGCACTGCCCAAAACCATGAAACACCACCCCCAGCACCATCCCTTACACTGCCCGCACACCACTGCACTGCACTGCCCAAAAAACTCTGACACACCAATCCCCGCAGCACCCCTAAACTACACAAACACCACTGCTCTGCCCAAAACACTGAAACACCAGCACCCACACCCTCCTTAGACTGCCCAAACACCAGTGCACTGCCCTAAACCTGACACACCAGATCCCGCCACCCTCTTTACTGCCGGAACACTACTGCAATGTCCTAAACCCTGAAACATCTGCCCCAGCAAGACTTCCTACACTGCCCAAACACCAGTGAACTGCCCTAAACCCTGAAAAAACACCCCCAGCACCGTCCACTACACTGCCCGAACACCACTGCATGGCCCTAAACCCTGAAACACTACCCCCACACCACCCCCTACACTGCCTGAACAACACTGCTCTGCCCTAAACCCTTAAACACCACCCCCAGCACCACCCCTACACTGCCTGAACACCACTGCACTGCCCTAAACCCTGAAACACCAGCCTCCACACCACCCCCTAGAGTGCCCGTACACCACTGCACTGCCCAAAACCCTGAAACACCAGCCGTGCACCACCCCCTACACTGCCCGAACAACACTGCACTGCCCTAAACCCTGAAACACCAGCCCCCGCAATACCCCCTAGACTACCCGAACAACACTGCACTGCCCTAAACCCTGAAACACCAGCCCCTGCATCACCCCTATAATGCCCGAACACTACTGCATTGCCCTTAACTCTGAAACACTACCTCGCACAATCCCCTACACTGCCCGAACACCACTGCACTGCCCTAAAAGCTGAAACACCAGCCCTGCACCACTCTCTACACTGCCCGAACACCACTGCACTTCCCAATAACCTGAAACACCAGCCCTCCAACACCACCTACGAATTTATAACACTGCATTGTCCAAAACCCTTAAACACCAGCCCCAGCAGCACCCCCTACACTGCCTGAACACTACTGCACTGCCCAAAACCCTAAAACATCAGCTCCCGCACAACCACCTACACTGCCTGAACACAACTGCACTGCCCAAAACCCTGAAACACCAGCCCCCACACCACCCTCTACGCTGCCCGAACACCACGCTCTGCCCAAAACCCTGAAACACCAGCACCTGCATCACCCCCTACACTGCCCGAACAGCACTGCACTGCCCAAAACCCTGAAACAACAGCCCTGCACCACCTCTACACTGTAGGAACACCACTGCACTGCCCAAAACCATGAAACACCACCCCCAGCACCATCCCTTACACTGCCCGCACACCACTGCACTGCACTGCCCAAAAAACTCTGACACACCAATCCCCGCAGCACCCCTAAACTACACAAACACCACTGCTCTGCCCAAAACACTGAAACACCAGCACCCACACCCTCCTTAGACTGCCCAAACACCAGTGCACTGCCCTAAACCTGACACACCAGATCCCGCCACCCTCTTTACTGCCGGAACACTACTGCAATGTCCTAAACCCTGAAACATCTGCCCCAGCAAGACTTCCTACACTGCCCAAACACCAGTGAACTGCCCTAAACCCTGAAAAAACACCCCCAGCACCATCCACTACACTGCCCGAACACCACTGCATGGCCCTAAACCCTGAAACACTACCCCCACACCACCCCCTACACTGCCCGAACAACACTGCTCTGCCCTAAACCCTTAAACACCACCCCCAGCACCACCCCTACACTGCCTGAACACCACTGCACTGCCCTAAACCCTGAAACACCAGCCTCCACACCACCCCCTAGAGTGCCCGTACACCACTGCACTGCCCAAAACCCTGAAACACCAGCCGTGCACCACCCCCTACACTGCCCGAACAACACTGCACTGCCCTAAACCCTGAAACACCAGCCCCCGCAATACCCCCTAGACTACCCGAACAACACTGCACTGCCCTATACCCTGAAACATCAACCCCAGCACCAGCCCCTACACTGCCCGAACACTACTGCACTGCCCTAAACCCTGAAACACCAGCCCAGCACCACCCCTACACTGCCCAAACACCAATGCACTGCCCAAAACCCTGAAACACCAGCCCCGCACCACCCCCACAAATCCCAAACAACACTGCACTGTCCAAAACCCTGAGCCCCAGCACCACCCCCTACACTGCCCGAACACCACTGCACTTCCCAAAACCATGAAACACCACCGCCACACCACCCCTACACTGCCTGCACACTACTGCACTGCACTGCACTGCCCAAAACCCTGAAACACCAGCCTCACACCACCCCCTACAAATCCCGAACAACACTGCACTGTCCAAATCCCTGAAACACCAGCCCCAGCACCACCCCCTACACTGCCCAAATACCACTGCACTGCCCAAACCCCTGAAATACCAGCCCCCACACCACCCCCTACACTGCCCGAACACCACTGCACTGCCCAAAACCATGAAACACCACTCCCACACCACCCCTACACTGCCTGCACACCACTGCACTGCACTGCCGAAAATGCTGCTGAAACACCAGTCTCTGCACCACCCCTTACACTGCCCAAAAACCACTACTCTGTCTAAAACCCTGAGACACCCCCTACACTGCCCAAACACGACTGCACTGCCAAAAAACCCTGACACACGAATCCCCGCAGCACCCCCTGCACTTCACGAACACCACTGCACTGCCCAAAACCCTGAAACACCAGCCCAAGCACCACCCCCTACACTGCCCGAACATGACTGCACTGCCAAAAAACCCTTACACACCAATCCCTGCAGTACCCCCTACACTACACGAACACCACTACACTGCCCAAAACACTGAAACACCAGTACCCGCACCCCCCTGCCCTGCTCGAACACAACTGCACTACCCTAAACACTAAAACATCAGCTCTCCACCAGCCCCTATAGTGACCGAACACTACTGCAATGCCCTAAACCCTGAAACACCAGCCCCAGCAAGACTCCCTACACTGCCCGAACACCACTGCACTGCCCTAAACCCTGAAACACCACCCCCAGCACAACCACCTACACTGCCTGAACACCACTTCACTGCCCTAAATCCTGAAAAACCTCCCACAGCATAATCCCCTACATTGCCCGAACACTAATGCACTGACCTAAATCCTGAAACATCATCCCGCACCATCCCGAACACCACTACCCCGAACACTGAAACAACACCCCCAGCACCACCCCCTACACTGTCCAAACACCACTGCACTGCCCTAAACCCTGAAACACCACCCCAGCACCAACGCCTACACTGCCTGAACACCACTGCACTACCCTAAACCCTGAAAAACTACACCAATACCACCCCTACACTGCCTGAACACCACTGTACTGCCCTAAACCCTGAAACACCACCCCAGCACCACCTACTACACTGCCCGAACACCACTGCACTGCCCTAAACCCTGAAACACTAGCCTCCACACCACCCCCTAGAGTGCCCGTACACCACTGCACTGCCCAAAACCCTGAAACACCAGCCGTGCACCACCCCCTACACTGCCCGAACAACACTGCACTGCCCTAAACCCTGAAACACCAGCCCCCGCAATACCCCCTAGACTACCCGAACAACACTGCACTGCCCTATACCCTGAAACATCAACCCCAGCACCAGCCCCTACACTGCCCGAACACCACTGCACTTCCCAAAACCATGAAACACCACCGCCACACCACCCCTACACTGCCTGCACACTACTGCACTGCACTGCACTGCCCAAAACCCTGAAACACCAGCCTCACACCACCCCCTACAAATCCCGAACAACACTGCACTGTCCAAATCCCTGAAACACCAGCCCCAGCACCACCCCCTACACTGCCCAAATACCACTGCACTGCCCAAACTCCTGAAATACCAGCCCCCACACCACCCCCTACACTGCCCGAACACCACTGCACTGCCCAAAACCATGAAACACCACTCCCACACCACCCCTACACTGACTGCACACCACTGCACTGCACTGCCGAAAATGCTGCTGAAACACCAGTCTCTGCACCACCCCTTACACTGCCCAAAAACCACTACTCTGTCTAAAACCCTGAGACACCCCCTACACTGCCCAAACACGACTGCACTGCCAAAAAACCCTGACACACGAATCCCCGCAGCACCCCCTGCACTTCACTAACACCACTGCACTGCCCAAAACCCTGAAACACCAGCCCAAGCACCACCCCCTACACTGCCCGAACATGACTGCACTGCCAAAAAACCCTTACACACCAATCCCTGCAGTACCCCCTACACTACACGAACACCACTACACTGCCCAAAACACTGAAACACCAGTACCCGCACCCCCCTGCCCTGCTCGAACACCACTGCACTACCCTAAACACTAAAACATCAGCTCTCCACCAGCCCCTATAGTGACCGAACACTACTGCAATGCCCTAAACCCTGAAACACCAGCCCCAGCAAGACTCCCTACACTGCCCGAACACCACTGCACTGCCCTAAACCCTGAAACACCACCCCCAGCACTACCACCTACACTGCCTGAACACCACTTCACTGCCCTAAATCCTGAAAAACCTCCCACAGCATAATCCCCTACATTGCCCGAACACTAATGCACTGACCTAAATCCTGAAACATCATCCCGCACCATCCCGAGCACCACTACCCCGAACACTGAAACAACACCCCCAGCACCACCCCCTACACTGTCCAAACACCACTGCACTGCCCTAAACCCTGAAACACCACCCCAGCACCAACGCCTACACTGCCTGAACACCACTGCACTACCCTAAACCCTGAAAAACTACACCAATACCACCCCTACACTGCCTGAACACCACTGTACTGCCCTAAACCCTGAAACACCACCCCAGCACCACCTACTACACTGCCCGAACACCACTGCACTGCCCTAAACCCTGAAACACCAGCCTCCACACCACCCCCTAGAGTGCCCGTACACCACTGCACTGCCCAAAACCCTGAAACACCAGCCGTGCACCACCCCCTACACTGCCCGAACAACACTGCACTGCCCTAAACCCTGAAACACCAGCCCCCGCAATACCCCCTAGACTACCCGAACAACACTGCACTGCCCTATACCCTGAAACATCAACCCCAGCACCAGCCCCTACACTGCCCGAACACCACTGCACTGCCCTAAACCCTGAAACACCACCGCCACACCACCCCTACACTGCCTGCACACTACTGCACTGCACTGCCCAAAACCCTGAAACACCAGCCTCACACCACCCCCTACAAATCCCGAACAACACTGCACTGTCCAAATCCCTGAAACACCAGCCCCAGCACCACCCCCTACACTGCCCAAATACCACTGCACTGCCCAAACTCCTGAAATACCAGCCCCCACACCACCCCCTACACTGCCCGAACACCACTGCACTGCCCAAAACCATGAAACACCACTCCCACACCACCCCTACACTGCCTGAACACCACTGCACTGCACTGCCGAAAATGCTGCTGAAACACCAGTCTCTGCACCACCCCTTACACTGCCCAAAAACCACTACTCTGTCTAAAACCCTGAGACACCCCCTACACTGCCCAAACACGACTGCACTGCCAAAAAACCCTGACACACGAATCCCCGCAGCACCCCCTGCACTTCACTAACACCACTGCACTGCCCAAAACCCTGAAACACCAGCCCAAGCACCACCCCCTACACTGCCCGAACATGACTGCACTGCCAAAAAACCCTTACACACCAATCCCTGCAGTACCCCCTACACTACACGAACACCACTACACTGCCCAAAACACTGAAACACCAGTACCCGCACCCCCCTGCCCTGCTCGAACACCACTGCACTACCCTAAACACTAAAACATCAGCTCTCCACCAGCCCCTATAGTGACCGAACACTACTGCAATGCCCTAAACCCTGAAACACCAGCCCCAGCAAGACTCCCTACACTGCCCGAACACCACTGCACTGCCCTAAACCCTGAAACACCACCCCCAGCACTACCACCTACACTGCCTGAACACCACTTCACTGCCCTAAATCCTGAAAAACCTCCCACAGCATAATCCCCTACATTGCCCGAACACTAATGCACTGACCTAAATCCTGAAACATCATCCCGCACCATCCCGAACACCACTACCCCGAACACTGAAACAACACCCCCAGCACCACCCCCTACACTGTCCAAACACCACTGCACTGCCCTAAACCCTGAAACACCACCCCAGCACCAACGCCTACACTGCCTGAACACCACTGCACTACCCTAAACCCTGAAAAACTACACCAATACCACCCCTACACTGCCTGAACACCACTGTACTGCCCTAAACCCTGAAACACCACCCCAGCACCACCTACTACACTGCCCGAACACCACTGCACTGCCCTAAACCCTGAAACACCAGCCTCCACACCACCCCCTAGAGTGCCCGTACACCACTGCACTGCCCAAAACCCTGAAACACCAGCCGTGCACCACCCCCTACACTGCCCGAACAACACTGCACTGCCCTAAACCCTGAAACACCAGCCCCCGCAATACCCCCTAGACTACCCGAACAACACTGCACTGCCCTATACCCTGAAACATCAACCCCAGCACCAGCCCCTACACTGCCCGAACACTACTGCACTGCCCTAAACCCTGAAACACCAGCCCAGCACCACCCCTACACTGCCCGAACACCAATGCACTGCCCAAAACCCTGAAACACCAGCCCCGCACCACCCCCTACAAATCCCAAACAACACTGCACTGTCCAAAACCCTGAAACACCAGCCCCAGCACCACCCCCTACACTGCCCGAACACCACTGCACTGCCCAAAACCATGAAACACCACCGCCACACCACCCCTACACTGCCTGCACACTACTGCACTGCACTGCCCAAAACCCTGAAACACCAGCCTCACACCACCCCCTACAAATCCCGAACAACACTGCACTGTCCAAATCCCTGAAACACCAGCCCCAGCACCACCCCCTACACTGCCCAAATACCACTGCACTGCCCAAACACCTGAAATACCATCCCCCACACCACCCCCTACACTGCCCGAACACCACTGCACTTCCCAAAACAATGAAACACCACTCCCACACCACCCCTACACTGCCTGCACACCACTGCACTGCCGAAAATGCTGCTGAAACACCAGTCTCTGCACCACCCCTTACACTGCCCAAAAACCACTACACTATCTAAAACCCTGAGACACCCCCTACACTGCCCAAACATGACTGCACTGCCAAAAAAACCTGACACACGAATCCCCGCAGCACCCCCTGCACTGCACGAACACCACTGCACTGCCCAAAACCCTGAAACACCAGCCCAAGCACCACCCCCTACACTGCCCGAACATGACTGCACTGCCAAAAAACCCTTACACACCAATCCCTGCAGTACCCCCTACACTACACGAACACCACTACACTGCCCAAAACATCATCCCGCACCATCCCCTACAATGCCCGAACACCACTACCCCGAACACTGAAACAACACCCCCAGCACCACCCCCTACACTGTCCAAACACCACTGTACTGCCCTAAACCCTGAAACACCACCACAGCACCAACGCCTACACTGCCTGAACACCACTGCACTACCCTAAACCCTAAACCCTGAAAAACGACACCAATACCACCCCTACACTGCCTGAACACCACTGTACTGTCCTAAAACCTGAAACACCACCCCAGCACCACCTACTACACTGCCCGAACACCACTGCACTGCCCTAAACCCTGAAACACCAGCCCCTGCATCACCCCTATAATGCCCGAACACTACTGCATTGCCCTTAACTCTGAAACACTACCTCGCACAATCCCCTACACTGCCCGAACACCACTGCACTGCCCTAAAAGCTGAAACACCAGCCCTGCACCACTCTCTACACTGCCCGAACACCACTGCACTTCCCAATAACCTGAAACACCAGCCCTCCAACACCACCTACGAATTTATAACACTGCATTGTCCAAAACCCTTAAACACCAGCCCCAGCAGCACCCCCTACACTGCCTGAACACTACTGCACTGCCCAAAACCCTAAAACATCAGCTCCCGCACAACCACCTACACTGCCTGAACACAACTGCACTGCCCAAAACCCTGAAACACCAGCCCCCACACCACCCTCTACGCTGCCCGAACACCACGCTCTGCACTGCCCAAAACCCTGAAACACCAGCACCTGCATCACCCCCTACACTGCCCGAACAGCACTGCACTGCCCAAAACCCTGAAACAACAGCCCTGCACCACCTCTACACTGTAGGAACACCACTGCACTGCCCAAAACCATGAAACACCACCCCCAGCACCATCCCTTACACTGCCCGCACACCACTGCACTGCACTGCCCAAAAAACTCTGACACACCAATCCCCGCAGCACCCCTAAACTACACAAACACCACTGCTCTGCCCAAAACACTGAAACACCAGCACCCACACCCTCCTTAGACTGCCCAAACACCAGTGCACTGCCCTAAACCTGACACACCAGATCCCGCCACCCTCTTTACTGCCGGAACACTACTGCAATGTCCTAAACCCTGAAACATCTGCCCCAGCAAGACTTCCTACACTGCCCAAACACCAGTGAACTGCCCTAAACCCTGAAAAAACACCCCCAGCACCGTCCACTACACTGCCCGAACACCACTGCATGGCCCTAAACCCTGAAACACTACCCCCACACCACCCCCTACACTGCCTGAACAACACTGCTCTGCCCTAAACCCTTAAACACCACCCCCAGCACCACCCCTACACTGCCTGAACACCACTGCACTGCCCTAAACCCTGAAACACCAGCCTCCACACCACCCCCTAGAGTGCCCGTACACCACTGCACTGCCCAAAACCCTGAAACACCAGCCGTGCACCACCCCCTACACTGCCCAAACAACACTGCACTGCCCTAAACCCTGAAACACCAGCCCCCGCAATACCCCCTAGACTACCCGAACAACACTGCACTGCCCTAAACCCTGAAACACCAGCCCCTGCATCACCCCTATAATGCCCGAACACTACTGCATTGCCCTTAACTCTGAAACACTACCTCGCACAATCCCCTACACTGCCCGAACACCACTGCACTGCCCTAAAAGCTGAAACACCAGCCCTGCACCACTCTCTACACTGCCCGAACACCACTGCACTTCCCAATAACCTGAAACACCAGCCCTCCAACACCACCTACGAATTTATAACACTGCATTGTCCAAAACCCTTAAACACCAGCCCCAGCAGCACCCCCTACACTGCCTGAACACTACTGCACTGCCCAAAACCCTAAAACATCAGCTCCCGCACAACCACCTACACTGCCTGAACACAACTGCACTGCCCAAAACCCTGAAACACCAGCCCCCACACCACCCTCTACGCTGCCCGAACACCACGCTCTGCCCAAAACCCTGAAACACCAGCACCTGCATCACCCCCTACACTGCCCGAACAGCACTGCACTGCCCAAAACCCTGAAACAACAGCCCTGCACCACCTCTACACTGTAGGAACACCACTGCACTGCCCAAAACCATGAAACACCACCCCCAGCACCATCCCTTACACTGCCCGCACACCACTGCACTGCACTGCCCAAAAAACTCTGACACACCAATCCCCGCAGCACCCCTAAACTACACAAACACCACTGCTCTGCCCAAAACACTGAAACACCAGCACCCACACCCTCCTTAGACTGCCCAAACACCAGTGCACTGCCCTAAACCTGACACACCAGATCCCGCCACCCTCTTTACTGCCGGAACACTACTGCAATGTCCTAAACCCTGAAACATCTGCCCCAGCAAGACTTCCTACACTGCCCAAACACCAGTGAACTGCCCTAAACCCTGAAAAAACACCCCCAGCACCGTCCACTACACTGCCCGAACACCACTGCATGGCCCTAAACCCTGAAACACTACCCCCACACCACCCCCTACACTGCCTGAACAACACTGCTCTGCCCTAAACCCTTAAACACCACCCCCAGCACCACCCCTACACTGCCTGAACACCACTGCACTGCCCTAAACCCTGAAACACCAGCCTCCACACCACCCCCTAGAGTGCCCGTACACCACTGCACTGCCCAAAACCCTGAAACACCAGCCGTGCACCACCCCCTACACTGCCCGAACAACACTGCACTGCCCTAAACCCTGAAACACCAGCCCCCGCAATACCCCCTAGACTACCCGAACAACACTGCACTGCCCTAAACCCTGAAACACCAGCCCCTGCATCACCCCTATAATGCCCGAACACTACTGCATTGCCCTTAACTCTGAAACACTACCTCGCACAATCCCCTACACTGCCCGAACACCACTGCACTGCCCTAAAAGCTGAAACACCAGCCCTGCACCACTCTCTACACTGCCCGAACACCACTGCACTTCCCAATAACCTGAAACACCAGCCCTCCAACACCACCTACGAATTTATAACACTGCATTGTCCAAAACCCTTAAACACCAGCCCCAGCAGCACCCCCTACACTGCCTGAACACTACTGCACTGCCCAAAACCCTAAAACATCAGCTCCCGCACAACCACCTACACTGCCTGAACACAACTGCACTGCCCAAAACCCTGAAACACCAGCCCCCACACCACCCTCTACGCTGCCCGAACACCACGCTCTGCCCAAAACCCTGAAACACCAGCACCTGCATCACCCCCTACACTGCCCGAACAGCACTGCACTGCCCAAAACCCTGAAACAACAGCCCTGCACCACCTCTACACTGTAGGAACACCACTGCACTGCCCAAAACCATGAAACACCACCCCCAGCACCATCCCTTACACTGCCCGCACACCACTGCACTGCACTGCCCAAAAAACTCTGACACACCAATCCCCGCAGCACCCCTAAACTACACAAACACCACTGCTCTGCCCAAAACACTGAAACACCAGCACCCACACCCTCCTTAGACTGCCCAAACACCAGTGCACTGCCCTAAACCTGACACACCAGATCCCGCCACCCTCTTTACTGCCGGAACACTACTGCAATGTCCTAAACCCTGAAACATCTGCCCCAGCAAGACTTCCTACACTGCCCAAACACCAGTGAACTGCCCTAAACCCTGAAAAAACACCCCCAGCACCGTCCACTACACTGCCCGAACACCACTGCATGGCCCTAAACCCTGAAACACTACCCCCACACCACCCCCTACACTGCCCGAACAACACTGCTCTGCCCTAAACCCTTAAACACCACCCCCAGCACCACCCCTACACTGCCTGAACACCACTGCACTGCCCTAAACCCTGAAACACCAGCCTCCACACCACCCCCTAGAGTGCCCGTACACCACTGCACTGCCCAAAACCCTGAAACACCAGCCGTGCACCACCCCCTACACTGCCCGAACAACACTGCACTGCCCTAAACCCTGAAACACCAGCCCCCGCAATACCCCCTAGACTACCCGAACAACACTGCACTGCCCTATACCCTGAAACATCAACCCCAGCACCAGCCCCTACACTGCCCGAACACTACTGCACTGCCCTAAACCCTGAAACACCAGCCCAGCACCACCCCTACACTGCCCAAACACCAATGCACTGCCCAAAACCCTGAAACACCAGCCCCGCACCACCCCCACAAATCCCAAACAACACTGCACTGTCCAAAACCCTGAGCCCCAGCACCACCCCCTACACTGCCCGAACACCACTGCACTTCCCAAAACCATGAAACACCACCGCCACACCACCCCTACACTGCCTGCACACTACTGCACTGCACTGCACTGCCCAAAACCCTGAAACACCAGCCTCACACCACCCCCTACAAATCCCGAACAACACTGCACTGTCCAAATCCCTGAAACACCAGCCCCAGCACCACCCCCTACACTGCCCAAATACCACTGCACTGCCCAAACCCCTGAAATACCAGCCCCCACACCACCCCCTACACTGCCCGAACACCACTGCACTGCCCAAAACCATGAAACACCACTCCCACACCACCCCTACACTGCCTGCACACCACTGCACTGCACTGCCGAAAATGCTGCTGAAACACCAGTCTCTGCACCACCCCTTACACTGCCCAAAAACCACTACTCTGTCTAAAACCCTGAGACACCCCCTACACTGCCCAAACACGACTGCACTGCCAAAAAACCCTGACACACGAATCCCCGCAGCACCCCCTGCACTTCACGAACACCACTGCACTGCCCAAAACCCTGAAACACCAGCCCAAGCACCACCCCCTACACTGCCCGAACATGACTGCACTGCCAAAAAACCCTTACACACCAATCCCTGCAGTACCCCCTACACTACACGAACACCACTACACTGCCCAAAACACTGAAACACCAGTACCCGCACCCCCCTGCCCTGCTCGAACACAACTGCACTACCCTAAACACTAAAACATCAGCTCTCCACCAGCCCCTATAGTGACCGAACACTACTGCAATGCCCTAAACCCTGAAACACCAGCCCCAGCAAGACTCCCTACACTGCCCGAACACCACTGCACTGCCCTAAACCCTGAAACACCACCCCCAGCACAACCACCTACACTGCCTGAACACCACTTCACTGCCCTAAATCCTGAAAAACCTCCCACAGCATAATCCCCTACATTGCCCGAACACTAATGCACTGACCTAAATCCTGAAACATCATCCCGCACCATCCCGAACACCACTACCCCGAACACTGAAACAACACCCCCAGCACCACCCCCTACACTGTCCAAACACCACTGCACTGCCCTAAACCCTGAAACACCACCCCAGCACCAACGCCTACACTGCCTGAACACCACTGCACTACCCTAAACCCTGAAAAACTACACCAATACCACCCCTACACTGCCTGAACACCACTGTACTGCCCTAAACCCTGAAACACCACCCCAGCACCACCTACTACACTGCCCGAACACCACTGCACTGCCCTAAACCCTGAAACACTAGCCTCCACACCACCCCCTAGAGTGCCCGTACACCACTGCACTGCCCAAAACCCTGAAACACCAGCCGTGCACCACCCCCTACACTGCCCGAACAACACTGCACTGCCCTAAACCCTGAAACACCAGCCCCCGCAATACCCCCTAGACTACCCGAACAACACTGCACTGCCCTATACCCTGAAACATCAACCCCAGCACCAGCCCCTACACTGCCCGAACACCACTGCACTTCCCAAAACCATGAAACACCACCGCCACACCACCCCTACACTGCCTGCACACTACTGCACTGCACTGCACTGCCCAAAACCCTGAAACACCAGCCTCACACCACCCCCTACAAATCCCGAACAACACTGCACTGCCCAAAACCCTGAAACACCAGCCGTGCACCACCCCCTACACTGCCCGAACAACACTGCACTGCCCTAAACCCTGAAACACCAGCCCCCGCAATACCCCCTAGACTACCCGAACAACACTGCACTGCCCTATACCCTGAAACATCAACCCCAGCACCAGCCCCTACACTGCCCGAACACTACTGCACTGCCCTAAACCCTGAAACACCAGCCCAGCACCACCCCTACACTGCCCGAACACCAATGCACTGCCCAAAACCCTGAAACACCAGCCCCGCACCACCCCCTACAAATCCCAAACAACACTGCACTGTCCAAAACCCTGAAACACCAGCCCCAGCACCACCCCCTACACTGCCCGAACACCACTGCACTGCCCAAAACCATGAAACACCACCGCCACACCACCCCTACACTGCCTGCACACTACTGCACTGCACTGCCCAAAACCCTGAAACACCAGCCTCACACCACCCCCTACAAATCCCGAACAACACTGCACTGTCCAAATCCCTGAAACACCAGCCCCAGCACCACCCCCTACACTGCCCAAATACCACTGCACTGCCCAAACACCTGAAATACCATCCCCCACACCACCCCCTACACTGCCCGAACACCACTGCACTTCCCAAAACAATGAAACACCACTCCCACACCACCCCTACACTGCCTGCACACCACTGCACTGCCGAAAATGCTGCTGAAACACCAGTCTCTGCACCACCCCTTACACTGCCCAAAAACCACTACACTATCTAAAACCCTGAGACACCCCCTACACTGCCCAAACATGACTGCACTGCCAAAAAAACCTGACACACGAATCCCCGCAGCACCCCCTGCACTGCACGAACACCACTGCACTGCCCAAAACCCTGAAACACCAGCCCAAGCACCACCCCCTACACTGCCCGAACATGACTGCACTGCCAAAAAACCCTTACACACCAATCCCTGCAGTACCCCCTACACTACACGAACACCACTACACTGCCCAAAACATCATCCCGCACCATCCCCTACAATGCCCGAACACCACTACCCCGAACACTGAAACAACACCCCCAGCACCACCCCCTACACTGTCCAAACACCACTGTACTGCCCTAAACCCTGAAACACCACCACAGCACCAACGCCTACACTGCCTGAACACCACTGCACTACCCTAAACCCTAAACCCTGAAAAACGACACCAATACCACCCCTACACTGCCTGAACACCACTGTACTGTCCTAAAACCTGAAACACCACCCCAGCACCACCTACTACACTGCCCGAACACCACTGCACTGCCCTAAACCCTGAAACACCAGCCCCTGCATCACCCCTATAATGCCCGAACACTACTGCATTGCCCTTAACTCTGAAACACTACCTCGCACAATCCCCTACACTGCCCGAACACCACTGCACTGCCCTAAAAGCTGAAACACCAGCCCTGCACCACTCTCTACACTGCCCGAACACCACTGCACTTCCCAATAACCTGAAACACCAGCCCTCCAACACCACCTACGAATTTATAACACTGCATTGTCCAAAACCCTTAAACACCAGCCCCAGCAGCACCCCCTACACTGCCTGAACACTACTGCACTGCCCAAAACCCTAAAACATCAGCTCCCGCACAACCACCTACACTGCCTGAACACAACTGCACTGCCCAAAACCCTGAAACACCAGCCCCCACACCACCCTCTACGCTGCCCGAACACCACGCTCTGCACTGCCCAAAACCCTGAAACACCAGCACCTGCATCACCCCCTACACTGCCCGAACAGCACTGCACTGCCCAAAACCCTGAAACAACAGCCCTGCACCACCTCTACACTGTAGGAACACCACTGCACTGCCCAAAACCATGAAACACCACCCCCAGCACCATCCCTTACACTGCCCGCACACCACTGCACTGCACTGCCCAAAAAACTCTGACACACCAATCCCCGCAGCACCCCTAAACTACACAAACACCACTGCTCTGCCCAAAACACTGAAACACCAGCACCCACACCCTCCTTAGACTGCCCAAACACCAGTGCACTGCCCTAAACCTGACACACCAGATCCCGCCACCCTCTTTACTGCCGGAACACTACTGCAATGTCCTAAACCCTGAAACATCTGCCCCAGCAAGACTTCCTACACTGCCCAAACACCAGTGAACTGCCCTAAACCCTGAAAAAACACCCCCAGCACCGTCCACTACACTGCCCGAACACCACTGCATGGCCCTAAACCCTGAAACACTACCCCCACACCACCCCCTACACTGCCTGAACAACACTGCTCTGCCCTAAACCCTTAAACACCACCCCCAGCACCACCCCTACACTGCCTGAACACCACTGCACTGCCCTAAACCCTGAAACACCAGCCTCCACACCACCCCCTAGAGTGCCCGTACACCACTGCACTGCCCAAAACCCTGAAACACCAGCCGTGCACCACCCCCTACACTGCCCAAACAACACTGCACTGCCCTAAACCCTGAAACACCAGCCCCCGCAATACCCCCTAGACTACCCGAACAACACTGCACTGCCCTAAACCCTGAAACACCAGCCCCTGCATCACCCCTATAATGCCCGAACACTACTGCATTGCCCTTAACTCTGAAACACTACCTCGCACAATCCCCTACACTGCCCGAACACCACTGCACTGCCCTAAAAGCTGAAACACCAGCCCTGCACCACTCTCTACACTGCCCGAACACCACTGCACTTCCCAATAACCTGAAACACCAGCCCTCCAACACCACCTACGAATTTATAACACTGCATTGTCCAAAACCCTTAAACACCAGCCCCAGCAGCACCCCCTACACTGCCTGAACACTACTGCACTGCCCAAAACCCTAAAACATCAGCTCCCGCACAACCACCTACACTGCCTGAACACAACTGCACTGCCCAAAACCCTGAAACACCAGCCCCCACACCACCCTCTACGCTGCCCGAACACCACGCTCTGCCCAAAACCCTGAAACACCAGCACCTGCATCACCCCCTACACTGCCCGAACAGCACTGCACTGCCCAAAACCCTGAAACAACAGCCCTGCACCACCTCTACACTGTAGGAACACCACTGCACTGCCCAAAACCATGAAACACCACCCCCAGCACCATCCCTTACACTGCCCGCACACCACTGCACTGCACTGCCCAAAAAACTCTGACACACCAATCCCCGCAGCACCCCTAAACTACACAAACACCACTGCTCTGCCCAAAACACTGAAACACCAGCACCCACACCCTCCTTAGACTGCCCAAACACCAGTGCACTGCCCTAAACCTGACACACCAGATCCCGCCACCCTCTTTACTGCCGGAACACTACTGCAATGTCCTAAACCCTGAAACATCTGCCCCAGCAAGACTTCCTACACTGCCCAAACACCAGTGAACTGCCCTAAACCCTGAAAAAACACCCCCAGCACCGTCCACTACACTGCCCGAACACCACTGCATGGCCCTAAACCCTGAAACACTACCCCCACACCACCCCCTACACTGCCTGAACAACACTGCTCTGCCCTAAACCCTTAAACACCACCCCCAGCACCACCCCTACACTGCCTGAACACCACTGCACTGCCCTAAACCCTGAAACACCAGCCTCCACACCACCCCCTAGAGTGCCCGTACACCACTGCACTGCCCAAAACCCTGAAACACCAGCCGTGCACCACCCCCTACACTGCCCGAACAACACTGCACTGCCCTAAACCCTGAAACACCAGCCCCCGCAATACCCCCTAGACTACCCGAACAACACTGCACTGCCCTAAACCCTGAAACACCAGCCCCTGCATCACCCCTATAATGCCCGAACACTACTGCATTGCCCTTAACTCTGAAACACTACCTCGCACAATCCCCTACACTGCCCGAACACCACTGCACTGCCCTAAAAGCTGAAACACCAGCCCTGCACCACTCTCTACACTGCCCGAACACCACTGCACTTCCCAATAACCTGAAACACCAGCCCTCCAACACCACCTACGAATTTATAACACTGCATTGTCCAAAACCCTTAAACACCAGCCCCAGCAGCACCCCCTACACTGCCTGAACACTACTGCACTGCCCAAAACCCTAAAACATCAGCTCCCGCACAACCACCTACACTGCCTGAACACAACTGCACTGCCCAAAACCCTGAAACACCAGCCCCCACACCACCCTCTACGCTGCCCGAACACCACGCTCTGCCCAAAACCCTGAAACACCAGCACCTGCATCACCCCCTACACTGCCCGAACAGCACTGCACTGCCCAAAACCCTGAAACAACAGCCCTGCACCACCTCTACACTGTAGGAACACCACTGCACTGCCCAAAACCATGAAACACCACCCCCAGCACCATCCCTTACACTGCCCGCACACCACTGCACTGCACTGCCCAAAAAACTCTGACACACCAATCCCCGCAGCACCCCTAAACTACACAAACACCACTGCTCTGCCCAAAACACTGAAACACCAGCACCCACACCCTCCTTAGACTGCCCAAACACCAGTGCACTGCCCTAAACCTGACACACCAGATCCCGCCACCCTCTTTACTGCCGGAACACTACTGCAATGTCCTAAACCCTGAAACATCTGCCCCAGCAAGACTTCCTACACTGCCCAAACACCAGTGAACTGCCCTAAACCCTGAAAAAACACCCCCAGCACCGTCCACTACACTGCCCGAACACCACTGCATGGCCCTAAACCCTGAAACACTACCCCCACACCACCCCCTACACTGCCCGAACAACACTGCTCTGCCCTAAACCCTTAAACACCACCCCCAGCACCACCCCTACACTGCCTGAACACCACTGCACTGCCCTAAACCCTGAAACACCAGCCTCCACACCACCCCCTAGAGTGCCCGTACACCACTGCACTGCCCAAAACCCTGAAACACCAGCCGTGCACCACCCCCTACACTGCCCGAACAACACTGCACTGCCCTAAACCCTGAAACACCAGCCCCCGCAATACCCCCTAGACTACCCGAACAACACTGCACTGCCCTATACCCTGAAACATCAACCCCAGCACCAGCCCCTACACTGCCCGAACACTACTGCACTGCCCTAAACCCTGAAACACCAGCCCAGCACCACCCCTACACTGCCCAAACACCAATGCACTGCCCAAAACCCTGAAACACCAGCCCCGCACCACCCCCACAAATCCCAAACAACACTGCACTGTCCAAAACCCTGAGCCCCAGCACCACCCCCTACACTGCCCGAACACCACTGCACTTCCCAAAACCATGAAACACCACCGCCACACCACCCCTACACTGCCTGCACACTACTGCACTGCACTGCACTGCCCAAAACCCTGAAACACCAGCCTCACACCACCCCCTACAAATCCCGAACAACACTGCACTGTCCAAATCCCTGAAACACCAGCCCCAGCACCACCCCCTACACTGCCCAAATACCACTGCACTGCCCAAACCCCTGAAATACCAGCCCCCACACCACCCCCTACACTGCCCGAACACCACTGCACTGCCCAAAACCATGAAACACCACTCCCACACCACCCCTACACTGCCTGCACACCACTGCACTGCACTGCCGAAAATGCTGCTGAAACACCAGTCTCTGCACCACCCCTTACACTGCCCAAAAACCACTACTCTGTCTAAAACCCTGAGACACCCCCTACACTGCCCAAACACGACTGCACTGCCAAAAAACCCTGACACACGAATCCCCGCAGCACCCCCTGCACTTCACGAACACCACTGCACTGCCCAAAACCCTGAAACACCAGCCCAAGCACCACCCCCTACACTGCCCGAACATGACTGCACTGCCAAAAAACCCTTACACACCAATCCCTGCAGTACCCCCTACACTACACGAACACCACTACACTGCCCAAAACACTGAAACACCAGTACCCGCACCCCCCTGCCCTGCTCGAACACAACTGCACTACCCTAAACACTAAAACATCAGCTCTCCACCAGCCCCTATAGTGACCGAACACTACTGCAATGCCCTAAACCCTGAAACACCAGCCCCAGCAAGACTCCCTACACTGCCCGAACACCACTGCACTGCCCTAAACCCTGAAACACCACCCCCAGCACAACCACCTACACTGCCTGAACACCACTTCACTGCCCTAAATCCTGAAAAACCTCCCACAGCATAATCCCCTACATTGCCCGAACACTAATGCACTGACCTAAATCCTGAAACATCATCCCGCACCATCCCGAACACCACTACCCCGAACACTGAAACAACACCCCCAGCACCACCCCCTACACTGTCCAAACACCACTGCACTGCCCTAAACCCTGAAACACCACCCCAGCACCAACGCCTACACTGCCTGAACACCACTGCACTACCCTAAACCCTGAAAAACTACACCAATACCACCCCTACACTGCCTGAACACCACTGTACTGCCCTAAACCCTGAAACACCACCCCAGCACCACCTACTACACTGCCCGAACACCACTGCACTGCCCTAAACCCTGAAACACTAGCCTCCACACCACCCCCTAGAGTGCCCGTACACCACTGCACTGCCCAAAACCCTGAAACACCAGCCGTGCACCACCCCCTACACTGCCCGAACAACACTGCACTGCCCTAAACCCTGAAACACCAGCCCCCGCAATACCCCCTAGACTACCCGAACAACACTGCACTGCCCTATACCCTGAAACATCAACCCCAGCACCAGCCCCTACACTGCCCGAACACCACTGCACTTCCCAAAACCATGAAACACCACCGCCACACCACCCCTACACTGCCTGCACACTACTGCACTGCACTGCACTGCCCAAAACCCTGAAACACCAGCCTCACACCACCCCCTACAAATCCCGAACAACACTGCACTGTCCAAATCCCTGAAACACCAGCCCCAGCACCACCCCCTACACTGCCCAAATACCACTGCACTGCCCAAACTCCTGAAATACCAGCCCCCACACCACCCCCTACACTGCCCGAACACCACTGCACTGCCCAAAACCATGAAACACCACTCCCACACCACCCCTACACTGACTGCACACCACTGCACTGCACTGCCGAAAATGCTGCTGAAACACCAGTCTCTGCACCACCCCTTACACTGCCCAAAAACCACTACTCTGTCTAAAACCCTGAGACACCCCCTACACTGCCCAAACACGACTGCACTGCCAAAAAACCCTGACACACGAATCCCCGCAGCACCCCCTGCACTTCACTAACACCACTGCACTGCCCAAAACCCTGAAACACCAGCCCAAGCACCACCCCCTACACTGCCCGAACATGACTGCACTGCCAAAAAACCCTTACACACCAATCCCTGCAGTACCCCCTACACTACACGAACACCACTACACTGCCCAAAACACTGAAACACCAGTACCCGCACCCCCCTGCCCTGCTCGAACACCACTGCACTACCCTAAACACTAAAACATCAGCTCTCCACCAGCCCCTATAGTGACCGAACACTACTGCAATGCCCTAAACCCTGAAACACCAGCCCCAGCAAGACTCCCTACACTGCCCGAACACCACTGCACTGCCCTAAACCCTGAAACACCACCCCCAGCACTACCACCTACACTGCCTGAACACCACTTCACTGCCCTAAATCCTGAAAAACCTCCCACAGCATAATCCCCTACATTGCCCGAACACTAATGCACTGACCTAAATCCTGAAACATCATCCCGCACCATCCCGAGCACCACTACCCCGAACACTGAAACAACACCCCCAGCACCACCCCCTACACTGTCCAAACACCACTGCACTGCCCTAAACCCTGAAACACCACCCCAGCACCAACGCCTACACTGCCTGAACACCACTGCACTACCCTAAACCCTGAAAAACTACACCAATACCACCCCTACACTGCCTGAACACCACTGTACTGCCCTAAACCCTGAAACACCACCCCAGCACCACCTACTACACTGCCCGAACACCACTGCACTGCCCTAAACCCTGAAACACCAGCCTCCACACCACCCCCTAGAGTGCCCGTACACCACTGCACTGCCCAAAACCCTGAAACACCAGCCGTGCACCACCCCCTACACTGCCCGAACAACACTGCACTGCCCTAAACCCTGAAACACCAGCCCCCGCAATACCCCCTAGACTACCCGAACAACACTGCACTGCCCTATACCCTGAAACATCAACCCCAGCACCAGCCCCTACACTGCCCGAACACCACTGCACTGCCCTAAACCCTGAAACACCACCGCCACACCACCCCTACACTGCCTGCACACTACTGCACTGCACTGCCCAAAACCCTGAAACACCAGCCTCACACCACCCCCTACAAATCCCGAACAACACTGCACTGTCCAAATCCCTGAAACACCAGCCCCAGCACCACCCCCTACACTGCCCAAATACCACTGCACTGCCCAAACTCCTGAAATACCAGCCCCCACACCACCCCCTACACTGCCCGAACACCACTGCACTGCCCAAAACCATGAAACACCACTCCCACACCACCCCTACACTGCCTGAACACCACTGCACTGCACTGCCGAAAATGCTGCTGAAACACCAGTCTCTGCACCACCCCTTACACTGCCCAAAAACCACTACTCTGTCTAAAACCCTGAGACACCCCCTACACTGCCCAAACACGACTGCACTGCCAAAAAACCCTGACACACGAATCCCCGCAGCACCCCCTGCACTTCACTAACACCACTGCACTGCCCAAAACCCTGAAACACCAGCCCAAGCACCACCCCCTACACTGCCCGAACATGACTGCACTGCCAAAAAACCCTTACACACCAATCCCTGCAGTACCCCCTACACTACACGAACACCACTACACTGCCCAAAACACTGAAACACCAGTACCCGCACCCCCCTGCCCTGCTCGAACACCACTGCACTACCCTAAACACTAAAACATCAGCTCTCCACCAGCCCCTATAGTGACCGAACACTACTGCAATGCCCTAAACCCTGAAACACCAGCCCCAGCAAGACTCCCTACACTGCCCGAACACCACTGCACTGCCCTAAACCCTGAAACACCACCCCCAGCACTACCACCTACACTGCCTGAACACCACTTCACTGCCCTAAATCCTGAAAAACCTCCCACAGCATAATCCCCTACATTGCCCGAACACTAATGCACTGACCTAAATCCTGAAACATCATCCCGCACCATCCCGAACACCACTACCCCGAACACTGAAACAACACCCCCAGCACCACCCCCTACACTGTCCAAACACCACTGCACTGCCCTAAACCCTGAAACACCACCCCAGCACCAACGCCTACACTGCCTGAACACCACTGCACTACCCTAAACCCTGAAAAACTACACCAATACCACCCCTACACTGCCTGAACACCACTGTACTGCCCTAAACCCTGAAACACCACCCCAGCACCACCTACTACACTGCCCGAACACCACTGCACTGCCCTAAACCCTGAAACACCAGCCTCCACACCACCCCCTAGAGTGCCCGTACACCACTGCACTGCCCAAAACCCTGAAACACCAGCCGTGCACCACCCCCTACACTGCCCGAACAACACTGCACTGCCCTAAACCCTGAAACACCAGCCCCCGCAATACCCCCTAGACTACCCGAACAACACTGCACTGCCCTATACCCTGAAACATCAACCCCAGCACCAGCCCCTACACTGCCCGAACACTACTGCACTGCCCTAAACCCTGAAACACCAGCCCAGCACCACCCCTACACTGCCCGAACACCAATGCACTGCCCAAAACCCTGAAACACCAGCCCCGCACCACCCCCTACAAATCCCAAACAACACTGCACTGTCCAAAACCCTGAAACACCAGCCCCAGCACCACCCCCTACACTGCCCGAACACCACTGCACTGCCCAAAACCATGAAACACCACCGCCACACCACCCCTACACTGCCTGCACACTACTGCACTGCACTGCCCAAAACCCTGAAACACCAGCCTCACACCACCCCCTACAAATCCCGAACAACACTGCACTGTCCAAATCCCTGAAACACCAGCCCCAGCACCACCCCCTACACTGCCCAAATACCACTGCACTGCCCAAACACCTGAAATACCATCCCCCACACCACCCCCTACACTGCCCGAACACCACTGCACTTCCCAAAACAATGAAACACCACTCCCACACCACCCCTACACTGCCTGCACACCACTGCACTGCCGAAAATGCTGCTGAAACACCAGTCTCTGCACCACCCCTTACACTGCCCAAAAACCACTACACTATCTAAAACCCTGAGACACCCCCTACACTGCCCAAACATGACTGCACTGCCAAAAAAACCTGACACACGAATCCCCGCAGCACCCCCTGCACTGCACGAACACCACTGCACTGCCCAAAACCCTGAAACACCAGCCCAAGCACCACCCCCTACACTGCCCGAACATGACTGCACTGCCAAAAAACCCTTACACACCAATCCCTGCAGTACCCCCTACACTACACGAACACCACTACACTGCCCAAAACATCATCCCGCACCATCCCCTACAATGCCCGAACACCACTACCCCGAACACTGAAACAACACCCCCAGCACCACCCCCTACACTGTCCAAACACCACTGTACTGCCCTAAACCCTGAAACACCACCACAGCACCAACGCCTACACTGCCTGAACACCACTGCACTACCCTAAACCCTAAACCCTGAAAAACGACACCAATACCACCCCTACACTGCCTGAACACCACTGTACTGTCCTAAAACCTGAAACACCACCCCAGCACCACCTACTACACTGCCCGAACACCACTGCACTGCCCTAAACCCTGAAACACCAGCCCCTGCATCACCCCTATAATGCCCGAACACTACTGCATTGCCCTTAACTCTGAAACACTACCTCGCACAATCCCCTACACTGCCCGAACACCACTGCACTGCCCTAAAAGCTGAAACACCAGCCCTGCACCACTCTCTACACTGCCCGAACACCACTGCACTTCCCAATAACCTGAAACACCAGCCCTCCAACACCACCTACGAATTTATAACACTGCATTGTCCAAAACCCTTAAACACCAGCCCCAGCAGCACCCCCTACACTGCCTGAACACTACTGCACTGCCCAAAACCCTAAAACATCAGCTCCCGCACAACCACCTACACTGCCTGAACACAACTGCACTGCCCAAAACCCTGAAACACCAGCCCCCACACCACCCTCTACGCTGCCCGAACACCACGCTCTGCACTGCCCAAAACCCTGAAACACCAGCACCTGCATCACCCCCTACACTGCCCGAACAGCACTGCACTGCCCAAAACCCTGAAACAACAGCCCTGCACCACCTCTACACTGTAGGAACACCACTGCACTGCCCAAAACCATGAAACACCACCCCCAGCACCATCCCTTACACTGCCCGCACACCACTGCACTGCACTGCCCAAAAAACTCTGACACACCAATCCCCGCAGCACCCCTAAACTACACAAACACCACTGCTCTGCCCAAAACACTGAAACACCAGCACCCACACCCTCCTTAGACTGCCCAAACACCAGTGCACTGCCCTAAACCTGACACACCAGATCCCGCCACCCTCTTTACTGCCGGAACACTACTGCAATGTCCTAAACCCTGAAACATCTGCCCCAGCAAGACTTCCTACACTGCCCAAACACCAGTGAACTGCCCTAAACCCTGAAAAAACACCCCCAGCACCGTCCACTACACTGCCCGAACACCACTGCATGGCCCTAAACCCTGAAACACTACCCCCACACCACCCCCTACACTGCCTGAACAACACTGCTCTGCCCTAAACCCTTAAACACCACCCCCAGCACCACCCCTACACTGCCTGAACACCACTGCACTGCCCTAAACCCTGAAACACCAGCCTCCACACCACCCCCTAGAGTGCCCGTACACCACTGCACTGCCCAAAACCCTGAAACACCAGCCGTGCACCACCCCCTACACTGCCCAAACAACACTGCACTGCCCTAAACCCTGAAACACCAGCCCCCGCAATACCCCCTAGACTACCCGAACAACACTGCACTGCCCTAAACCCTGAAACACCAGCCCCTGCATCACCCCTATAATGCCCGAACACTACTGCATTGCCCTTAACTCTGAAACACTACCTCGCACAATCCCCTACACTGCCCGAACACCACTGCACTGCCCTAAAAGCTGAAACACCAGCCCTGCACCACTCTCTACACTGCCCGAACACCACTGCACTTCCCAATAACCTGAAACACCAGCCCTCCAACACCACCTACGAATTTATAACACTGCATTGTCCAAAACCCTTAAACACCAGCCCCAGCAGCACCCCCTACACTGCCTGAACACTACTGCACTGCCCAAAACCCTAAAACATCAGCTCCCGCACAACCACCTACACTGCCTGAACACAACTGCACTGCCCAAAACCCTGAAACACCAGCCCCCACACCACCCTCTACGCTGCCCGAACACCACGCTCTGCCCAAAACCCTGAAACACCAGCACCTGCATCACCCCCTACACTGCCCGAACAGCACTGCACTGCCCAAAACCCTGAAACAACAGCCCTGCACCACCTCTACACTGTAGGAACACCACTGCACTGCCCAAAACCATGAAACACCACCCCCAGCACCATCCCTTACACTGCCCGCACACCACTGCACTGCACTGCCCAAAAAACTCTGACACACCAATCCCCGCAGCACCCCTAAACTACACAAACACCACTGCTCTGCCCAAAACACTGAAACACCAGCACCCACACCCTCCTTAGACTGCCCAAACACCAGTGCACTGCCCTAAACCTGACACACCAGATCCCGCCACCCTCTTTACTGCCGGAACACTACTGCAATGTCCTAAACCCTGAAACATCTGCCCCAGCAAGACTTCCTACACTGCCCAAACACCAGTGAACTGCCCTAAACCCTGAAAAAACACCCCCAGCACCGTCCACTACACTGCCCGAACACCACTGCATGGCCCTAAACCCTGAAACACTACCCCCACACCACCCCCTACACTGCCCGAACAACACTGCTCTGCCCTAAACCCTTAAACACCACCCCCAGCACCACCCCTACACTGCCTGAACACCACTGCACTGCCCTAAACCCTGAAACACCAGCCTCCACACCACCCCCTAGAGTGCCCGTACACCACTGCACTGCCCAAAACCCTGAAACACCAGCCGTGCACCACCCCCTACACTGCCCGAACAACACTGCACTGCCCTAAACCCTGAAACACCAGCCCCCGCAATACCCCCTAGACTACCCGAACAACACTGCACTGCCCTTTACCCTGAAACATCAACCCCAGCACCAGCCCCTACACTGCCCGAACACTACTGCACTGCCCTAAACCCTGAAACACCAGCCCAGCACCACCCCTACACTGCCTAAACACCAATGCACTGCCCAAAACCCTGAAACACCAGCCCCGCACCACCCCCCACAAATCCCAAACAACACTGCACTGTCCAAAACCCTGAAGCCCCAGCACCACCCCCTACACTGCCCGAACACCACTGCACTTCCCAAAACCATGAAACACCACCGCCACACCACCCCTACACTGCCTGCACACTACTGCACTGCACTGCACTGCCCAAAACCCTGAAACACCAGCCTCACACCACCCCCTACAAATCCCGAACAACACTGCACTGTCCAAATCCCTGAAACACCAGCCCCAGCACCACCCCCTACACTGCCCAAATACCACTGCACTGCCCAAACCCCTGAAATACCAGCCCCCACACCACCCCCTACACTGCCCGAACACCACTGCACTGCCCAAAACCATGAAACACCACTCCCACACCACCCCTACACTGCCTGCACACCACTGCACTGCACTGCCGAAAATGCTGCTGAAACACCAGTCTCTGCACCACCCCTTACACTGCCCAAAAACCACTACTCTGTCTAAAACCCTGAGACACCCCCTACACTGCCCAAACACGACTGCACTGCCAAAAAACCCTGACACACGAATCCCCGCAGCACCCCCTGCACTTCACGAACACCACTGCACTGCCCAAAACCCTGAAACACCAGCCCAAGCACCACCCCCTACACTGCCCGAACATGACTGCACTGCCAAAAAACCCTTACACACCAATCCCTGCAGTACCCCCTACACTACACGAACACCACTACACTGCCCAAAACACTGAAACACCAGTACCCGCACCCCCCTGCCCTGCTCGAACACCACTGCACTACCCTAAACACTAAAACATCAGCTCTCCACCAACCCCTATAGTGACCGAACACTACTGCAATGCCCTAAACCCTGAAACACCAGCCCCAGCAAGACTCCCTACACTGCCCGAACACCACTGCACTGCCCTAAACCCTGAAACACCACCCCCAGCACAACCACCTACACTGCCTGAACACCACTTCACTGCCCTAAATCCTGAAAAACCTCCCACAGCATAATCCCCTACATTGCCCGAACACTAATGCACTGACCTAAATCCTGAAACATCATCCCGCACCATCCCGAACACCACTACCCCGAACACTGAAACAACACCCCCAGCACCACCCCCTACACTGTCCAAACACCACTGCACTGCCCTAAACCCTGAAACACCACCCCAGCACCAACGCCTACACTGCCTGAACACCACTGCACTACCCTAAACCCTGAAAAACTACACCAATACCACCCCTACACTGCCTGAACACCACTGTACTGCCCTAAACCCTGAAACACCACCCCAGCACCACCTACTACACTGCCCGAACACCACTGCACTGCCCTAAACCCTGAAACACTAGCCTCCACACCACCCCCTAGAGTGCCCGTACACCACTGCACTGCCCAAAACCCTGAAACACCAGCCGTGCACCACCCCCTACACTGCCCGAACAACAATGCACTGCCCTAAACCCTGAAACACCAGCCCCCGCAATACCCCCTAGACTACCCGAACAACACTGCACTGCCCTATACCCTGAAACATCAACCCCAGCACCAGCCCCTACACTGCCCGAACACCACTGCACTTCCCAAAACCATGAAACACCACCGCCACACCACCCCTACACTGCCTGCACACTACTGCACTGCACTGCACTGCCCAAAACCCTGAAACACCAGCCTCACACCACCCCCTACAAATCCCGAACAACACTGCACTGTCCAAATCCCTGAAACACCAGCCCCAGCACCACCCCCTACACTGCCCAAATACCACTGCACTGCCCAAACTCCTGAAATACCAGCCCCCACACCACCCCCTACACTGCCCGAACACCACTGCACTGCCCAAAACCATGAAACACCACTCCCACACCACCCCTACACTGACTGCACACCACTGCACTGCACTGCCGAAAATGCTGCTGAAACACCAGTCTCTGCACCACCCCTTACACTGCCCAAAAACCACTACTCTGTCTAAAACCCTGAGACACCCCCTACACTGCCCAAACACGACTGCACTGCCAAAAAACCCTGACACACGAATCCCCGCAGCACCCCCTGCACTTCACTAACACCACTGCACTGCCCAAAACCCTGAAACACCAGCCCAAGCACCACCCCCTACACTGCCCGAACATGACTGCACTGCCAAAAAACCCTTACACACCAATCCCTGCAGTACCCCCTACACTACACGAACACCACTACACTGCCCAAAACACTGAAACACCAGTACCCGCACCCCCCTGCCCTGCTCGAACACCACTGCACTACCCTAAACACTAAAACATCAGCTCTCCACCAGCCCCTATAGTGACCGAACACTACTGCAATGCCCTAAACCCTGAAACACCAGCCCCAGCAAGACTCCCTACACTGCCCGAACACCACTGCACTGCCCTAAACCCTGAAACACCACCCCCAGCACTACCACCTACACTGCCTGAACACCACTTCACTGCCCTAAATCCTGAAAAACCTCCCACAGCATAATCCCCTACATTGCCCGAACACTAATGCACTGACCTAAATCCTGAAACATCATCCCGCACCATCCCGAACACCACTACCCCGAACACTGAAACAACACCCCCAGCACCACCCCCTACACTGTCCAAACACCACTGCACTGCCCTAAACCCTGAAACACCACCCCAGCACCAACGCCTACACTGCCTGAACACCACTGCACTACCCTAAACCCTGAAAAACTACACCAATACCACCCCTACACTGCCTGAACACCACTGTACTGCCCTAAACCCTGAAACACCACCCCAGCACCACCTACTACACTGCCCGAACACCACTGCACTGCCCTAAACCCTGAAACACCAGCCTCCACACCACCCCCTAGAGTGCCCGTACACCACTGCACTGCCCAAAACCCTGAAACACCAGCCGTGCACCACCCCCTACACTGCCCGAACAACACTGCACTGCCCTAAACCCTGAAACACCAGCCCCCGCAATACCCCCTAGACTACCCGAACAACACTGCACTGCCCTATACCCTGAAACATCAACCCCAGCACCAGCCCCTACACTGCCCGAACACTACTGCACTGCCCTAAACCCTGAAACACCAGCCCAGCACCACCCCTACACTGCCCGAACACCAATGCACTGCCCAAAACCCTGAAACACCAGCCCCGCACCACCCCCTACAAATCCCAAACAACACTGCACTGTCCAAAACCCTGAAACACCAGCCCCAGCACCACCCCCTACACTGCCCGAACACCACTGCACTGCCCAAAACCATGAAACACCACCGCCACACCACCCCTACACTGCCTGCACACTACTGCACTGCACTGCCCAAAACCCTGAAACACCAGCCTCACACCACCCCCTACAAATCCCGAACAACACTGCACTGTCCAAATCCCTGAAACACCAGCCCCAGCACCACCCCCTACACTGCCCAAATACCACTGCACTGCCCAAACACCTGAAATACCATCCCCCACACCACCCCCTACACTGCCCGAACACCACTGCACTTCCCAAAACAATGAAACACCACTCCCACACCACCCCTACACTGCCTGCACACCACTGCACTGCCGAAAATGCTGCTGAAACACCAGTCTCTGCACCACCCCTTACACTGCCCAAAAACCACTACACTATCTAAAACCCTGAGACACCCCCTACACTGCCCAAACATGACTGCACTGCCAAAAAAACCTGACACACGAATCCCCGCAGCACCCCCTGCACTGCACGAACACCACTGCACTGCCCAAAACCCTGAAACACCAGCCCAAGCACCACCCCCTACACCGCCCGAACATGACTGCACTGCCAAAAAACCCTTACACACCAATCCCTGCAGTACCCCCTACACTACACGAACACCACTACACTGCCCAAAACATCATCCCGCACCATCCCCTACAATGCCCGAACACCACTACCCCGAACACTGAAACAACACCCCCAGCACCACCCCCTACACTGTCCAAACACCACTGTACTGCCCTAAACCCTGAAACACCACCACAGCACCAACGCCTACACTGCCTGAACACCACTGCACTACCCTAAACCCTAAACCCTGAAAAACGACACCAATACCACCCCTACACTGCCTGAACACCACTGTACTGTCCTAAAACCTGAAACACCACCCCAGCACCACCTACTACACTGCCCGAACACCACTGCACTGCCCTAAAACCTGAAACACCAGCCCCTGCATCACCCCTATAATGCCCGAACACTACTGCATTGCCCTTAACTCTGAAACACTACCTCGCACAATCCCCTACACTGCCCGAACACCACTGCACTGCCCTAAAAGCTGAAACACCAGCCCTGCACCACTCTCTACACTGCCCGAACACCACTGCACTTCCCAATAACCTGAAACACCAGCCCTCCAACACCACCTACGAATTTATAACACTGCATTGTCCAAAACCCTTAAACACCAGCCCCAGCAGCACCCCCTACACTGCCTGAACACTACTGCACTGCCCAAAACCCTAAAACATCAGCTCCCGCACAACCACCTACACTGCCTGAACACAACTGCACTGCCCAAAACCCTGAAACACCAGCCCCCACACCACCCTCTACGCTGCCCGAACACCACGCTCTGCACTGCCCAAAACCCTGAAACACCAGCACCTGCATCACCCCCTACACTGCCCGAACAGCACTGCACTGCCCAAAACCCTGAAACAACAGCCCTGCACCACCTCTACACTGTAGGAACACCACTGCACTGCCCAAAACCATGAAACACCACCCCCAGCACCATCCCTTACACTGCCCGCACACCACTGCACTGCACTGCCCAAAAAACTCTGACACACCAATCCCCGCAGCACCCCTAAACTACACAAACACCACTGCTCTGCCCAAAACACTGAAACACCAGCACCCACACCCTCCTTAGACTGCCCAAACACCAGTGCACTGCCCTAAACCTGACACACCAGATCCCGCCACCCGCTTTACTGCCAGAACACTACTGCAATGTCCTAAACCCTGAAACATCTGCCCCAGCAAGACTTCCTACACTGCCCAAACACCAGTGAACTGCCCTAAACCCTGAAAAAACACCCCCAGCACCGTCCACTACACTGCCCGAACACCACTGCATGGCCCTAAACCCTGAAACACTACCCCCACACCACCCCCTACACTGCCTGAACAACACTGCTCTGCCCTAAACCCTTAAACACCACCCCCAGCACCACCCCTACACTGCCTGAACACCACTGCACTGCCCTAAACCCTGAAACACCAGCCTCCACACCACCCCCTAGAGTGCCCGTACACCACTGCACTGCCCAAAACCCTGAAACACCAGCCGTGCACCATCCCCTACACTGCCCGAACAACACTGCACTGCCCTAAACCCTGAAACACCAGCCCCCGCAATACCCCCTAGACTACCCGAACAACACTGCACTGCCCTATACCCTGAAACATCAACCCCAGCACCAGCCCCTACACTGCCCGAACACTACTGCACTGCCCTAAACCCTGAAACACCAGCCCAGCACCACCCCTACACTGCCCAAACACCAATGCACTGCCCAAAACCCTGAAACACCAGCCCCGCACCACCCCCCACAAATCCCAAACAACACTGCACTGTCCAAAACCCTGAAGCCCCAGCACCACCCCCTACACTGCCCGAACACCACTGCACTTCCCAAAACCATGAAACACCACCGCCACACCACCCCTACACTGCCTGCACACTACTGCACTGCACTGCACTGCCCAAAACCCTGAAACACCAGCCTCACACCACCCCCTACAAATCCCGAACAACACTGCACTGTCCAAATCCCTGAAACACCAGCCCCAGCACCACCCCCTACACTGCCCAAATACCACTGCACTGCCCAAACCCCTGAAATACCAGCCCCCACACCACCCCCTACACTGCCCGAACACCACTGCACTGCCCAAAACCATGAAACACCACTCCCACACCACCCCTACACTGCCTGCACACCACTGCACTGCACTGCCGAAAATGCTGCTGAAACACCAGTCTCTGCACCACCCCTTACACTGCCCAAAAACCACTACTCTGTCTAAAACCCTGAGACACCCCCTACACTGCCCAAACACGACTGCACTGCCAAAAAACCCTGACACACGAATCCCCGCAGCACCCCCTGCACTTCACGAACACCACTGCACTGCCCAAAACCCTGAAACACCAGCCCAAGCACCACCCCCTACACTGCCCGAACATGACTGCACTGCCAAAAAACCCTTACACACCAATCCCTGCAGTACCCCCTACACTACACGAACACCACTAGACTGCCCAATACACTGAAACACCAGTACCCGCACCCCCCTGCCCTGCTCGAACACCACTGCACTACCCTAAACACTAAAACATCAGCTCTCCACCAGCCCCTATAGTGACCGAACACTACTGCAATGCCCTAAACCCTGAAACACCAGCCCCAGCAAGACTCCCTACACTGCCCGAACACCACTGCACTGCCCTAAACCCTGAAACACCACCCCCAGCACTACCACCTACATTGCCCGAACACTAATGCACTGACCTAAATCCTGAAACATCATCCCGCACCATCCCGAACACCACTACCCCGAACACTGAAACAACACCCCCAGCACCACCCCACACACTGTCCAAACACCACTGCACTGCCCTAAACCCTGAAACACCACCCCAGCACCAACGCCTACACTGCCTGAACACCACTGCACTACCCTAAACCCTGAAAAACTACACCAATACCACCCCTACACTGCCTGAACACCACTGTACTGCCCTAAACCCTGAAACACCACCACAGCACCACCTACTACACTGCCCGAACACCACTGCACTGCCCTAAACCCTGAAACACTAGCCTCCACACCACCCCCTAGAGTGCCCGTACACCACTGCACTGCCCAAAACCCTGAAACACCAGCCGTGCACCACCCCCTACACTGCCCGAACAACACTGCACTGCCCTAAACCCTGAAACACCAGCCCCCGCAATACCCCCTAGACTACCCGAACAACACTGCACTGCCCTATACCCTGAAACATCAACCCCAGCACCAGCCCCTACACTGCCCGAACACCACTGCACTTCCCAAAACCATGAAACACAACCGCCACACCACCCCTACACTGCCTGCACACTACTGCACTGCACTGCACTGCCCAAAACCCTGAAACACCAGCCTCACACCACCCCCTACAAATCCCGAACAACACTGCACTGTCCAAATCCCTGAAACACCAGCCCCAGCACCACCCCCTACACTGCCCAAATACCACTGCACTGCCCAAACCCCTGAAATACCAGCCCCCACACCACCCCCTACACTGCCCGAACACCACTGCACAAAACCATGAAACACCACTCCCACACCACCCCTACACTGCCTGCACACCACTGCACTGCACTGCCGAAAATGCTGCTGAAACACCAGTCTCTGCACCACCCCTTACACTGCCCAAAAACCACTACTCTGTCTAAAACCCTGAGACACCCCCTACACTGCCCAAACACGACTGCACTGCCAAAAAACCCTGACACACGAATCCCCGCAGCACCCCCTGCACTTCACGAACACCACTGCACTGCCCAAAACCCTGAAACACCAGCCCAAGCACCACCCCCTACACTGCCCGAACATGACTGCACTGCCAAAAAACCCTTACACACCAATCCCTGCAGTACCCCCTACACTACACGAACACCACTACACTGCCCAAAACACTGAAACACCAGTACCCGCACCCCCCTGCCCTGCTCGAACACCACTGCACTACCCTAAACACTAAAACATCAGCTCTCCACCAGCCCCTATAGTGACCGAACACTACTGCAATGCCCTAAACCCTGAAACACCAGCCCCAGCAAGACTCCCTACACTGCCCGAACACCACTGCACTGCCCTAAACCCTGAAACACCACCCCCAGCACTACCACCTACACTGCCTGAACACCACTTCACTGCCCTAAATCCTGAAAAACCTCCCACAGCATAATCCCCTACATTGCCCGAACACTAATGCACTGACCTAAATCCTGAAACATCATCCCGCACCATCCCGAACACCACTACCCCGAACACTGAAACAACACCCCCAGCACCACCCCCTACACTGTCCAAACACCACTGCACTGCCCTAAACCCTGAAACACCACCCCAGCACCAACGCCTACACTGCCTGAACACCACTGCACTACCCTAAACCCTGAAAAACTACACCAATACCACCCCTACAGTGCCTGAACACCACTGTACTGCCCTAAACCCTGAAACACCACCCCAGCACCACCTACTACACTGCCCGAACACCACTGCACTGCCCTAAACCCTGAAACACTAGCCTCCACACCACCCCCTAGAGTGCCCGTACACCACTGCACTGCCCAAAACCCTGAAACACCAGCCGTGCACCACCCCCTACACTGCCCGAACAACACTGCACTGCCCTAAACCCTGAAACACCAGCCCCCGCAATACCCCCTAGACTACCCGAACAACACTGCACTGCCCTATACCCTGAAACATCAACCCCAGCACCAGCCCCTACACTGCCCGAACACTACTGCACTGCCCTAAACCCTGAAACACCAGCCCAGCACCACCCCTACACTGCCCGAACACCAATGCACTGCCCAAAACACTGAAACACCAGCCCCGCACCACCCCCTACAAATCCCAAACAACACTGCACTGTCCAAAACCCTGAAACACCAGCCCCAGCACCACCCCCTACACTGCCCGAACACCACTGCACTGCCCAAAACCATGAAACACCACCGCCACACCACCCCTACACTGCCTGCACACTACTGCACTGCACTGCCCAAAACCCTGAAACACCAGCCTCACACCACCCCCTACAAATCCCGAACAACACTGCACTGTCCAAATCCCTGAAACACCAGCCCCAGCACCACCCCCTACACTGCCCAAATACCACTGCACTGCCCAAACACCTGAAATACCATCCCCCACACCACCCCCTACACTGCCCGAACACCACTGCACTGCCCAAAACCATGAAACACCACTCCCACACCACCCCTACACTGCCTGCACACCACTGCACTGCACTGCCGAAAATGCTGCTGAAACACCAGTCTCTGCACCACCCCTTACACTGCCCAAAAACCACTACACTGTCTAAAACCCTGAGACACCCCCTACACTGCCCAAACACGACTGCACTGCCAAAAAACCCTGACACACGAATCCCCGCTGCACCCCCTGCACTGCACGAACACCACTGCACTGCCCAAAACCCTGAAACACCAGCCCAAGCACCACCCCCTACACTGCCCGAACATGACTGCACTGCCAAAAAACCCTTACACACCAATCCCTACAGTACCCCCTACACTACACGAACACCACTACACTGCCCAAAACACTGAAACACCAGCACCCGAACCCCCCTGCCCTGCTCGAACACCACTGCACTACCCTAAACACTAAAACATCAGCTCTCCACCAGCCCCTATAGTGACCGAACACTACTGCAATGCCCTAAACCCTGAAACACCAGCCCCAGCAAGACTCCCTACACTGCCCGAACACCACTGCACTGCCCTAAACCCTGAAACACCACCCCCAGCACTACCACCTACACTGCCTGAACACCACTTCACTGCCCTAAATCCTGAAAAACCTCTCACAGCAAAATCCCCTACATTGCCCGAACACTACTGCACTGACCTAAACCCTGAAACATCATCCCGCACCATCCCCTACAATGCCCGAACACCACTACCCCGAACACTGAAACAACACCCCCAGCACCACCTCCTACACTGTCCAAACACCACTGCACTGCCCTAAGCCCTGAAACACCACCGCAGCACCAACGCCTACACTGCCTGAACACCACTGCACTACCCTAAACCCTGAAAAACTACACCAATATCACCCCTACACTGCCTGAACACCACTGTACTGCCCTAAACCCTGAAACACCACCCCAGCACCACCTACTACACTGCCCGAACACCACTGCACTGCCCTAAACCCTGAAACACCAGCCCCTGCATCACCCCTATAATGCCCGAACACTACTGCATTGCCCTTAACTCTGAAACACTACCTCGCACCTTCCCCTACACTGCCCGAACACCACTGCACTGCCCTAAAAGCTGAAACACCAGCCCTGCACCACTCTCTACACTGCCCGAACACCACTGCACTTCCCAATAACCTGAAACACCAGCCCTCCAACACCACCTACGAATCTGTAACACTGCATTGTCCAAAACCCTTAAACACCAGCCCCAGCAGCACCCCCTACACTGCCTGAACACTACTGCACTGCCCAAAACCCTAAAACATCAGCTCCCGCACAACCACCTACACTGCCTGAACACAACTGCACTGCCCAAAACCCTGAAACACCAGCCCCCACACCACCCTCTACTCTGCCCGAACACCACGCTCTGCACTGCCCAAAACCCTGAAACACCAGCACCTGCATCACCCCCTATACTGCCCAAACACCACTGCACTGCCCAAAACCCTGAAACAACAGCCCTGCACCACCTCTACACTGTAGGAACACCACTGCACTGCCCAAACCCATGAAACACCACCCCAGCACCATCCTTTACACTGCCCGCACACCACTGCACTGCACTGCCCAAAAAACCCTGACACACCAATCCCCGCAGCACCCCTAAACTGCACAAACACCACTGCTCTGCCCAAAACACTGAAACACCAGCACCCACACCCTCCTTAGACTGCCCAAACACCAGTGCACTGCCCTAAACCTGACACACCAGATCCCGCCACCCTCTATACTGCCGGAACACTACTGCAATGTCCTAAACCCTGAAACATCTGCCCCAGCAAGACTTCCTACACTGCCCAAACACCAGTGAACTGCCCTAAACCCTGAAAAAACACCCCCAGCACCATCCACTACACTGCCCGAACACCACTGCATGGCCCTAAACCCTGAAACACTACCCCCACACCACCCCCTACACTGCCTGAACACCACTGCTTTGCCCTAAACCCTTAAACACCACCCCCAGCACCACCCCTACACTGCCTGAACACCACTGCACTGCCCTAAACCCTGAAACACCAGCCTCCACACCACCCTCTAGAGTGCCCGTACACCACTGCACTGCCCAAAACCCTGAAACACCAGCCGTGCACCACCCCCTACACTGCCCGAACAACACTGCACTGCCCTAAACCCTGAAACACCAGCCCCCGCATTACCCCCTAGACTACCCGAACAACACTGCACTGCCCTATACCCTGAAACATCAACCCCAGCACCAGCCCCTACACTGCCCGAACACTACTGCACTGCCCTAAACCCTGAAACACCAGCCCAGCACCACCCCTACACTGCCCGAACACCAATGCACTGCCCAAAACCCTGAAACACCAGCCCCGCACCACCCCCTACAAATCCCAAACAACACTGCACTGTCCAAAACCCTGAAACACCAGCCCCAGCACCACCCCCTACACTGCCCGAACACCACTGCACTGCCCAAAACCATGAAACACCACCGCCACACCACCCCTACACTGCCTGCACACTACTGCACTGCACTGCCCAAAACCCTGAAACACCAGTCTCTGCACCACCCCATACACTGCCCAAAAATCACGACACTGTCTAAAGCCCTGAGACACCAGATCCCCGCACCACCCCCTACACTGCCCAAACACCACTGCACTGCCCAAAACTGTGAAACTCCAGCCCCCACCACCCCCTACACTGCCCAAACACCACTGCACTGCCCAAAACTGTGAAGCACCAGCCCAGCACCACCCGACACTGCCTGAGCACCACTGCACTGCCCAAAATCTTGAAACACCAGTCCCGCACCACCCGCTACACGGCCCTAACATCACTGAACTGCACAAAACCATGAAAAACAAGCCCCCACCACCCCCTACACTGCCCCAACACGACTGCACTGCCAAAAAACCCTGACACACCAATCCCGCAGCACACCCTACACTGCACGAACACCACTGCACTGCCCAAAATCCTGAAACACCAGCCCCAGCACCACCCCCTACACAGCCCGAATACGACTGCACTGCCAAAAAACCCTTACACACCAATCCCCGCAGCACACCCTATACTACACGAACACCACTGCACTGCCCCAAACACTGAAACACCAGCTCCCGCCCTGTTAGAAATGGGATCCCTAGCTGGCCAGGGCTCGCACCAAAGTCAGTCAGAGACCACCATTCCTAAGTCAGGGCAAGGGAGTTACATACCAAGATAACCCCTGCTCACCCTCTAGGTAACGTGACGCAAGCAGCACGGCTAAACTTGATGGCTATGTAGGTAAAGTGTTTGTGCGCGCACCCAGCAACAACACCCAAGGCCCACCACAAAGGAAACTCCACACAAGGTTATATATAAAAATAGCCTTTGTATTATACAAAAACACATTAGATAAAAACACACACTTTACAATGTGCCAACAGGCACGGGCAGAATTTACAGGGGATATGTACAAGACAGGGCAACATGGACCACTGTCAGGAATATGCATTTTCAGAAATAGTACTTGGTAGAAATAGTAATTAGGCATCGCAACGCTTTCGGAACTCCTGGGCTGCAGCGGTGATTCTTTTCCGGCAATACAGGGTGGGCTCCCATGAATTAACCCTTACAGCGGGGTATGCACCGTGAAAGTCGGCAAATAAGTGGGGTGGACTCCCACGCCGCTAAACCATGACCAACTGGTGGGGCAAATGGCAGGGTGGGCACCTGCCTTAAAAATAAGCAACAAGGGGGGATCCCCACACCAGGGAATCCCTTGTGAGGGGCAAAAACAGCTCCAGGCTGCTGCTCAGAAAGGGCACCACGGCCCCAGACCTCAAGCTCTCCCTGGCACCACAATCCAGAGCTCCTAAGTCCTAAGCACTAGGGCAAAGTCCAAGAGCAAAGTCCTCAGGAAGGTGGGGGGGGCAAGGCCAGCTCACAGGGTCCTCCTAGGCAGGGAGGCTTCCCCAGTGGCGGTCCTCCTGGTGCCCAGCAACAGCAGCCCCCCTCAGCAAAAGGATCCAAGAAGAGAATAGATTGTAAGGGGACACATACCCTTTTTATATACAGTATTCCTTTGTCTGGCTTCAGGGTGAGGGGAAAAACCAGTCGCAGCTGGTTGGTGAGCACTTGATGTGCTCAACCCCTCACTCTATTCACTGGCAGGGCTAGGGTCATTAGATGCACCACAGGGGGCGGAGCCAGCATTGTGTGGGGAAAGCCCAGCCCTATTTAGGACCCAGGTGCACTCCTCCCCAGCCATCAGCATGCTAATCTCCACACTCACAACCGGGCAGACCCATCCAGACTCCTGGAGCCAGGCTCACCAGCCAGCTCCAGCCAATCACAGCCAGCACACCCACTGCACACGCACACCCATGTCTAGAAGTGGCACTTCCACACTAGACACATTCACGCCGCACATATCATTGCGCAGCATTCAATCACACGAGTCCGCACATACCAAACTCGAGCCTGCACACCTCACGCATTGGAAGCCACCAGGGACACAGACATTCCCCATGCATTCCTATGGGAGGGCAGTCCAACCTTACTCCACGCATATAGAGTGCACAAGCACTTTCCACTGGGACACAGTGAAAGTGCGCAGAAACCAAAAATCACTACCAGCAATTCACATTTAAAAAGCAAAAAGTTTAGGGGTGAACCTGCCAGAAGGGCCAAGTCCAACATAACCCCCTTCCAGCCAAAACGCAGGGGAGACCAAACACCACCGTGATGGACTTCCCTGCTTGGGGCGAAAGAACATGGACGCGGGCCCGCAACTGCAGGGACACCCTCCTGTTCTACGCCAAGGTGAACCCATGGGATTCTTTCTCAAAACACTGTCTGGACCAACTGGGCTACCCCACTGGTACTCCCAAGCTGTCCGCGGCCAGGACCAGGTCCTGGGCCACCCAGGTCCCACCGGTCCCTGCCTATTCGCAGAGTGGGGGGTAGGAACCCCTGGCACATAGTAGCCATTTTCCACTCTTCCTGTCTGCAGGACAGGACTAGACTGCCACTGATTCTCCAGCTGAGGGTCTACAACCTCAGGTGGACCAGGAGTCTCAGGGAAGGCTCTCCTCCCCCTACCTCTTCTCCTAGGGTCCCTCCTCCGGCGAGGGGTACACCTAGAACACCATTCCAACCCAGGATTTTACCCCTCAGGTTGCACCTGGTCAGAGGTAGGCTATCCCACCCTCTGCACCCCCTTCCAGAGTCCTGTTCCCAACCAACTGGGGCAGTACCTCTGGAAGAAGTACCGGTCAGGACACTGATTACAGTTGTCCTTCCCTCCAGGTCAGGCGGATCCTGAACCTGGCCTCCCAATCTCTGGTCTAAAACCTTTGGTGGAATAATTGCCTGGCACTTCAGGACTTCTGGGGACTTACACACCGTCCCCCTGAGGCTAACAAATGACACATATGTTGTGTGACTATCTTTCTGGCGCAGATCTCCTGTCCCCTTTCCACCTGACAGTGCGCGAAGATCCCCCAGAACAGAAGTGGCGTCACCATGGTAACTACACGGGATCCTAGCCCAACTGGGTAGTCCCTGACCCACTGGTTCTTCCACTGGGGAACTCATCCCCCAATCACTCCTCATGCTGGACTCCTGTACCCTTTCTACCAGAGTGGTACTGCCAGACTCTAGAACCACAGGAGCTCTGTTTACAGACGCTCCAGGTCCTCTACTCACTAGGAGATCCTCCTCAAATGGAGTAACAGGACAGCCTAGGTCCCCAACCTGGTGTTCCATACAGAAACTATCCAAGTCCTGAGGCAGGGCTTCGTGCGCCTGAGGACCCTCGGTCACCCACTCATTCCTGCTCCACTGAGCCAGGCAGTAAGCCCCTACACCCTCCTCGCTATCCTGGGACCTAGCTGGGCTACACTGAGCCTCCTCCACCACGCTGGGCTGGAGGATACCTGAACCACTACTTTTGGAGTCACTCACCAATGACTCTTGAGAACCTCTAGCACTTTCGCAGCGCCCTGCTTCCTCTGCAAGCGCCCAAGGACTAAAGTGTTCAGACTTCAACAGGTGCTGGCGCAACTCTCGACAACAAACACTGAGCAACTGCTCTTTGAGAAACATATTCACTACTCCGCTCCTCTCATCGTCCCAGTTAGCCACCAGCCAATCTCATTTTGCATCAGAACAGTCATCCACAAAATACTTCCACTGATGGTGAGGTGGTTTCCTATGGTTCCTTAACTTCAACCTGTTCTCCTCCTCTTGGGAACAAGGAACCATACGTTGGGAACTGGGACTGGGACTTCCTGCCCTGAAGTCTAGATAGCTGCCACCACTGGACTCAACACTCCCTGGGGAATCCAGAAAATCACAATTACGCACAGGGGATAGTCTACCTTCTAGGGCTATCTTCTCCATGGCCAAGGCCCTCTCAGCCTCTGCAATCCTCTCCTGCATACCCAGCTGCGCTATCTCCTTGGCATGCTCTAACCTGAGCTTCTCCAAAGCCAGCTGGTGCTCCCTCTCTTCCCTCCTATCTTCCAACTCCTCTGGGGACAGGGAAAGGAATGGGGCGCAGCACCCTACACTGGACCCAGCAAGGGACTCCCTACCTATGGGGTTTTCACTCTCTACTGGTGTCCAGCCAGGTACTGTCATCTTCTTCCTCCTCTTCTGAATCTTCAGGGCTCCCCACAGACCCACCACCCTCATGGCGTGAGACCCGGGCCCTTTCCTCACTGCGCTCAAGATCCCTTTGATTCTTATACCATTGGATCAGGTGGCCCCTAAGTTCGTACAGAGTGTCTGACTCACCCACCCCTATGTGTCTCAGAACATTTCCAACTCCTGCATACTGTACCACAATAGATCACTGAGATCAAAAGCAGGATCCATCTAGGCGGACTGCCTGAGAAAAGATTACACAGGGAACCTAGGGATCTGAGCTTAACAGGAGCACACAATTCACAAGGTATTTAGCAAGTTCCCTATCCCAGAGAACTCACCCTCACTTGTCCAGTGCAACAAACCATTCATCCACACCCCCCCCCCTCGGACTGGTAAGGCAGTTTCTTCCACCCCTGATTCCTCAACGTGACCACACGTGACACAGGTACCAACTCTGGACGCAGGGCGGGGGACAAATGTACTGGACACAATTACACAATGATACCTTTAGGAGAAGAAAAATGGAGCTTCAGAAAAACAGAAAAACAATAATCCTCAAAATGTGGTCATCTAAATCACATCACAGTTTTGTAGTGCGGCCAGTTGCCACTGCGGTACAACGCAAACACAAATCCGGATTCTTTCCGCTGCCGCCAATGTTAGAAATGGGATCCCTGGCTGGCCAGGGCTCGTGCCAAAGTCAGTCAGAGACCACCATTCCTAAGTCACGCCAAGATAACCCCTGCTCACCCTCTAGGTAACGTGACGCGAGCAGCACGGCTAAACTTGGAGGCTATGTAGGTTAAGTGTTTGAGCGCGCACCCAGCAACAACACCCAAGGCCCACCACAAAGGAAACTCCACACAAGGTTATGTTGTGAATGTATCTAGGACCCTAATTAAATATTCCTGATTCATGCCCTTATGCGGTTATGATAAATCATGTCCTAATGAAGGCATAAGAATCTTACCCATATTCAGTCATAGCCCACGCAGCCTAAATACGGCAAGGCTACTTCCTTAGATTCCAAGAGAGCACAACGAGTTTTTTCGACATACCAAACCTTCAGCAACCTGGGAATTCCCCATGTCTTTGTTTTGATTTGTCATTGAACTGTTGTGAGCACTAAAGGAGCAGTCAGTTCTTAGTGACATCTTTTATTGACGGCTGCCAGTACGCCAGAGAATCCTTTTCAAGGCTATGTGCATTGCCCATCAGGCCTTCTGGGATACAGGTCCCATGATCACCCGTGACTTAGTCACCCATTACCATCCCAGTAGAAACCTCCGCTCTAGCCAGACCTTTATGGCTACACTCCCAAGAATAAGAAAGACTAGGACTGGCGGCAGGACCTTCGCCTACAATGCATCCAAGACCTGGAATACCCTCCCCCTACATCTTAGAGCCAACCCCAACCTCGCTTCATTCCGCAAGCAGTTAAAAACATTCCTTTTCAACCTTTGTTACTAAATTCCTGCTAGACGCCCCGAGAGGTTCGCCTTTGTTATTTCTAGCGCTTGGACGCCTCAGGGCAGCAATTCGCGCTTTATAAATTTACATCCATTCCATTCCATATCCAAACTTACGTCAATCACGGCACCTTCCAGGTATAAATATACCAACACTTGCCTGAAGCAACACACGGTCGTGTGGAGCAGAGCGGCTATCTACTTATCCGAAGCCCAGCTCATGCGAGAGCCGAAGGAAGCCGCCCCTCCCCTTTGACACACTGGAGAAGCTGCCTTTTCTCACGCCCAGAAATCCAGCTCCGGTGTTTCCAGTCATCCTTGCGTGTTACTGAGAGATCGAGTCGTGAGAAACGAGATACAAGACCTCCTTCATTCTATAACCAAGGTACGGAGCTGAGTCAAACCTTAGAGAGTATTCTTGATCAGATTCTTGGCAAAAAAAAACAACTTAACTTAAAACTGCAACTTACTTACTCCTTCCCACGTATTAGTCTTAGGTCAGGTACACCGGGGTAGGCGTATCTTAGAAGCACCAGTTGAGTTTGTTAGTCAATGTTTTTATGTATGTAAATATTTTATCAGTTTTAAAGTATCATATGGCTAAGAAACCCTATCAATGCTTTTACAGCATTATTTTATAATACTCCTTTTACTGTACGCACTTTACTTCATGATAAGTATTGCAATTGTGGCAATTCATTTCTCTTGCATGAGAAAGAAGACTGCTCAATAAAATAACACCTTTTATTGAAAACGCCCGTCTCTCTATTTCTCTGCACTCTGGTGGAACTAAGCATGCACGATTGACTGAGTGAAATAGCTGTCTATTGTTTTCACACGACTCTGGAGATACACTCCTTATTCTGGGGGAGCAAAGTTGTCATGTTATATAGTTGTCAGAAGCTAATCCCTTCTTGTCTAAAACAGGGAAGTTAACCCCTCCCTATTCATTTGAGAAAGTTTCTAGTGACCTCTGAGCTAGCTGGCAAAACTAATTAAGTCTAACATAGTCAGTAGAGACCTAGATGACCTCAGTCCTACGTCTACACTGCTGTTTATGTAATTCCAATGCGCAGAGCCTATTGGGAATACAGGAACTACACCACATGGCGCCCAACGTTTGGTAAGGCGATAATCTAAAGCAAGACACTAGAGCATGGGTACTCACAAACTTTCTCTCGGGGGCCGAATTTACAGTGTGGTTTGTGGCCGAGTGCCGCACCGGTGGGGGCGGGGTTATTTGGGGGGTGGGTCATTGGGGGCGGGGCTAGAGGGGGTAAAAAAAATGGTCCAGTTTAAAAACATTACCAGACAATGCTGTATTTCCAAAGCAGATGTAACTACATGCAGGACATGTTTATAATATTTTTTTATTAGCAGACAAGGGCAATCTTAAGTGGGATTGAATGACAATTTGCAGCAACTGGATATTCAGCACATGCCCAGTGCAGCACAGGCTTCAGAGTCCCAAAAATAGATATGTTAAACACAAACACTATGAACTTATTTTACATTTCATGTCACCAATTAGTTTTCTGTAATCTGGTACCAAGTTGGAAACGGCAAGCCTTAAGAGCTGGTCCAGATGTATATCTGTAAGTTTATTTCTAAGTTTGCTCTTCAACAGTCCGATTGTGGAAAATGAACATTCGCAAGCATGGGTTGACCCAAACATACAAAGTACCTTCTGGGCCACTGTAACAAGAAGAGGAAACTTTTCAGGGGGCACAATTTTCCAGAATTCTTCTGGTGCTTGCCCCAAAAAGATGCTTCAAGGGCTGAATTGTGCTGCATGTCAATGAGCTCTACTTCTGCTTGAGCCCTTTCCATGCCAATAAGAGCAACAACGATTTACAAAAGGGGGTGGTGATGAACAGAGTGTCTGAATTGAGCAGACCACTCTTACCCAGTCCAAAGATCAGGGCTTGATCCATCACCGTTATTTATCTCACTGCCCCATCCCAGCTCAGAACCTGGCTATATGCAAATCAGTCTGTCCTTGGCCCAGTGCATCATGGGAACAGGGCAGACTAAACTACCAAGCCAATTCTTTACCAGACAGGAGACAAGCTACCGGGGACCGGTTTCTGGCATTTCAGCCTCTTCGGCCCGGCTTGCTTGAATCCTGATGGAGCAGTGAGAAAGGGACTCATGTCTGAGTATACCCTGCCACACCTATAGTGGCCAAAATCGATTTACAAAAGGGGGTGGTGATGAACAGAGTGTCTGAATTGAGCAGACCACTCTTACCCAGTCCAAAGATCAGGGCTTGATCCATCACCGTTATTTATCTCACTGCCCCATCCCAGCTCAGAACCTGGCTATATGCAAATCAGTCTGTCCCTGGCCCAGTGCATCATGGGAACAGGGCAGACTAAACTACCAAGCCAATTCTTTACCAGAAAGGAGACAAGCTACCGGGGACCGGTTTCTGGCATTTCAGCCTCTTCGGCCCGGCTTGCTTGAATCCTGATGGAGCAGTGAGAAAGGGACTCATGTCTGAGTATACCCTGCCACACCTATAGTGGCCAAAATCGATTTACAAAAGGGGGTGGTGATGAACAGAGTGTCTGAATTGAGCAGACCACTCTTACCCAGTCCAAAGATCAGGGCTTGATCCATCACCGTTATTTATCTCACTGCCCCATCCCAGCTCAGAACCTGGCTATATGCAAATCAGTCTGTCCCTGGCCCAGTGCATCATGGGAACAGGGCAGACTAAACTACCAAGCCAATTCTTTACCAGAAAGGAGACAAGCTACCGGGGACCAGTTTCTGGCATTTCAGCCTCTTCGGCCCAGCTTGCTTGAATCCTGATGGAGCAGTGAGAAAGGGACTCATGTCTGAGTATACCCTGCCACACCTATAGTGGCCAAAATCGATTTACAAAAGGGGGTGGTGATGAACAGAGTGTCTGAATTGAGCAGACCACTCTTACCCAGTCCAAAGATCAGGGCTTGATCCATCACCGTTATTTATCTCACTGCCCCATCCCAGCTCAGAACCTGGCTATATGCAAATCAGTCTGTCCCTGGCCCAGTGCATCATGGGAACAGGGCAGACTAAACTACCAAGCCAATTCTTTACCAGAAAGGAGACAAGCTACCGGGGACCGGTTTCTGGCATTTCAGCCTCTTCGGCCCGGCTTGCTTGAATCCTGATGGAGCAGTGAGAAAGGGACTCATGTCTGAGTATACCCTGCCACACCTATAGTGGCCAAAATCGATTTACAAAAGGGGGTGGTGATGAACAGAGTGTCTGAATTGAGCAGACCACTCTTACCCAGTCCAAAGATCAGGGCTTGATCCATCACCGTTATTTATCTCACTGCCCCATCCCAGCTCAGAACCTGGCTATATGCAAATCAGTCTGTCCCTGGCCCAGTGCATCATGGGAACAGGGCAGACTAAACTACCAAGCCAATTCTTTACCAGAAAGGAGACAAGCTACCGGGGACCGGTTTCTGGCATTTCAGCCTCTTCGGCCCGGCTTGCTTGAATCCTGATGGAGCAGTGAGAAAGGGACTCATGTCTGAGTATACCCTGCCACACCTATAGTGGCCAAAATCGATTTACAAAAGGGGGTGGTGATGAACAGAGTGTCTGAATTGAGCAGACCACTCTTACCCAGTCTAAAGATCAGGGCTTGATCCATCACCGTTATTTATCTCACTGCCCCATCCCAGCTCAGAACCTGGCTATATGCAAATCAGTCTGTCCCTGGCCCAGTGCATCATGGGAACAGGGCAGACTAAACTACCAAGCCAATTCTTTACCAGACAGGAGACAAGCTACCGGGGACCGGTTTCTGGCATTTCAGCCTCTTCGGCCCGGCTTGCTTGAATCCTGATGGAGCAGTGAGAAAGGGACTCATGTCTGAGTATACCCTGCCACACCTATAGTGGCCAAAATCGATTTACAAAAGGGGGTGGTGATGAACAGAGTGTCTGAATTGAGCAGACCACTCTTACCCAGTCCAAAGATCAGGGCTTGATCCATCACCGTTATTTATCTCACTGCCCCATCCCAGCTCAGAACCTGGCTATATGCAAATCAGTCTGTCCCTGGCCCAGTGCATCATGGGAACAGGGCAGACTAAACTACCAAGCCAATTCTTTACCAGAAAGGAGACAAGCTACCGGGGACCGGTTTCTGGCATTTCAGCCTCTTCGGCCCGGCTTGCTTGAATCCTGATGGAGCAGTGAGAAAGGGACTCATGTCTGAGTATACCCTGCCACACCTATAGTGGCCAAAATCGATTTACAAAAGGGGGTGGTGATGAACAGAGTGTCTGAATTGAGCAGACCACTCTTACCCAGTCCAAAGATCAGGGCTTGATCGATCACCGTTATTTATCTCACTGCCCCATCCCAGCTCAGAACCTGGCTATATGCAAATCAGTCTGTCCCTGGCCCAGTGCATCATGGGAACAGGGCAGACTAAACTACCAAGCCAATTCTTTACCAGAAAGGAGACAAGCTACCGGGGACCGGTTTCTGGCATTTCAGCCTCTTCGGCCCGGCTTGCTTGAATCCTGATGGAGCAGTGAGAAAGGGACTCATGTCTGAGTATACCCTGCCACACCTATAGTGGCCAAAATCGATTTACAAAAGGGGGTGGTGATGAACAGAGTGTCTGAATTGAGCAGACCACTCTTACCCAGTCCAAAGATCAGGGCTTGATCCATCACCGTTATTTATCTCACTGCCCCATCCCAGCTCAGAACCTGGCTATATGCAAATCAGTCTGTCCCTGGCCCAGTGCATCATGGGAACAGGGCAGACTAAACTACCAAGCCAATTCTTTACCAGAAAGGAGACAAGCTACCGGGGACCGGTTTCTGGCATTTCAGCCTCTTCGGCCCGGCTTGCTTGAATCCTGATGGAGCAGTGAGAAAGGGACTCATGTCTGAGTATACCCTGCCACACCTATAGTGGCCAAAATCGATTTACAAAAGGGGGTGGTGATGAACAGAGTGTCTGAATTGAGCAGACCACTCTTACCCAGTCCAAAGATCAGGGCTTGATCCATCACCGTTATTTATCTCACTGCCCCATCCCAGCTCAGAACCTGGCTATATGCAAATCAGTCTGTCCCTGGCCCAGTGCATCATGGGAACAGGGCAGACTAAACTACCAAGCCAATTCTTTACCAGAAAGGAGACAAGCTACCGGGGACCGGTTTCTGGCATTTCAGCCTCTTCGGCCCGGCTTGCTTGAATCCTGATGGAGCAGTGAGAAAGGGACTCATGTCTGAGTATACCCTGCCACACCTATAGTGGCCAAAATCGATTTACAAAAGGGGGTGGTGATGAACAGAGTGTCTGAATTGAGCAGACCACTCTTACCCAGTCCAAAGATCAGGGCTTGATCCATCACCGTTATTTATCTCACTGCCCCATCCCAGCTCAGAACCTGGCTATATGCAAATCAGTCTGTCCCTGGCCCAGTGCATCATGGGAACAGGGCAGACTAAACTACCAAGCCAATTCTTTACCAGAAAGGAGACAAGCTACCGGGGACCGGTTTCTGGCATTTCAGCCTCTTCGGCCCGGCTTGCTTGAATCCTGATGGAGCAGTGAGAAAGGGACTCATGTCTGAGTATACCCTGCCACACCTATAGTGGCCAAAATCGATTTACAAAAGGGGGTGGTGATGAACAGAGTGTCTGAATTGAGCAGACCACTCTTACCCAGTCCAAAGATCAGGGCTTGATCCATCACCGTTATTTATCTCACTGCCCCATCCCAGCTCAGAACCTGGCTATATGCAAATCAGTCTGTCCCTGGCCCAGTGCATCATGGGAACAGGGCAGACTAAACTACCAAGCCAATTCTTTACCAGAAAGGAGACAAGCTACCGGGGACCGGTTTCTGGCATTTCAGCCTCTTCGGCCCGGCTTGCTTGAATCCTGATGGAGCAGTGAGAAAGGGACTCATGTCTGAGTATACCCTGCCACACCTATAGTGGCCAAAATCGATTTACAAAAGGGGGTGGTGATGAACAGAGTGTCTGAATTGAGCAGACCACTCTTACCCAGTCCAAAGATCAGGGCTTGATCCATCACCGTTATTTATCTCACTGCCCCATCCCAGCTCAGAACCTGGCTATATGCAAATCAGTCTGTCCCTGGCCCAGTGCATCATGGGAACAGGGCAGACTATACTACCAAGCCAATTCTTTACCAGAAAGGAGACAAGCTACCGGGGACCGGTTTCTGGCATTTCAGCCTCTTCGGCCCGGCTTGCTTGAATCCTGATGGAGCAGTGAGAAAGGGACTCATGTCTGAGTATACCCTGCCACACCTATAGTGGCCAAAATCGATTTACAAAAGGGGGTGGTGATGAACAGAGTGTCTGAATTGAGCAGACCACTCTTACCCAGTCCAAAGATCAGGGCTTGATCCATCACCGTTATTTATCTCACTGCCCCATCCCAGCTCAGAACCTGGCTATATGCAAATCAGTCTGTCCCTGGCCCAGTGCATCATGGGAACAGGGCAGACTAAACTACCAAGCCAATTCTTTACCAGAAAGGAGACAAGCTACCGGGGACCGGTTTCTGGCATTTCAGCCTCTTCGGCCCGGCTTGCTTGAATCCTGATGGAGCAGTGAGAAAGGGATTCATGTCTGAGTATACCCTGCCACACCTATAGTGGCCAAAATCGATTTACAAAAGGGGGTTGTGATGAACAGAGTGTCTGAATTGAGCAGACCACTCTTACCCAGTCCAAAGATCAGGGCTTGATCCATCACCGTTATTTATCTCACTGCCCCATCCCAGCTCAGAACCTGGCTATATGCAAATCAGTCTGTCCCTGGCCCAGTGCATCATGGGAACAGGGCAGACTAAACTACCAAGCCAATTCTTTACCAGAAAGGAGACAAGCTACCGGGGACCGGTTTCTGGCAATTCAGCCTCTTCGGCCCGGCTTGCTTGAATCCTGATGGAGCAGTGAGAAAGGGACTCATGTCTGAGTATACCCTGGCACACCTATAGTGGCCAAAATCGATTTACAAAAGGGGGTGGTGATGAACAGAGTGTCTGAATTGAGCAGACCACTCTTACCCAGTCCAAAGATCAGGGCTTGATCCATCACCGTTATTTATCTCACTGCCCCATCCCAGCTCAGAACCTGGCTATATGCAAATCAGTCTGTCCCTGGCCCAGTGCATCATGGGAACAGGGCAGACTAAACTACCAAGCCAATTCTTTACCAGAAAGGAGACAAGCTACCGGGGACCGGTTTCTGGCATTTCAGCCTCTTCGGCCCGGCTTGCTTGAATCCTGATGGAGCAGTGAGAAAGGGACTCATGTCTGAGTATACCCTGCCACACCTATAGTGGCCAAAATCGATTTACAAAAGGGGGTGGTGATGAACAGAGTGTCTGAATTGAGCAGACCACTCTTACCCAGTCCAAAGATCAGGGCTTGATCCATCACCGTTATTTATCTCACTGCCCCATCCCAGCTCAGAACCTGGCTATATGCAAATCAGTCTGTCCCTGGCCCAGTGCATCATGGGAACAGGGCAGACTAAACTACCAAGCCAATTCTTTACCAGAAAGGAGACAAGCTACCGGGGACCGGTTTCTGGCATTTCAGCCTCTTCGGCCCGGCTTGCTTGAATCCTGATGGAGCAGTGAGAAAGGGACTCATGTCTGAGTATACCCTGCCACACCTATAGTGGCCAAAATCGATTTACAAAAGGGGGTGGTGATGAACAGAGTGTCTGAATTGAGCAGACCACTCTTACCCCGTCCAAAGATCAGGGCTTGATCCATCACCGTTATTTATCTCACTGCCCCATCCCAGCTCAGAACCTGGCTATATGCAAATCAGTCTGTCCCTGGCCCAGTGCATCATGGGAACAGGGCAGACTAAACTACCAAGCCAATTCTTTACCAGAAAGGAGACAAGCTACCGGTGACCGGTTTCTGGCATTTCAGCCTCTTCGGCCCGGCTTGCTTGAATCCTGATGGAGCAGTGAGAAAGGGACTCATGTCTGAGTATACCCTGCCACACCTATAGTGGCCAAAATCGATTTACAAAAGGGGGGGGTCTGCTTGATTCAGAGACTCTGTCCCTCACCACCCCTTGTTATAAATATTTTTGTCCACCCTAAGCGTGGAAGGGTATTCTCAGATGTGAGACCCTTGCTCATTGCACCATCAGGATTCAAGCAAACCGGGCCGAAGACGGCTGTAATGCCAGAAACCGGTCCCCGGGAGCTTGTTTCCTTCCCAGTGTAAGAATTGGCTTTTGTAGTTTGGTTTGCCCTGTTCCCATCATGCACTGGGACAGGAACAGACTAATTTGCATACAGCCAGGTTCTGAAACTGGGATGGTGCAGTGAGCTAAAAAACGGTGTTGGATCTAGCCCTGATCTCTTGACTGGGTGAGAGTTTTCTGCTTGATTCAGAGACTCTGTCCCTCACCACCCCTTGTTATAAATAAGAGCAACAACATCAAGATTCCATGCACTCACCATCCTGGGGTTTTCAACCAGCCTGAACAGAGGTGCGAGGGCTCTGAATTGTGAAAATCATAGTTTGATCTCCCCAGAAATTTCCTCAAGACATGCACCAGGGTCAAGGTTTGCCAGTATCTCATGTACCTCTGGAAACCTCTGCATTACAGCCAACAGTTTTGGAAAGTGGGTGAAGTCACTATCATCCAGTTGTTCTTTGAATAGCACAAGCTTACTTTCAAAAGCATAAATACCATTCATGAGGGAGCACACAAGCTGTTGTCAAATTGAGAGTATTAAAATGTAAGAAAAGATCTGAAAGAAAATGGAGCATAACAAGCCATTTCACATTTGTTAGTTCTGGGAACGATTGGCCTCTACTGTTCACAAAGAGTACAATTTCAGGAAGCAATGCGATGAACCGCTCCAGAACCTTCCCTTTGCTTAGCCAATGCACGTCAGTGTGCATCAAGACGTCGGTTTGTTCCGCTTCAGATTCCTGCAGCATCGCTTTAAAAAGTCTATAGTTCAGAGCGTTGGCACGGATAAAATTAAACATGTTCACTGCACCTTTTAGGACATTATTCAGTTCTCCATGCTTTAAGCTGGGATGGTGCAGTGAGCTAAAAAACGGTGTTGGATTAAGCCCTGATCTCTTGACTGGGTGAGAGTTTTCTGCTAAATTCAGAAACTCTGTCCATCACCACCCCCTTGAGGTTCTGTGACGATTTGAACCCGTGTTTTTAATATTGTCGGAAATACATAATATTGGTATCAGCGAACCGCAAATGATCCATTTAGCATATCCTGGTGTTTTCGCTACGATACGAGCAAGAGCACTCCTGTTATGAACACATTTCTGATCTACCCACGGCATCCATCTTAGATCATGGCCGCCATTTTGTGTTTCTTGCCCTCACATACGCAATAACCTCCGATCACTTCATTTCGATTAAGGACACGTAGCCTTAGCCGGAGATTCACCTCTTTCATGACACGTGCACCCTAAACCAGATCACACTGTAGCTACATGACTCGACAAAGGCTGCCTCCTCTGCCCGAGGCCAGCCCACCTGAACTGGTTCTCGTGTCCATTGTCCCGATCATGATTAGGCGGCCGAAGCCGGTAGCCTTGCCCATTGACAACCCACAAACATCTCTTATCCCGCTTTCCTATCTTCTGCACCTGGCTCTGCTCCTTTCCTTCTGGGCCTTTATTAGGGGGAGGTAACGAAATTTACGATGAGGCGGTCCGGCTCTTGAATGCAATATTGACAAGGGATTGTGATGAACTAGTGGGAACCCCTCTCCGTAGATGTTTTGTATCAGATTTTATCAACGGTTCCTGTGTACGCCAAATATTTATTGTTTGTGACACAAAGGTTTTGGGAATGTACTAACATGTGAAGAATTCGCCTGAAGGCCAAAAATCAGTATATAAGGAGCAACCCTCTTTGTACAATTTGAACAGGCTCCTAGACACTGCCCATGCGTAGTTTCTGTGACTTCTGTGTCCCTGCAGTAATAAACCTTTGGTCTTTGACGCCACCATCGAGAAGCCCGTGTTTCTGTTCATTTGCGCACCAAGGCAGGTGGAACTCCGGGGTCTTTGGGTGTTGTTCCCTGACACCTCTGGACGGAACCAAAAAGTCCAGAACTCCAATTGGCGCCCAACGTGGGGCGACGTCATTCGGTACCGGTCCAAAAGCCTGAAGAGTTCGAGAAGCTTTGTGTGAAGATTCCTGAGGGAGGCGCCCCACTTCATCGATCCCGGCATATCGCAAAAGTGGCCCGAAGTTCTCTTCCACGAGGGTTCCCGTTCAGGACGGCTGCAGTGGGCCGTTGCCTTGACCGTCGCCCTGTCTTGGACCCGAGGTGCAGCCCTTAGTACAGCGAAACGTGACGGGTTTCTCCTTGGTGACGTCTTCAGTGCCTCAGTTAAGTATTTAGTGGTCGCTAGTTGATTACTTCGTAAGGGTTGTTATAATCCTTTTTGGTTCTTAGTTTGGTTTGGTTTCGTAGGATTATCATTGGTTGTTCTGGTCACGATAATCTATTTGGTTCAGTTTGGGTATCGATACATTAGTTTGGTTTTGGTAGGCCTTAAAAGTTCTTGGTTCAAGTGCACATATTTGTTTTGTGTTTTGTTTGTTTTGTGTTCCAGACTGAAAATGGTAAGTCGGAGAAATTGTATGTTGTCGTGCTTCGGTTGCAACAGTGACTCACAATTGGAGGACTCATGTCTGGTTCCTCCGATTGGGACTCCCCTATATGACTTATATTGTAAACATGGTGTGGGTCCTATATCCTATAATGAGGTGTGGGTCCGCTACACCAAGAAAGACGGTGTCCTTAGTTGGCCACTGCATGGTAGTTTTGAACCCGAAATTCTTGATAATTTAGAAGCGAAATTGTTTAGGAAGAAAGCCCGGCCGGCAATGTTTGATTCTCTCCGTTACTGGCGAAAAGAATCCAAACAGAGAGAAATGAAGAAATTTAAGAAAGAACAGAAAGAGAAAGAAGAGTTGACTTTAGAGCAAGCAACTAAACAGTTGCAAGATAACGAGTGTGAGAAGGCTATAGAGGTGGCCATTAGAGAGCATAATTTGGCGATCGACAAGTGCTACCCTGCCTTGCCATCGAAAACGGCTAAGATACTAGAGGATTCGGAAAACGATCCTCTGTTGTCTTATCTGTTACGGTCACCTCCACCGTATGCACAAGGTGCTACGGCTCCACCTGTACCAAATGTCCAATTGCCGGTTGCTGGACAACCTGGTATTCCTGTTCCTGCCCCTCAGAATCAAGTTCCTGTACCTCCTGTGGTTAATGTGACTGTTCCTACGGCTCCTCCTCCTCCTCCTGGATTGCTGACTTCTATACCTGTATCTGTCTCGCTTACACCTACTACTTCACAAACTATTTTTCTCGATACTCCTACTGCTTCGCTATCTGTTCCTACTTCCACTGTGTTTTCTACGTCTGCGAGTGTGTTGACTCCACTTTCTGTACGTCGAAGAATCACTGATTCTGTGTCTAACATGCTGTCTCCTTTCTATAAAACTTTAATTAAGACTCCTACTTCTGACTCTGTTCAGAGACGTAGTCAGCATCCAAGCATTGAAGAACGGGGAATTTTAGATTCCACGGCTCTCAGATGGATTTCGAAGAGTAGGAGATATAGTACGAGAGATGTACTAGAAACATTTATGCAGTGGAAGGAACCAACGCAACGGTACGTCTTTGACGAGATGTGCTCGTTGTTACGCGAGGAGATGGAGGAAGATGATATTGAATCGAATTTAGAAGACTTAATTAAGGTTCAGAAAGAGTTTGCTGCTGGTATGATAGTGGGTGAAAATATAGAAGAAGCGATGGAACTGATCTTAAGTTTTAGGAATGATCCATCTCTTCGTTCACCGAGAGATTTAGAGAAAGGTAAGATGAAACTGAGTCGCCAATATCCAATGAGGGAGGTTCCTCCGATTTGGCGTGAAGCTGTGCAAGCTGATGCTGTTGCTGGTATTGTAGCCGCTCCGGCGCAATTCCAGAGAGTGTGGATACACATTCCGTGGAAGCGAGCTGAAGTGCTAGCAGTGAAACAGGCCTTACCAGATCCGCGTAAGAATCCTGCTGGATATTACAAGGAATTAACACAGACAGTTGAGGCTTGTATAATGAACTTAGCAGACATTGATATGTTATTTGGAAATGTAGTTCCTCAACCAGTCTGGGCTAAAATTCGTAGAGAGGATCATCAAGTAGCCTTAGGTGGTGATTGGGCAGCTATCACTGCAGCGGATGGTCAGCAAACGGGTGGTGCAAAACCTGAACCCCTAATTGCTAATCTTCCGGGTAGGATAATTGACTTAATGAAGACTCTGATGCCCGCATTGCGTGTTAATTGGGACAAGTTATCCGCATGCAAGCAAAAGAAAGACGAAAGTGTCTCCGACTTCTTCACGAGGTTCGAAGAGACTTTTGTAGATCATAGTGGTCAGGATATGAGCACTGAAGGAGGACAGAGACTGTTTGTCGATAAATTTGTGCATAATTTGTTACCTGAATTATGTAATAAATTAAAGGATTCAGAGAGTGCGTGGGCTGTTTCTACAACTGCGCAAATACTTGCAACTGCACAATATTATGAAAATAGGGATAAAGAGGAAAAAGAGAAATCAGACAAGAAAACGAAAGATTTAAAGACTAAAGTTCTGTTGCAGCAGGCGTATCTGCCTCGCACAAATCAGACTAATATGCAACAGGGTTCGTATCAGAGGACAGATTATAGTTCAACGAGGCCTCAATATCAGTGGAACCAGTGTGCGTATTGTAAGAAAGAGGGTCACTACAAGAATGAATGTCCGGTCTTAGCGCAAAATAATGCAGCAGCAGCTCAGAGAGGTCGTGGTGGTTTTGTACAGAATTCTAGAGGTCGAGGGCGAGGTGCTATGCCTCCACAGACGAATGATCGTCCTTCCAATCCCTTTGATCAAAGAAATGGACAGCCAGCCCAGCAAAATAGATCTCAACAATATCTTGTTGAAGACTATTGTGAAGTGGATGAGGGATTTCAGCAAAATGGGTACTAGGACAGCATTGGACAGAGAGAGGGAGTAGTATCAGTTCCAGTAGATCAGAGTGGGCCTTATGTCGCAGTAGCAACATCAGGTGTAGTCGAACCGTTTCTGTTGGATACTGGTGCCGCAAAAAGTTCTATCATTCATGCAAAACTCCCTGGCGCACCTTTGTCTGGCTCAACAAATGTTTCTGTAGGTTTTTCAGGCGCCCCTGTTTACAACCCCATATCTGGTCCTTTGTCTATTTCTGTTGGACCGTGTCAATTGAAAGCACCACTGATTCTGACGACGGGTTGTAATGAAAACCTGCTTGGTTTAGACTTGTTAAAACGACTATATGCGACATTGTACTGTTCTCCGGAAGGGGTACAGCTTACATTGGGTAAAAGAATCACCTCTCCGATGTACTTGTCAATAGATGCACTTCCACCAGAGCTGCGTTCACTCCCTGATTCTCTTTGGGCGACTGGTCCTAATGATGTAGGCCTTTTAGAAATACCACCATATGTAGTAACTTTGAAAGCAAATGTGAGATTCCCAAGAATTCCGCAATACAAAATATCTAGTGAAGGTGAACGTGCACTTTTATTGATTGTGCAAGATTTGATTAAGAAAGGTGTGGTTGAAGAAACTAGAAGAAATGTTTGTAATAGTCCTGTATTACCGATTTTGAAACGAACTGATCCCACAAAGCCTCCAGTATACAGGTTTGTCATCGACCTCAGAGAAGTTAATAAGATTGTGGTCCCACAGTTTCCTGTGGTTCCAGACATTACTGCCTTGTTAACATTGATACCTGCTACAGCCACTTGGTTCTCAGTCATTGACTTAAAGAATGCCTTTTTCAGCATTCCGATAGCTGAGGAAAGCAGAGATATTTTTGGCTTCTGTCTAGGAGGTCGCAGTTTCAGATTTAAACGCGCTCCACAGGGCTACTGTGAGAGCCCATCTATTTACAGCCAAGCATTAAAAAGCCAGTTAGATTCCTGTGTCCTTCCTCCAGGTTCTGCTCTAGTACAATATGTAGATGATCTTCTAGTGGCTGCCGATGACAAGGAAACTTGCAAAGCAGCTACAGTTTCGTTATTACATCACTTGTCTAATTTGAATCACAAGGTATCACATTCTAAAATGCAATACTGCTGCCAAGAAGTGACCTACCTAGGTCATCTCTTGTCAAAGGAGGGAAGGAAGTTGACCCCAGAGAGAATAAAAGCAATTACGCAAATGAGTGTTCCACGCACACAGAGAGAAGTACGTGCCTTTTCAGGTATTACCTCTTACTGTAGACAGTGGATCCCAAATTTTTCTCTTTTAGCGAAACCATTGGTAGCTTTGACTGGGAAAAATGTTCCGAGTCCGGTGCCATGGTCTGATGAATGTCAAGAGAGTTTTTCTGAGTTACGAAAAGCACTGTGTTCAGCTCCTGTATTGGGTACACCCGATTACAGTAAGCCATTCACGCTCTACGTTCACGAGAGAGAAGGTTGCGCGTTGAGTGTTCTGACACAGAAATTTGGTGATAAACAACGCCCTTGTGCGTATTTTTCATCAACATTGGATCCGGTAGCTAGAGCGTTACCTAGTTGTTTGAGAGCTACAGCGGCAGCTGCGGCTTCCATTCGACAATCTGCTGGTTTGGTGATGAACAACATGCTAGTGGTCATGGTTCCTCATGCGGTGGACACACTCATGAATCGAACGAAGACACAACACCGTACTAGTGCGAGACTATCTGGTTACGAGTTGACATTACTAGCGAGTCATATTCAGATTAAAAGATGTAATGTATTGAATCCAGCAACTCTGTTGCCGACTAATCAAGAGTCGAGTGATTCCGAGCCACATGATTGTTGTTTTAAAACGGAGGAAGAGACAAAAGGACGAATTGACTTGAAGGACACTCCATTACTAGATCCGGATGGTACATTGTATGTGGATGGGTCATGTTTTAAACTGGAGAATGGTGATGTGACGGCTGCCTACGCAGTAACGACTTTGAAGACGATTGTGGAGACTGCAAGAGTGAATCAGAATTCTGCCCAAGCTGCAGAATTAATAGCTTTAACCAGAGAGTGTGCTTTAGCTAAGGGAAAGAGAGTGAATGTTTTTACAGATAGTCAGTACGCATTTGGCGTGGCCCATAGTTTTGGCCGTTTGTGGAGAGAAAGAGGGTTCATTACGTCCCATGGGACTAAGATTCAACATGGTCAGCTAGTTAACGACCTGTTGGAATCTCTAACCTTGCCGACTGAAGTTGCGATTGTGAAGTGCAGCGCTCATAAAGCAATCACGGATGATGTTGGTCGTGGGAATGCTTTTGCTGATGAAACCGCTAAACAGACAGCTAGAGACATGATGAGCAGAATGTATGTTGCTACGTCTGCAAGATGGATTGTTGAATCTGGAATGTGTGAGGATACAATGGAAAGTGTGAAAGAGATTCAGAAAGAGGCAACTGAGGAAGAGAAACGCGTATGGAGAGAGAGTACGGGCAAGTTGGATCCAAATGGGTGTTGGATTGATTTGACAGAACAGCAGCGTTGGATGTTGCCTGATGCGTATGTGCTTGCAGTGGTGACAATGGCGCATGGAGTAGCGCATATAAGTTCTAAAGGGATCTGTAAGATGTTGGCTCCAGTCTGGAAGAATGATGGAATCAGTAAGTGTGCAGAGAGAGTGGTGAAAAATTGTATGGTATGCCTGATGCATAATCCTGGCAAGGGAACTCCAACTCCTGCTGGTCACTTCGCTCCTCCTTCCTGCCCCTTTGAAGTAATTCAGTTAGACTTCATTCACATGGATCGCTGTAATAACTTGAAATATGTCCTGGTGGTAGTCTGTGCTTTTTCCAGGTGGATAGAAGCATACCCACTGAAGGACAACACTGCCCTATCAACTGCCAAAATTCTACTTAAAGAATATTTCCCTAGGTATGGAATGCCACGGATTGTATGGTCAGATAACGGAAGTGAGTTTATAGGGAAAGTTATGCAGAGTGTGTGTGCCGGCCTAGGTTTGAACAGAAGTTCCACAGTGCAAACCACCCCCAGTCAGCTGGTTTAGTGGAGGGTTACAATGGTACCCTCAAACTGAAATTAGCTAAAATACAGGCATCCACAGGTTTAGCCTGGCCAGACGCACTTCCTTTGGCTTTGTTATCAACGAGAGCAACTGTACATTCTAGAGTGGGGCTTAGCCCTTACGAAATAGTCTTTGGCCGCCCGCAAATATCTGGGGTGTGCCAAGGCCTAAGGAATTTTGTTCTCTAGAATATCCTATGTTGATAGACTATCTTTACGACTTGACTGCTAAATTGAGTCTTATTCATCAACAGGTTTTCGATGCTTTACCAAAGCCTCCGGAGAGTCCAGGGCATCAGCTGAAACCCGGAGAACACGTGGTTATCAGGAACTTCGCGAGGACAAAGAATCTTCAGCCCCGCTACGTCGGTCCTTTCCAGGTCCTTCTTACAACGAGGACAGCAGTTCGTGTGGCTGGACGCAAGCACTGGGTGCACGCGTCCCATGTTAAGCGTGTCCCTTTGCCGCTTCCTTACGACGACTGGGTGAAGAAGGGAATTGGTTCCTCCGAATTTGAAAGCACTCCAAAGTTCATCCCTTTCAGCGATGCCGAATTGATCACTGACACTCCAAGCTCTGACTCTCCTCCTGAAAAGACTCCTTTGAACACTGAACATTTGTCTCCTGCATCAGAAGAAACTCTGCCATCTGCGAACTTGAACACTGCAACAGCTACCAGTGATACGCTATTTGCTGATCAGACAGTACCTGCGAAGCAGAGATATAATTTAAGAAACCGTAATATGGACAAATAAAGCAGGCAACTGCACATTGTGATATTTTGAAATTTTGAACTTTTGCATTCAGCCAGGAAGTTTGCTATTGTTTTATTATTTTTAAATTGCCTTGCCGTCTGGGTAGCCGTAGGGTCGTGGCTGTGTGCCTAGTTGAATCTGCAGGGGTCTGACACAAGGTCGATCTTTCTGTTGGGTCTGGGAACTCCCAGGGCTGATAGAGGCATTTTCATCTACGTACACATCATCAGTGGTCGCGAGCGGATTGTAGAAGATGGAGCTTCCTGCGCTGCAACGAGAAAATGTGATTTACGTTTGCAGAAACAGACTTTACAGAATTCTTCATAGCAAATGCTTTTTGACGCAATGTGCCATTACATTTCTAATTGTCTTGATAACGTTGGTGGGTGGCATCATTTTTGGTATAAATTTGATTTATGTACCAGTAACTACAGTACCTCCCCTTAATCCTGTTACTTCTACTGTTTCCTCAATACACTCTTTTCATTCATTTCCCGAACATGAGCAAGCCCGACGCTCAGAGTTTATTAACAACACTTTTGTACAGCTCTTGCACCAACACCAACTGGTAGTTAACACTACAAACTGCTGGGTGTGTGGCTTGATACCCCACACTATGGATAAAGGGATTCCTTATCTGGTTTTGCCTTTCAGCTACAATGGATCATTTCAGGCCCTTCAAACCATCTTTGCTTATGCCCTTGAAACCTATCCTCCACGTCCATCACGTTCCACTAAATATAACTCTGCTAACAAAGCTTTAGTCCAGGGAATTATTGACATGATCAAGGACGTCAATAATACTCCATCATACCCTAGAGACGAATTGCGAGTATATCTAAGTTGGAATACTTCAGAGTATCGCCTTAGTTTGGGAGAAAGCAAGCGTAAAAGCTCAACTCCAATCTGGGTCGTACCTCACCGGGGTCAGGTCTGTTTGCAAGGTAATGGGAGAAATCCAAGAGCCCAGCTAGGGAGGAGTGAGTGCGTTGAGACTTATGTGTTTCCGGCTAACTCTTCCCCTGCTTTCCTTACTGCTAGGGGTACCTACTTCATCTGTCGAGACCGGGCATATACATGGTTACCTGCCGACTTTTCAGGTTCATGCTATATTGCTCGATTGTTGCCTCCAACATACACTGCTTCATCTGATTACCACAGAACCAGAGTAGCGAGAGGTGTCTTCAGCAAGGAAGATACCGCTGGTCAGGAAGCTGGAGACTTCTTCAAAGGCTTCCTTCCGTTCTGGGGGCCTATGGCCAATAGTAGAAACATACGTCAGCTAACACGGGTAGTTGAATCTACTATTACCGAAACTGCTGGTGCCCTTAGCAATTTAACAGCTGAGCTTCAGGCGGATAGACTCATGACGTTGCAGAACCGTATGGTTCTAGACGTTATCCTTGCAGACCGAGGTGGGGTATGCAGAATGATCCAATCGAGCTGCTGTGTCTTTATTCCTAATAACGCTCCAACAGTCTATGAGGCGATCTCTAAGCTACACAAGATTTCCGACTCTATACACGTAGACAAGGGAAACTGGTCCTTTATGGAGTGGTTTTGGACTCTGATCTCAGCGTGGGGATGGAAGGTTCTAATGGTCATCGGTGTCATCTTAGTATTCCTATTCTTATGCTGCCTGATTATCCAGTGTGGTCCCGCTTTGTGTAGTCTTTGTGCTGCAACCTGTTTTAGGAAACCACCTGCAGTTGGAGAAAAGGCACGAGAAAGGATGATGATACAACAGCATGTCACTGACCTGATGAGTATAGAACTAGACTCTGACATAGACTGAGTAATTGCCTATGTAAGGGCAAAAGGAGGGTCTGAGGTTCCGTGACGATTTGAACCCGTGTTTTTAATATTGTCGGAAATACATAATATTGGTATCAGCGAACCGCAAATGATCCATTTAGCATATCCTGGTGTTTTCGCTACGATACGAGCAAGAGCACTCCTGTTATGAACACATTTCTGATCTACCCACGGCATCCATCTTAGATCATGGCCGCCATTTTGTGTTTCTTGCCCTCACATACGCAATAACCTCCGATCACTTCATTTCGATTAAGGACACGTAGCCTTAGCCGGAGATTCACCTCTTTCATGACACGTGCACCCTAAACCAGATCACACTGTAGCTACATGACTCGACAAAGGCTGCCTCCTCTGCCCGAGGCCAGCCCACCTGAACTGGTTCTCGTGTCCATTGTCCCGATCATGATTAGGCGGCCGAAGCCGGTAGCCTTGCCCATTTACAACCCACAAACATCTCTTATCCTGCTTTCCTATCTTCTGCACCTGGCTCTGCTCCTTTCCTTCTGGGCCTTTATTAGGGGGAGGTAACGAAATTTACGATGAGGCGGTCCGGCTCTTGAATGCAATATTGACAAGGGATTGTGATGAACTAGTGGGAACCCCTCTCCGTAGATGTTTTGTATCAGATTTTATCAACGGTTCCTGTGTACGCCAAATATTTATTGTTTGTGACACAAAGGTTTTGGGAATGTACTAACATGTGAAGAATTCGCCTGAAGGCCAAAAATCAGTATATAAGGAGCAACCCTCTTTGTACAATTTGAACAGGCTCCTAGACACTGCCCATGCGTAGTTTCTGTGACTTCTGTGTCCCTGCAGTAATAAACCTTTGGTCTTTGACGCCACCATCGAGAAGCCCGTGTTTCTGTTCATTTGCGCACCAAGGCAGGTGGAACTCCGGGGTCTTTGGGTGTTGTTCCCTGACACCTCTGGACGGAACCAAAAAGTCCAGAACTCCACCCTGTTGTTTAATTATTTTGTCCACCATAAGCGTGGAAGGGTATACTCAGACGTGAGTCCCTAGCTCATTGCACCATCAGGATTCAAGCAGGCCGGGCCGAAGATGGCTGAAATGCCAGAAACCGGTCCCCGGTAGCTTGTTTTCTTCCCAGTGAAAGAATTGGCTTGGTAGTTTGGTTTGCCCTGTTCCCATGATACACTGGGCCAGGGACAGACTAATTTGCATATAGCCAGGTTCTGAGCTGGGATGGTGCAGTGAGCTAAAAAACGGTGTTGGATTAAGCGCTGATCTCTTGACTGGGTGAGAGTATTCTGCTTAATTCAGAAACTCTGTCCATCACCACCCCCTGTTGTTTAATTATTTTGTCCACCATAAGCGTGGAAGGGTATACTCAGACGTGAGTCCCTAGCTCATTGCACCATCAGGATTCAAGCAGGCCGGGCCGAAGACGGCTGAAATGCCAGAAACCGGTCCCCGGTAGCTTGTTTCCTTCCCAGTGAAAGAATTGGCTTGGTAGTTTGGTTTGCCCTGTTCCCATGATACACTGGGCCAGGGACAGACTAATTTGCATATAGCCAGGTTCTGAGCTGGGATGGTGCAGTGAGCTAAAAAACGGTGTTGGATTAAGCCCTGATCTCTTGACTGGGTGAGAGTATTCTGCTTAATTCAGAAACTCTGTCCATCACCACCCCCTGTTGTTTAATTATTTTGTCCACCATAAGCGTGGAAGGGTATACTCAGACGTGAGTCCCTAGCTCATTGCACCATCAGGATTCAAGCAAGCCGGGCCGAAGACGGCTGAAATGCCAGAAACCGGTCCCGGGTAGCTTGTTTCCTTCCCAGTGAAAGAATTGGCTTGGTAGTTTGGTTTGCCCTGTTCCCATGATACACTGGGCCAGGGACAGACTAATTTGCATATAGCCAGGCTCTGAGCTGGGATGGTGCAGTGAGCTAAAAAACGGTGTTGGATTAAGCCCTGATCTCTTGACTGGGTGAGAGTATTCTGCTTAATTCAGAAACTCTGTCCATCACCACCCCCTGTTGTTTAATTATTTTGTCCACCATAAGCGTGGAAGGGTATACTCAGACATGAGTCCCTAGCTCATTGCACCATCAGGATTCAAGCAAGCCGGGCCGAAGACGGCTGAAATGCCAGAAATCGGTCCCCGGTAGCTTGTTTCCTTCCCAGTGAAAGAATTGGCTTGGTAGTTTGGTTTGCCCTGTTCCCATGATACACTGGGCCAGGGACAGACTAATTTGCATATAGCCAGGTTCTGAGCTGGGATTGTGCAGTGAGCTAAAAAACGGTGTTGGATTAATCCCTGATCTCTTGACTGGGTGAGAGTATTCTGCTTAATTCAGAAACTCTGTCCATCACCACCCCCTGTTGTTTAATTATTTTGTCCACCATAAGCGTGGAAGGGTATACTCAGACGTGAGTCCCTAGCTCATTGCACCATCAGGATTCAAGCAAGCCGGGCCGAAGACGGCTGAAATGCCAGAAATTGGTCCCCGGTAGCTTGTTTCCTTCCCAGTGAAAGAATTGGCTTGGTAGTTTGGTTTGCCCTGTTCCCATGATACACTGGGCCAGGGACAGACTAATTTGCATATAGCCAGGTTCTGAGCTGGGATGGTGCAGTGAGCTAAAAAACGGTGTTGGATTAAGCCCTGATCTCTTGACTGGGTGAGAGTATTCTGCTTAATTCAGAAACTCTGTCCATCACCACCCCCTGTTGTTTAATTATTTTGTCCACCATAAGCGTGGAAGGGTATACTCAGACGTGAGTCCCTAGCTCATTGCACCATCAGGATTCAAGCAGGCCGGGCCGAAGACGGCTGAAATGCCAGAAACCGGTCCCCGGTAGCTTGTTTCCTTCCCAGTGAAAGAATTGGCTTGGTAGTTTTGTTTGCCCTGTTCCCATGATACACTGGGCCAGGGACAGACTAATTTGCATATAGCCAGGTTCTGAGCTGGGATGGTGCAGTGAGCTAAAAAACGGTGTTGGATTAAGCCCTGATCTCTTGACTGGGTGAGAGTATTCTGCTTAATTCAGAAACTCTGTCCATCACCACCCCCTGTTGTTTAATTAATTTTGCACACAGCACTTCCTGGTGAATAATGCAGTGGTAGTCTATCACAGTCTGTCCTATGAGCATAGAAACAAAGCCTCCGTCATGGCCTACCATGGCAGGAGCCTCATCCGTTGTTATGCTGACAAGAGTGTTCAGTGGTATGCCATTTGTTTTAAAGTAGTTGCACATACTGTCCAGTACATCTTCTCCTCTTGTGTGCCCTTGCAGTGGTAGAAGGCAGAGGAGCTCTTCTTTGGGATGAAGCGATTGGTCCAGATACCTCACCCAAACTAATAACTGGGCCACATCGCCTATGTCTGTTGACTCATCCATGGCAATGCTGAAGAACGGTGACTCTCTGACTGCTTGGATCACCTGCTCCTTGACGTTTTGTCCCATTGCCTCTATTCTGCGTGCACATGTTGAATCTGATAGCTGCCATGCCCCAATTTCCTTTAAAATGCTGGCTTTATTAGTGTAGCTGTCAAATAAAATTTCTGCTGCTGAAAGGAAACATTGCTTCATCAGCTCTCCATCTGTGAAATGTTTTTTATGTTTGGCAAGCAAGTAGCATATTTTGAAAGACGCTTCTGTAACAACCTCAGATTCTTTCATCTGGCAAAGGAAGATCTTCTGCTGGGTAAGAAGTACTTGCTTTAATAATGCCACTTTTGCAGAACGCAGTTTTGAGTTCAGTGGGAAGTTAGAAGTGAATCCAGAGTGCCGTGTTCTGTAGTGCCGTTCAAGGTTATACCTCTTAAGAACATTTACTTTCTCTTTGCAAAGCAAACAGGTGGCTTTTTCTTTTGGGCATTCCACAAAAAAGTACTCTTCTTCCCACGCTTCCCGGAAGGTTCTGTGTTCACTCTGTATTGATCTGGGTCGTTTGCAAGCCTTAGAAACTAGAATTTAGGCCATTGCGGAGCTCTCCAGCTAGTTTGTTACTATGCAATCAGTAACAAGGACCAGGAATCTGATTTTCCACCCGACGTCACCCCACGACCGGTGCGCCCCATGACCGCTGGACCGACACTGCTTCACGACCGCTGGACCGACACTGCTTCACGACCGCTGGACCGACACTGCTTCACGACGGCTCGAACGACACCGCGTCACGACCGCTGGACCGACACTTCTCGCAACAGATCTGTGAGCGACACCAAAGGAATGCAGGAAATGTGTCACTCAATAGGGATTTGAAATAAATGGCATGCACACACACACGTACATACCAGCGCACGTTCACCCATAGGTATCTTAGCTCTGAATAACAGATTTTTATTGCTACCCAACTCATTTTATCGACCTCAGGTGGATGAAAGGCAGGACCTGCCGGGATTTGAACCTGTGACCATGAGCTCAAACACAGGGCCCTGCAGAGGACGCATTAGTCCACTGAGCCACCAGACCCCATGTGCACACAGTACAAGGATACAGAGTAGAAACATGTGGAAGGAGCTAATTAGGATAGCGCTGTTTGGTGTGGAGTAGCTGTCAAACTAAAGGAATCTGAAAGGCTCAGATAGCATGGTCAAGCCTGTAGAGAGGGGATTGGTGAGACACATAATACATCATCTGCTGCTTAATGTACATTATGGGAAATAATATTAATACAGAGTTAGACCTCTTGTCTTTGAAATAAGAGCTTTGAAATCACTGACAGGTATTCGATAAGAAACCTTAGTGTGTGTGTATATATATATATAGCGAAACTTGTTACTCAGAGCACAAGATGCTCGGATACAAATTAACAAAGAGCCGTCCCAAAAGTGCTGGTGAAAAGGTGATTTATTCCAATGAAGCCAGCGCTGTATATATAATATATATATATATATATATATATATATATATATATATATATATATATATATATATATATATATATATATATATATATATGAACACAAAGTTTTGCATGGAAAGTCAGGAGGAGCCTAAAAAAGTTTTGGGAAGTACTGAAAACAGATAAGGACTTGAAGGATTGTATAGGAGATTATCCATCACTTACCTTTCGAAAACCCAAATCATTAAGAGACCAATTATGCAGCAACATGATCCCCAATCCAAGAAAAGAGAATGCAGTTAAAGGGTTTTTTACATGTAACCAATGTAAGGCCTGCAAATACAGTAGCAGTATTAAATCAGTGAAATTTAACGATAATGAGGCCCCATGGGTTATACAAAAACATCTGAATTGCAATACGGAATATGTGGTGTATATTCTCAAGTGTCCATGTTCTAAGTACTATATAGGGAGTACCATCCATCCAGGTAAGAAAAGAGTGTTAGAACATTTGAGGGCTATCAATAAAAATGACAAAACATATCCAGTAGCCCGGCATTTTCAAGAGAATCACAACAGTAATGCCAATTTCATCAAATTTGCTGCCATTGATTGTGTTTTTCCTAATACAAGAGGTGGCAACAGATTGTTGGAACTTAGAAAATTGGAATCCAAATTCATTATTAGATTCAACACCAAGGTGCCCCATGGGTTGAATATGGATGAGGAGTTGTCAGTACATTTATACTAAAATGCATGTTTGATTCAAATTGTCCATGCAAACCTGCCGTTTTTACTGCTTGCTGTTTTTTAGAAATTTTGTGTGTCTTCTTCAGTAACTTCTGTTGCGATATGAAGATTTTAATAGACATTCTGTCTTTCCTTAAGGTAACAGATGCTTGGGGAAGAAAAGATGAAGTGGCTACCCTTTGAACAGTTTGCCCACATGGGCAGCACTCCAGCAAAAATCTCTGTATTATGATTTAGCCCACTGGGGCATTATTGAACTTTGCTTACTAGAGTGTACGAGTCCTCCTCGGACCCTCATGTTCAAACAATACTACGTGTTTGATAGATTCTGCGTTATTGATGTAGACAGCGCGTAGCTCCAATACCGATATTATATGTGCTTGGGCTTTCCTTCAGAACTGAATGGTTAACATCAAACAAAGACGGATATGTTTGATAAAGTTTTTTGCTTTTGAATTTCAGGAATTAGCAGTAGTATTTACGTATCGAATCTACTGGTTACCAGCAATAACTTGTAAACTATGATTTATTGGTTTTATACTAATGTATGCCCACTGGGGCGTTTATGATTATTGTAGCTCGAATCCAGTCGAATTAGGCTGTATATTGCATTTTATTTAAACCACTAACAAAGCCAGCCCAACACAAGCTGTACCCTCTTGGGGTGGAATGATAAGATACGCCCGTAGCACTGTGGGTTAAGGCACTAATGCTTTACTTTTGAACATGACGGGTTCTAATCCCAGGACGGCCGACATTAATTTATTCATACGGTATTCCATTTTTTACCGTCTTTGTGTCGTCCAGAATCATGAACTTTATTATTTCATCTTGGAGTTAAGAAATGGAGTAATTATGTGCAAGATGACCTTTAACTGTTGCAAGTTAATGTGTGCTACTCGAACGCGCTACTCGTAAACAATGATTTGTATAAAAACAATGTTCAAGATATGCTAGTCATTTACCTTCCCTCTACAAAAACCTTAAAAAACTTAAAAAGACCTAAAAACTGGAAATACTCATATGATTTATAATATGAATTAGTATTTTGTTTATGTTGATTGTATCACATGACATGTTGATTTACTTTATTAACAAAGACGAAATGCACAAAGTTTGCCCGTGACGAAGGAGTGTTCCATTCCGAAACGCGTAGGACGTTTGTGTCTGCAATAAATCTGCACTGAAATAGAGGCCACGGCTCCTGTGTGATTCCTTTCGATCCAACCCGGGAAGGATTGCACCGGATTGTACGTGTGAGAGAATATATATATATATATATATATATATATATATATATATATATATATATATATATATATATATATATATATGTGTGAGAGAGAGAGGTGTGCGGGAGGGATATGGAGAGAGAGGTGTGAGAGAGGGAGGGATATGGAGAGAGGAGAGAGGGGGAGAGTGAGGTGTGAGAGAGGGAGGGAGGGATATGGAGAGAGGGAGGGAGATGTGTGAGAGGGAGGGATATGGAGAGAGGAGAGAAGGGGAGAGAGAGAGAGAGAGAGAGAGAGGTGAGAGGGGGAGGAATATGGAGAGAGGAGAGAGGGATATGGAGATAGGGGGAGAGAGAGAGAGAGAGAGAGAGAGAGAGAGAGAGAGAGAGAGAGAGAGAGAGAGAGAGAGAGAGACATGGTTGGGGAGGGAGAGGGGGAGAGACAGAGGGTTCAGGGAGAGAGGGAGGGAGGAAAAAGTGAGAGGGGGAAGAGGGAGGGATGAGATGTTAAAGAACAAGCTGCAACTGGTCACCCAACACAGCCTGACTTCGACCTCTGTCTGTGAAGGATAGCATTTTCATAACCAATTTGTGTTGACACGATGGAAAACATTACAACAAATGCACTGCCAGCGGAATTTCATGCAAGCACGAATGCAACGGGACCGAGTGGAAAACAGAGCAACACATCCCCCTCCTGTGCAGGAGGCATGTGTCCAGGGTGCAGTGTATTTTTCCTAGATGGGTAAAGTAACCAAAAAACCGCCAGCTGTAGCCAAAAGAACCCACCTCCCACAGAGGGAGGAATGATAGAGGGATGAGAGAGGGAGGGATGAGAGATAGATAGAAATAATGTGCACACAGTTTCCTTGATGAAATCAGTTGTCAACCCATAGTAACTGGATAACATTTCGTCAGAGGTCAAACACAGTAAAAGCTGCAGGTTGGGCAATGATTACAGCCTTCAACAGACTGCATTGTTTACAGAAGGTGTAACATGCAGTCACACATTGGATTTAATTTAATAGAAAAGCACTAAACATTTAGCATTTACTGTGCTACAAATTGTTCCTTAATTTGTTTTGGCAAGTCTAGTGAGCCCATTGCATACACGCAGTTCCAGCGCACGAATGTAACAAAAAACAACTTTATCTAGGTATATTGGGAAAAATAAAGGTCTTTTTTTTCCTTCAAGTCTTGTGAGTGGGGTGAAAACAAGGGGACCGAGGAGGGAAACACAGAAGATGCGTGGAGAGCATGGAGGTGTCTGTATTGAGGCACGAGCCTGGCCCTCGGGACATCTGTAGAAAGACCTTGCACACAGGCGAGGGCTGGCTCGTGCCCCAAAACAGACACTGGAGAACCGCAGCCTTAAGGCCCGGCGGCGCAGGGTATGCCTTAATCCCCGGTATTCACCTCCCTTGTCAAATACAGAGACACAGACTCTTCATCTGGCGTAGAAGATGGTATTTATTAGCTGCAGCTAGTACAGTGGTCTTAGAAGTCGTCAGTACAACGAGGTTCAAAAGAGACTGCCACTTAACTCCGTGGCGCACAGGTTTACATACGATACAATACAATGCAAAAAGGCAATCACACAATAGCATGAGCTATAGGCAAACATTATAGACAATGTTTTAAGAGTAGGGCAATTCAAATTCCTGGTTCCGTTTGTCACTCGACCCCTTAAGTAAATTACAAAATGAATCCACATTACTCGATTTACAAGCAGAGAAAACACAGCTGTGTGTCGTAGAAGGACAGTCGTGAAACAGGAGAATGCATAGTTCAAGTTTAAAATTTGTATAGCGCACTACTCACCCAGAGGGTCTCAAGGCGCTTGAGGAAGGGGGGGTACTTTACTTATCCAATATCCAAGTTTTTAGCTGCTTTCTGAAGGAGGGGTGGTTCTGTGTAAGGCGGAGGTGGGTGGGGAGAGAATTCCAGGTTTTGGCCGCTAAGTAGGAGAAGGATCTTCCCCCCATGGTGGATCTATGGATGCGTGGAATTGCGGCGAGGGCTTGATTGGACGATCGTAGTTGGCGGGTGGGGGTGTAAAAGGACAGGCGCGTGTTGAGGCATTCGGCTCCTAGGTCGTAGAGGGCTTTGTGTGCATGGGTGAGGAGACGGAACATTATTCTCTTGTTGATGGGGAGCCAGTGGAGGTATTTTAGGTGACCGGAAATGTGAGCTTGGCGGGGGATGTCTAGTATGAGTCTGGCTGAGCCGTTTTGGATGCGTTGGAGTTTTTTCTGTAGTTTGGCTGTGGTTCCGGCGTAAAGGGTGTTTCCGTAATCCAGTTGGCTTGTGACCAGTGCCTGGGTGAACGTCTTTCTTGTTTCGGTGGGGATCCAACGGAAGATTTTTTTGAGCATGCGTAGGATGTTGAAGCATGATGATGAGACGGCGTTGACTTGTCTGGTCATCGAGAGGGAGGAGTCCAGGATGAAGACCAGGTTACGTGCATGGTCCGTAGGTATGGGTGCGGTTCCCAGGGCCGGTGGCCACCATGAGTCGTCCCAGGCAGAGGGGGATGAACCTAAGATGAGGACTTCCGTTTTGTCCGAGTTCAGTTTTAAACGGCTGTTCTTCATCTACTCGGCTACTTCTTTCATTCCTTCGTGTAAGTTGGTTTTGGCGGTGTTTGGGTCTTTGGTGAGGGAGAGGATCAGCTGGGTGTCGTCTGCATAGGAGATGATGTTAAGGTTGTGTTGGCGCGCGATGGATGCGAGGGGACTCATGTATACGTTGAAGAGGGTGGGACTGAGTGATGATCCTTGTGGTACGCCGCAGATGACTTCGGTGGCATCTGATCTAAAAGGGGGGAGGTGGACTCTCTGGGTTCTTCCGGCGAGGAACGAGATGATCCAGTCCAATGCTTTTCCTTGAATTCCGACATTACTGAGGCGTTGTATGAGGGTGCTATGACAGACTGTGTCGAAGGCTGCAGAGAGGTCAAGTAGGATGAGGGCAACTGTTTCTCCGTTGTCCAGTAGTGTTCGAATGCCGTCTGTTGCTGCGATGAGGGCGGTTTCGGTGCTGTGTTTGGCTCGGAAGCCGGACTGTGAGGGGTCGAGGGATTTGTTGGATTCGAAGAAGGCGGCGAGCTGACTGTTGACGGCTTTCTCAATGACTTTGGCAGGGAAAGGGAGGAGCGAGATGGGGCGGTAGTTCTTAAGTTCAGTGGGGTCTGCTGTGGGTTTTTTCAGAAGTGCGCTGAGTTCGGCATGTTTCCAGCTTTCCAGGAAGGTAGCGGAGTTGAGGGAGCAGTTGATGACGTCTCGGAGATGGGGTGCGATAATGGAGTCTGCTTTGTTGAAAATGTGGCGGGGACATGGGTCGGTTGGCGATCCTGAGTGGATGGAGTTCATCAGGCGGATGGTGTCTTCAGTGGTGATAGGGTTCCAGGCGCAAAGGTTGTTAAGGGGGGGGGGGGTTTGGTTCGGAGGTGGGTGGAGTGGACTGGTCTCCGGACTGGTTTTCAAAGCTGTTATGTATGTCTGTGATTTTGTTGTGGAAGAATGAGGATAGGAAGTCACAGAGGTCTTGGGAGGGAGTGATGTCGTTGGTGCCGGCGGTGGGGTTGGTAAATTCTTTCTATTACCAAGGTAGAGAGTAAGGAATTTCGTCCAAAGTGGCTGGACGGGGAATACTCCTGATCCCCTGATCAAGGAACTGTTACAAACAAATGAAGGAGTACCACCCGATGAGAGAAGAGAGAAGAGAAGGCTTTTTTCCGGACAAGGGAATATTCTTCCTTTGTAAGTAAACCCCTCACTCACCACCTGGTGGTGACTTGCTTCATCATCGGGGCCCACCCAAGTGGCCTAGCGTCACTTGGGTGTGCTTCAACACCTGGTTTACAGTGGAGCAGGTTGTGAAATGTGGGGTGCACAAAAAACAGTGTGAATGTTAAAATTGTCCTGGTCAACACTTCAGTATTATCTTTAATAAAAAGGTTGTTGGACAAAGTTAAAACGTAAGGTGAGATACTGGCAGGGGAGTTACGGCCTGTGTATCTCTACTATGTGATGGTCGACATGTTTCTACCTTAAGGGGTAATCCCCGGTATTCCTCAGGACCAAAAACAAGGAAGTGGGAGGTGTGGGTCCCCTAAAAGACTCACCCTGACCTAACTCCTTGGTCTTCCGAGCGGCGGACGGTAGACGTAGGCTACATGCCCCCACCCTTCACGACTAACTAATACGTTGGCAAACGTGAAGTGCCTACCCCTAGCTCGATGAAGTCCATCACGAGCTTGTCCAAAGTTTTTTAACTCCTAAACCTTAGGAGTGATTTCCCAGAGATACAGTTTTATCTTCTGGAAGACCAAGGAGTTAGGTCAGGGTGAGTCTTTTAGGGGACCCACACCTCCCACTTCCTTGTTTTTGGTCCTGAGGAATACCGGGGATTACCCCTTAAGGTAGAAACATGTCGACCATCACATAGTAGAGATACACAGGCCGTAACTCCCCTGCCAGTATCTCACCTTACGTTTTAACTTTGTCCAACAACCTTTTTATTAAAGATAATACTGAAGTGTTGACCAGGACAATTTTAACATTCACACTGTTTTTTGTGCACCCCACATTTCACAACCTGCTCCACTGTAAACCAGGTGTTGAAGCACACCCAAGTGACGCTAGGCCACTTGGGTGGGCCCCGATGATGAAGCAAGTCACCACCAGGTGGTGAGTGAGGGGTTTACTTACAAAGGAAGAATATTCCCTTGTCCGGAAAAAAGCCTTCTCTTCTCTCTTCTCTCATCGGGTGGTACTCCTTCATTTGTTTGTAACAGTTGGTAAATTCTTTGACAATGTTGAATAGTTCCTTGCTGTTGTGGGCGTTGTTGTTGAGTCGATCCTTGAATGCTGATTTCTTGGTGGATCGGATCAGTTGGTGGTGTTTGCAGGTGGCATCCTTGAAGGTGGCCAGGTTGTCAGTGCTTGGGTTTTTTCTCCAGGCTTACTTGAGGGTGTGACAGAACTTCTTGGATTTCTTGAGGTCATCGTTGAACCAGGGGGCTTTTTTGCTACTTTGCTTGATTTGAAGGTTTTTCAAGGGTGCTAGTTCGTCGGCGCTGTTGGTGATCCATTGTGTGAGGTTGGTGGCTGCTTGGTTTGGGTCCGATGATTTGGCAGGAGGGTTTTGGTGAAATGATGTGAAGAGCTGGTCGGTGGTAATTTTGTTCCAGTTTCTTCGGGGAATTGGTTGTGGGAGGTTGTGGGTCGAGGTCTTTTTGTAGTTGAAGTGAACGCAGCTGTGGTCCGTCCAATGGAGAGCTGTGGTGTGATTGAAGGAGATGTGCTTGCTGGAGGTGAAGATTGGTTCGAGCGTGTGCCCGTCATAGTGAGTGGGGGTATCAACAAGTTGTTCGAGTCCGAGGTTGGCCAGGTTGTCCAGAAGGGTGGTGGTGTTGCTGTCGTTTTTCTTTTCCAGGCGGAAGTTGAGGTCTCCCAGTAGAATGTAGTCCTCGGAGGGGCGGGCGTGTGGGCTGATGAAGTCAGTGATGTCTTCGCTGAATTGTGTGCAGGGTCCTGGAGGCCTGTAGATGAGGGTGCCTCTGAGTGTGGTCTTGGGGTCGGTGTGGATCTGGAAGTGAAGTTGTTCGGCGGTAGCGAGGTTATCGTCGGAACTGGTCGTGATGCGGATGGTGTTCTTATGGACGATGGCGATGCCTCCTCCTGTTTGGTTGATGCGGTCCTTTCGGATGATCTTGTAGCCGTCCGGGAAGGCTATGGCGATGTCGGGAGATGATGAGGCGTTCATCAGGTTTCTGTAAGGAAGGCGACGTCCGGCGATGTAGTGTCGAGTAGGTTCCAAAGGTCAGTGGCGTGTCTGTGGACTGAGCGGGTGTTGAGCAGGATGCATTTCAGGTGGTTAGTGTCGGAGCTCTGTTTGGAGTTTGTGGATTTGGTGTGGGTCCTGATGCAGTCGAACTTGCAGGAGTGGCAGGTGAAGGGTCCATGGGTGTGTCCTGGGGCGGTTTGGTAGCAGTTTGGTGGTCGCCCAGGGTTAAGGGCTGAGAGGGTTGTGGAGTTGTACGTTATGCTGGTGGAGTGGGTTTTGCGGGAGCCAGGGGGTCTGGCGCTGGGCGCAGTCCAGGCGCGGACGGGCGTAGACGGGCTTACCTTTGGCACGCCCGCTGTGCGTGAACGCTGTGCGCAAAGGCATCTGTCATAGGTGGATAGTGGAGGGGGGTGGGGCGAGGGAGGAGCAGCTGGGAGGTGGGAGCGGGGTGGAGAGACGGGCTATGAGGCACAACAACAACAAAATGGCAGCAAAAAAGGAAAGCGAAACAGGGCGAGACTGGGGCACAATCTGTGGTGTCTCAGGGTATGGGCAGAAGCACAATCGGGCACAATTCACTTTAAAAGCAATGCGAGCAGTGCAATAAAATCTAGGTTCACGCTACCAGGCAGCTTCAAATGGCAATGCAGGCAATGAGAGCAATGTAAAGGCACTATAGTGCTACGAAATTGCAAACAATAACAAACAAAAAGCGCAAATGGTAATGCCAGCAAAGCGAGCGAGAACCTCAGACCCTCCTTTTTCCAATACTCAGGCAAAAACAAACCAACTCACGCTAATCTGAGTCAGAATCAACACCGATGTTCATAAGATCTTCAAGCTGTTGCTGGGCCATCATTCTAATATTCTCTGTCTTCTGAGTAGCAGATTGTGGAACACATAAAGTAGCAAAGAGGCCACAAACTGCAGGACCACATTGAACGCATAAGCAACAGGAGACTATGATGGCCAAGATTGCTCCAAGGAACGTTAAATCTTCCATACCCAAGCTGACAATATTCCCCAAAACCATTCCATAAAAGACCAATCTCCTTTGTCCTGATGAATCGAATTGGAGACCGTGTGCAACTTGGAAATGGCTTGGTTTACTGCCGGAGCACTGTCTGGAATATAAATGCAGCAACTATATCCGATCAATCTACAGACACCTCCTCGGTCTGCTAAGATCACATCTAACGCAATTCGATTTTGCAACGTCATGAGACGGTCCGCCTGAAGCTCTGCTGTAATGTTACCTATCGCACCTGCAGTAACATTAATAGTGGTCTCAACCATTCGGACCAGTTGCCTAATGTGTCTGCTGTTAATCATCGGGCCCCAAAAGGGAAGGAATCCTTTAAGGAAATCTCCTCCCTCTTGTTCTGCCGTGTCTTTGGCAACAATTACACCTCTGCTATGCCTAACTCTGTGATGGTCTGACGGAGCCGTATATGTAGGCGAAAGGAGGAAAGCTATGTAAAAAGTTCCAGAAAAGTTGGAAGGGAGCAAAGTATAACCTCTGTCATTACAGACAAAATATGTTGCTTGAGATGGAACCAACGGAGGAAAATCAAGGGATGAAAAAAATTATGTGTATGAACATTTCTGCTGCACGTCAGCTTTCGTGCTATTGACTTGGAGACAAAAATTACCTTGATGGGGCACAGTCCATACTGGGGAAGACTCACCCTTCTTAGTTTTTTCAACAAGAATAGAGACATAGTGGGTAACATTCCATCCGTCATAAGCTCTCTTCTCATCTAATGGAATCTTATTCTGCTCTATGATCTTAGCCATTACCACTATACCTTTAATCAGAGAGCTATGACTGAAATCTAGTCCATTCCCAGAAGTTCTTGCAGGGATTCTAAGTCTGTTATGGTATGCGGCTGAAACATCGTCAAATAAGCCCAAGCTGAACCTTTGTATGAGAAGGAAAAAACCAGATATGGCATTCCCTTTTGCGCATTATGTGGCATAAGTCCGCACACCCAACAGTCAGTCATATTAATAGCCAACTGATGTTGGTGCAACAACTGAATGAACGTATTATTCATATACTCGGCTCTCCTTATCTGCTCATGAGGGGGTAGAGTATGCATTTTGTGTGAAAAGACAGAAAGAAGAGAAGGCAAAGAAGTTGTAGAATTAGCAACATTTCTTGATTGTAAAACATGTACGATCCAACCTGTGCAGGCTAAAAAAATAGACAAACACATCAAAACACACAAAGTTACGCCAAATCGACTACGCAGTAATTTACAATACTTTGATCTCATTTCCTGCTTCCTATTTACCCTACCTATGGTTGTTGCGCCATCCATCTTTATGTAAAAAAAAATGACGCTCGCGGCAATCTTCCTTAATCACTCAGCTACTCACTTCTGTATATCCTGAGGCACTAGCCACTTACTAAAAGAACAAAAATCAGATTACAGTCTGAGTCTCCTACCGTGACCCTGCGACGAAGACAGATGGCACATCTAATAATAAAAAGGGAAGCCAAAAGTGACCCAAAAAGAAATGTCTTTAAGTAAAAAGTGTTCAAAGAAGTTCAGTTCTCTTTATTAGTTCTTGGTCCTAAATTGTAACGTGTTTTGCTTGGCACAGTTTGATCCTAGAACAAAGCTTCTGGATTGGTAGTGTCTATTCGACGATGCAAAGGCACAGCGGCTTGAAGAATCTCATCATCTGCTTTTTCAGACTGAGTCCCAATGATTTGAGCATTGCTGAAAGGAACGAAGCAAGGAACTGCTGCAGTGTCCGATTCTCTTACACAACTACAAATCCACTGGTCAAAGGGTAATGCAGTGCCACCTTTTTACAGTGCACGCCGTGAATCCAGTTGCGCTTGCCCACCCCTTTCACAGCCGTGCGAGTGATGAGCAAAACTTGCATAGGCGCAGACCAACGAGGCTCCAGATTCTTGGTCCGTTGAAAGTTCTTCACACAGACCCAGCCGCCGTGTAGGATGGTGTGACATTGGTCTGTGGAGGCCTCCGGCAAAACACTTTGCACCTGTTGGCGAGTAACACTTAATTTAGTAGTTAAATCGTGCAAATAGTCAATTAACAAAGGATATGGTATGTCAGAATATCTTTTGGGAAGGGGGACGCCCCAAACATTAGCTGGGCGTCCAAATACCACTTCATATGGGCTAAGTCCCATACAAGAGTGAACAGTAGTTCTGGTAGACAAAAGAGCTAGGGGCAAAGCATCAGGCCAAGCAAGACCCGTGCTGGCTTGAATCTTGGCCAGCTTAAGCTTGAGTGTACCATTGTAACACTCCACCAAACCCGCTGACTGTGGATGGTTTGCCGCATGGTATTTCTGTCTAATTCCAAGACCAGAACATACTTTCTGCATAATTTGGCCCACAAATTCACTTTCATTGTCACTCCAGACAATGCGCGGCAAACAGAATCTAGGGAATAACTCCTTAATCAGTACTTTAGCAGTCGACAGAGCAGTGTTATCTTTCAAGGGGTAGGCCTCTTTCCAGCGGGAAAAGGCACATACCACCACCAGAACATACTTGAGGTTGTTGCAGCGATCCATATGGATGTAATCGATCTGCAACACTTCAAAAGGATATGACGGGGGAGCAAAATGACCTGCCGGAGTTGGGGTACCCTTTCCTGGGTTATGCATTAGACAAACATTACAATGCTTAACCACACTTTCTGCACATTTTGGAATTCCTTCATTCTGCCATACCGGGGCCAAGAGCTTACATATGCCTTTTGCACTAATATGAGCTGGACCATGAGCCATAGTCACGACCGGTAACACATAAGCATCTGGTAACAACCATTGCTGATGTTCCGACAACTCTGTCCAACAGCCCATTGAATCTAACATTCCCGTACTTTCTTTCCAAGTACTCAATTCCTTCTCATAGCCTCTCCCTGAATTGTTTACACACTCTCAACCGTGTCTTCACACATTCCAATTTCCCTAACCCAATTTGCAGGACCTGCCACATACATTCGGCTAGTGGTGTTTCTGGCTGTTGCTTTCGCTACCTCGTCTGCAAACGCATTTCCACGACCCACATCATCTGTAACTTTCTTGTGTGCGCTACACTTTATGATAGCTATTTGTGTAGGTAAGGTAAGTGACTCAAGGAGATCAGTCACTAACTGGCCCTGTTGAATCTTCATCCCATGGGAGGCAAAGAATCATCTTTCACTCCACAAATTACCAAAACTATGTGCAACACCGAAGGCGTACTGACTATCTGTGTACACATTCACTCTCTTTCCCTTCGACAACACACACGCTCTAGTCAAGGCTATTAATTCAGCTGCTTGGGCTGAATTATGTCCAATACGTGCCGTCTCAACAATTGTGCATAAGGTGGTGACAGCATAGGCAGAAGTAGTTTCTCAATTTGGAAGCTTGAAACAAGAACCGTCCACCAAAAGGATCCCATCCGGGTCCTTGAGCGTAGTGTCCTTTAAATCAATCCTACCCTTTGTTTCTTCTTCTGTTCGGAGAAAACAATCATGCTTCTCCTGATCATCTTTCTCATCTGGGAGCGGCAACAGTGTAGCTGGATTTAACGTGTTACATCTTTTGATATGTACATGGCTCGCTAAAAGTGTCAGCTCGTAACCGGACAAACGAGCACTCGTGAGATGCTGCGTCTTAGTTCTGTTCAGCAAGGTATCCACTGCATGTGAAAGCATAACAATGAGTGTGTTATCCAATACTAATCCAGCAGACTGTCTAATGGAGATTGCGGCAGCTGCTGTAGCCCTGAGACAACTGGGCAAAGCTTTAGCTACTGGCTCTAATGTAGCGGAGAAATAGGCACATGCCTTTGCTTATCTCCAAACTGCTGTGTCAGAACTGACAATGTGCAACCTTCTCTCTCGTAAACGTACAGTGTAAAGGACTTGTTATAATCTGGGGTACCCAACACCGGAGCAGAACACAGGGCAGTACGTAAATCAACAAAACTTTTCTGACATTCATCCGTCCAAGGGAGCGGATGGGGCGTGTTAGAAATGGGATCCCTGGCTGGCCAGGGCTTGCGCCAAAGTCAGTCAGAGACCACCACTCCTAAGTCAGGGCAAGGGAGTTACACGCCAAGATAACCCCTGCTCACCCTCAAGGTAACGTGGCGCGAGCAGCAAGGCTAAACTTGGAGGCGATATGAGTTAAGTATTTGCGCACGCACCCCAGCAACAACACCCAAGACCAACCACAAAGAAAACTCCACACAAGGTTATATATAAAAATAGCCTTTGTATTACACCAAAACACATTAGATAAAACACACACTTTACAAGGTGCCAACAGGCACGGGCAGAATTTACAGGGGATATGTACAAGACAGGGCCACTTGGACCACTGTCAGGAATCAGCACTTTTAGAACTTAGAATACAATACTTGTAGGCCTAGAACTTAGAACATAGAGCCTAACGGACAGTACCTCCCGTCCTGGTTGCAGGGATAATGCGAGTGACCTCCTTAGTAAACTTGAGCGGGCGGCCCAGCGAAGCGGCACGACTCAGGGGAGAGTGGTGCGGCTCGAGGCTTGAGCGGGCGACCGGCAAGGTACAAGCGTTTCTCTGGGGCGACCAATGTGTGCGGCTCAGAAGAGGAGGGGAAGACCGGATGCGGGCGACCCAGCGAAGGGTAGAGCGGCGCTGCCCGAGGCTTGGACGGGCTGCCGTGGGGAATGAGCGAGGCACATTTCAGCGAGGCCCCAGGGGCCCAAGGGAGATCAGACAAGTCCTAGCAATTTATCAGGGAAGGCACAAAAGAGTCCACTGGTCCTGGGACTCTGGTCAGGGGGCGAGCTCAGTATCAAGCCCTTGGAATATCACTTAGAACATAACAGAAAATCACTGTAGCACAAAACAAGTAACTACTGGTAATCAGGTAAGTACCACCTACGCAATCCTAACCACCTTAGGAACAGGTCACGCAGGGAACCAGGACCTCACTAGCACCACCTGTACTAGCAAGAACAACCAGCTAAATATCACCATACATTTAGGGGTATAGACCTGGGGACAAAACACATGATGTATCAACAACACATTCAGCGGTGTAAGGAACACATGACACATCAACACACGTTCAGCGGTGTAAGGAACAAGGCACATGATGCATCTACAACACATTCAGAGGTGCAGCAAAGAACACTTCGCATAAATCACATTAGCATGGAACTTACATCAAAGTCCAGGGTCCAGGTTGCGCCACTGCGCCAAAACCAAAACGTAGCAGCTGCCCACAAAGTGCTGGGCAGCTGTAGATGATGTGGCCAACGTGGGAGCCTCTCTAGGCTCAAGAACAAATATGCCAAGGGGGCAGCCTCTCAGGACTCGAGAAACAAATATGGCCCCTTGAGCCTCGTGGGCTCTTCAGACAAAATGCCCCCCATGAGCCTCTCCTGGCTCGCAACACAATGTGGGCACTCAAGAGCGCCTCGGTGCTTGTAAATTCCAATGCGGAGTCGTTGGAGCCTTTCCGGGCTCATGAATAACGGGGGATGGTGGAATCCCTCTTGGGGGACTCTCGATTGTGGACTGCCCCCCTGAGCCTCTCTGGGCTCTGAACTGAAGATGTGCCCCTTGGGTTGGAGCGGTCCCCTGGCAACCGGGGCCGCTCTGCACACACTCGGAGAGAGAGCACTGGGGGAGGGCGGGCACCGGCAATGTGCCCCGACGCCTCCCCCTTCTCTGGGCACACCGCTTAACTCACCGGGACTCTGGTGGGCGGGGGCTCCTCCTCGGCGCGGCTCCTCTGCTGTGTCTCCCAGGGACACTCCTAGGCTTCCCCAGACCGGGGGAAGCAGAAGGGAGACTCGCGGGTCCTGCCCTCGTCCGGGCGTCTTGTGCCTGTCTTCCGGGTCGCGGCTGCAGCCAATAGCAGCGCGGCCCTGGGAGACTGGAGGCAGGACTTCCGGGTCGCCGTAGGCAGCGCGGCGGCCCGGCCGGGTCTCCCGGGCTACGGCGGCGATTTCCACAGGGCAATGCCGGGTGGGCACCGGCTTCAAGTAATATACAAAGCGAGGTGGGCACTCGCAAAAGGACTTCAGAAATCGGCAAATTAAGCGGAGTGGGCTCCCGCGCCGATCCTCACGCAAAATGCATGCAAAGAAATGCCAGGTGGGCACCGGCTTGACAAACGAAGCGCTCTCAGCGCGCTGTAGCAGAAGGGAAGCGCTCCCAAGCGCTTAGTAGGTAATCCGATAGATAAGCTAAATGTCCAGGTAGGAATCATTCAAAACAACCACTTTGCATTTATAAGTGTCACCTGAGTGATCACACAAATCAGTAGAGTAACCAAAGGGCTTATATCAAAAATATATTCAATTTATTTTTGATTCTCAATTTTTAGTTTTTAAATATATGAAAGAAGTTTCAGAACTGGCAACAGACAGACTAACATAACATGTAAACTGAATGTAGGTAATCCAGCGCTGCTAGGCGCTAGAAGGGCAAGACACAGCGCTAGAGCAAAGAACTAGCACTCCCAGGTGCTTTAGGGAAGAAATCCAGGGCCCCCAGGCACAAGAGGAGCCAACAGTCCAGCAAAAGTCCTTCAGGAGTCCAGGGGCTGGGCAGGGCCCAGGGAGGCAAGCCTTCCCCGGGCCCCAGCAGCAGCATGTCCCTGGTCAGATTCAAGTTGAGAACAAGAACACTTTCATGGGGTCACAGCCCCTCTTTTATACACCTTTTCTTTTGTCTGTAGGTGCAGGGTGGGGGCAGAACCAGTCGCAGCTGGTCTGTGAGCATTGTTGATGGCTCAACCACCCCTTTCATTCATCAGGCAGGCTAGGGTCATCAGTCGCACCACAGGGGGCGGAGCCAGCATTGTGTGGGGGAAACCCAGCCTCATTCAGGACACAGGCGCAGCCCCTCCCTCACATCAGCATGCTAATCTCTCCATTCACCACCGGGGCAGACCCACACAGACTCCTGGAGCCTGGCATCCCAGCCATATCCAGCCAATCACACGCCAGCACCTTTACAGCACATACACAGCCATGTCTAGAAGTAGCACTTCCGCACAAGACACAACCATGCCACATACATCGTTGTAAAGCATTTAATCACACGAGTTTGCACATACCAAACTTGACCATGCACACCTCACGCATCAGGAACTACCAGGGACACAGACATTTCCCATGCATTCCTATGGGAGAGCAGGCCAATCTCACACACGCACTCAGGGAGCGCACGCACTTTACACTGCGCCACAGTGTCAAAGTGCGCAAATACCAGAAATCACTAGGCAAAAAGTTCAGGGGTGAACCTGCCAGAAGGGCCAAGTCCAACAGGGCGTGTCTTTCAACGATAGGGCCACCAATGGTTTCGCCAAAAGTGAAAAATTGGGAATCCATTGTCTACAGTGTTGTATAGCTTGCGCACGAGTCAGCGCGAGTACATGCGTGGCGCGAGGTTTGCTCGCGCATTTCTCCCGCATGGACTCGTGCCGACTCGTGCTAATGTTTTCATTTAACTTATCACCTCGAGCTTTGTTATTGTTTAACTCTGCATCACTCGTGACCATTTACAGTTCACTGTATGTATATGCTTGTTCTTAACTGTAATGTGTGTCAGTTACCACGGAGTCCCTGGAGACTTGGGCTGTATGCAGGAGTGCTTCTTTATATGGAATAAACTTGCTATTTCTTCAAATCATCTGTGGATATTTACTCTACAATTTGGCGACGAGGGACGGAGCATTGAACCTTCCTGGAAGCACTTCCTGCTTAATTTTATGCTATTTACGCATTTTTGAGCAACTTTGCATCGGAACTTTATAAAAGTTTCTGAATTTATTCTTGTTTCCGTTACCTGGAAAAGAAGCGACGAACAACCTTCAGCGACGCACTGCATTCCTGAAAGGAGATTTTATTTATTTCCTTTTCTCTACGTTAAGAAGTGCTCGTTTTCGCTTCTCCCTGTGTTGTATGCACGCTTTGTGGAAAAACCTGAAACGGAAGCCACGGTTGTTTCTTTTCCCATACGCGGAAACATTGAAACGCTTCTCTCCATTGGTTGCCCTGTTTCTTCTGAAACTGAAGAGGTGACTTTGTTTTTCCTTACCCGACGGTCTCTCCTCACAGTTTAAAACAACGAAGACTTCAACCAAGAGGAAATCGGACTTAATGGAAAGCGAGGGAAGCGCATAGAGATCGGAATTACAGAGCGAACTACGCTAACCTTCTATTGTACACATGAAAACGCTCTTTCTTCTTGACTATTTTTTTTCTCAAGCATTTCAAGTATTTACTTTTCATAGTGTGTTTGTTAGTGATACTCAGTGTGAATTATTTTTTTTTATTTTTATTTTACTTACTTTCATCACCATGTGTGCTCAAGGTTATACTCTTTCCCCTCCACAAAGTTATTGGTCAGCTGGTAGTTCTCCTTGTATGCCGTGGATTGAGTGGAAAGCTTATTTCTTAAATTATATTGAGACATTGGATGCAAATGGTAAGATGAAAGCTCCTGAAAAAGGAATTTTCTTACACTCTTTGGGACCTGAAGGACTAAAAGCCTTTAACCAATTGCCTGTATCACAAGCCAGTGATATGAATGTTTTTGATAAGGCTATATATGATTTTGATAAATATTGTTCTCCTAAAGTGTGCATAGGAATTTCTAGATTTAAGTTTTTTCAAAGAAAACAGTTAAGTGAAGAAACTGTAGATAACTTTGTATCGTCTCTGAAAACATTAGCCCTTGATTGTAAATTTGGAAATTTACAAGAAGATCTCATAAGAGATCAGGTAGTCATGCACTCTAAAAATGAGACCATACAGGAAAGACTTTGGATTAACGGGGATGAAAACTTAGATTTTGTTTTATCCATTGTTAGAAAAGCTGAACTTTCCTGTAGAAGTACATTACAGGTTAAAGGGAAAGATGTTTCAGTCAGTAAAAATGTTGTTGCAAAAATTAACCATAAATACGATAGTAAAAATAAGGATGCATTTAAAAAGAAACAAGTATTTTCTCCCAAAGGGAATTCTGAAGTTTCAAAGAACAATCTTAAATGTTTTAGATGCAATAGCAAATCACATTTAGTAAATGACAAAAGTTGTCCTGGTTTGAAACAGAAATGTGCAAATTGTGGTTTAAAAGGACACTTCACCTCTGCTTGTAGAAGAGGTAATGCCAATCAGAAAGTCAAATGCATTGAGTTAAGTGAGAATAGTGATGATGAAGACTTTACAGATGATTCCAATGACTGTCTTTTTGTGCTAAACATAAAAGATTCTGCAGTTCTAAATGTAAATGACCATACCATCAAGAAGAAACCATTATGTGATATGGTTATTGGAGGGGTAAAGATCAATATGTATGCAGATTCAGGATCACCTTATTCTATAGTGTGTGAATCTGTCTGGAGGAAGCTATTTGCACCAAGACTAGGTAGTCATTTGGAAGAAAGTGATATCAATCCTGAGGGATATTCTGGTGGGAGAATAGATATTTTAGGGTTCAGAACTCTAGTTTTCAGATTTAAGAATAGAAAATGCATTGCTAAATTATATGTTTCAAAGAGGGGTCCTTCAGTTCTTAGCTGGTTTGATTTTGGTAAACTTGATATTGTCCTTGATCCTAATAGTCCAAATCCGGTGATGTTGATTGATGAGCAAAATGGCATTTCCTCGCTTATGTTAAAAAAATTTCCAAATGTGTTTTCTAAAGGCATTGGGAAGTTGACCAACTTTAAGCATGAAATTCGTTTGAAGGATAATGCTTGTTCAAAAATAAATAAAGCTCGCAATATTCCCTTTGCTGTCAGAGAGGAAGTTAAGAATGAATTAAATGCCTTGGTAGAAGGTGGCATAATAGATAGAATAGAGTCATCAGAATGGGTTTCGCCTATAGTGGTTGCTAGACGGGCTAATGGCAAGGTGAGATTATGCATTGACCTTCGCCATCTTAACAATAATATTATTGTAGACCAGTTCCCTCTTCCTCGTATCTCTGAAATGTTGTCGGTGGTTGGAGGGTCTAATATCTTTTCAACCATCGATTTATCTGCTGCTTACCACCAGATAGAATTGAATGAGAAGAGCAAGGATTTAACTGCATTCATTACGCCTTTTGGGTGCTTCAGGTTCAACAGGATGCCTTTTGGTCTGGCGTCCGCAGCAGCTATCTTTCAGAGGGTCATGCAAGACATCTTAAAAGACTGTAAAAATGCCATTTGCTTTCAGGATGATATTTTGGTCTTCAATGATGACAAGTACAAGCACATTACTGCTTTAGAAGAAGTTTTGAATGCTCTTAATGAACATGGTCTTACCATTAAGCATGAGAAATGCAAATTTGGTGTGCATTCTGTAAATTATTTGGGTCATGAACTATGTGCAGAGGGTGTCAAACCAAAACCATCACTGTTGGAAGCAATTAAGTTGGCTCCTCACCCTTTATCTAAAGACGACGTAAGATCCTTTTTAGGGTTAGTTGAGTTTTACGCTAGGTATGTTCCTGACTTTTCGTGTAGAACTTATAATATCAGACAATTAATTAAAAGTAGAGTTGTTTTTGAATGGACAAGTGAATGCGAGAAGGAGTTCTGTGATGTGAAGAATGCTATCTGCTCAGCAAGTGCACTATCTTGTTTTGATCCTTCTCTGGAGAATATAATTACCACTGATGCCAGCGCGAAAGGACTGGGTGCTGTGTTTACTCAAAAAAATAAGGAGGGTAGAGAAGTTATTATTGCGCATGCTTCTAGAGCTCTTACTCCTGCTGAGGAGAAGTATTCTACAATAGAGAGGGAGACGTTAGCGTGCATTTGGGCTTTAGAACTTTTCAGGGTGTTTGTCTGGGGTAAGGAGTGTACACTGAGGAGTGATCACAAACCTTTAGTGTGGCTCCTCACTACAGAGGGCATGTTGAGAGCTTCAGCCCGTATTGCACGGATGTCCATGCGTTTGCAGGATTTCATTTATAACATACAATATTTACCTGGCAAGGAAAATGTTTCTGCTGATTTTTTATCTAGGATGCCCTTACCTATTCAGGAGGATTTACACAATGAGTGGGACAATTTCCAGATTGCTTTGATTCATGATGAGGGTCCGATTAACATTGATCAAACTTTATGGAGAGAAAAATTTGAAGATGATGAAATTTTAAAGAATGTTGCAAACTATATTATTGGTACTTGGCCTGACAAAAAGTTTCTGAATCCAGAGCTAAAAAGTTTCTGGGAAATAAGGTCAGAACTTTCAATTTGTAAGAATATTATAAAAAGAGGTGAACGTATTGTTCCACCTATGGGTGTAAGGAAAATTATAGTCCTGCAAGGCCATGAAGGTCATAGTGGCATGGTTAGAACCAAGCAACAGGTCAAACATTTATTTTGGTGGCCAGGAATGGATATGTTTATTGAAAGACTGGTTAGAAACTGCGTGGTATGTGCCAATTCAGATAAGTCTTTAGTTACCTTAAAACCAAACATGGGTGCGCATACTATTCCAAACAACCCTTGGGAAACAATTGCCATAGACATCATGGGTACTATTGGTTGCGAATCAAAGTATGTCATTGCAGCCATTGACATTTTTTCTAAGTGGCCAGTTATCAAAATTGTCAGTAAGGTAGACACTGATTCAGTGCTGTGTTTTTTAGACAAAGTCTTTATTGATGAAGGTCTACCTGTACGAGTTATTTCTGACAATGGTGTACAATTCAATTCAAAGAAAGCAAATGATTATTTTTCAAGGCTTGGGATTGTTCATTCTACTACCTCTTTATACAATCCTAGTGGAAATGGGGTGATAGAGAGGTTTAATAGGGTCCTAAAGGGCGCTATACAATTTACCGGCAATGATGATAAAAAATGGGAAGTTGATATTTTTAAAAAAGTATGGATGTACAGGACAACCATGAACTCAATGACTGGGTTTTCTCCTTTTGAGATCATGAGGGGAAGAATTCCAAGAACCAAAGTGAACCCTTTGTGGTTGGTGAAATCCACATCTTCAAATGTGGATTTGAGTTTAGTTAGGGAAAACCTTATTCGCACGCATTGCTCTAGTAAAAAGTACTTTGATGAAAAATGTGGTTCCAAAAAAGATCCGAAAGTAGAAGTTGGCATGATGGTGAAAGTAAAAAAACCATGGAAAGCCAAGAAGGGAGAAAGTTCATTTATGGGCCCTTTTGAAGTTTCAGAGGTTTTAAAAAACTCTGTGAGATTATCCAACAATAAGGTCTGGAACATGAGTAGAATTGCTATTCTCAAAGCTGACAAGGGTGTTTACTGCAAAGAATCTATTCCTGAACATCCTGATCTTTCATTTTTGGATGAGGATCTTAGTGAGGCTACAGTTCGTGATGGTACAGATGCTACACCTTGTTGCTCTAGTAGTTGTCATACCAATCAAGCTTCCACAGTATCCTCTGGTGCAAGTGGCAGTTTCGCTGGTCAAGAGGTTACTGTCCAACATGATGTTCCCTTACCCAAAAGAGCTACTAGGAAACCCAAGTGGCTAACAGACTTTGTTGCTTTTGTTACAGGAAAAGTGTAACTTTTTTTTTTTTTTCTCCTTTTCTTTGTTTTTTTTTTTTTTTCTCTCTCATAAGGAGGGAAGGTGTGTTGTATAGCTTGCGCACGAGTCAGCGCGAGTACATGCGTGGCGCGAGGTTTGCTCACGCATTTCTCCCGCATGGACTCGTGCCGACTCGTGCTAATGTTTTCATTTAACTTATCACCTCGAGCTTTGTTATTGTTTAACTCTGCATCACTCGTGACCATTTACAGTTCACTGTATGTATATGCTTGTTCTTAACTGTAATGTGTGTCAGTTACCACGGAGTCCCTGGAGACTTGGGCTGTATGCAGGAGTGCTTCTTTATATGGAATAAACTTGCTATTTCTTCAAATCATCTTTGGATATTTACTCTACATACAGTAGGAAGTGATACCCAAAAAGGCACGCACTTCTCTCTGTGTGGAAGGTACAGACATCTGTGAAATAGCATGAATGCGTTCTGGGGTCAATCGCCTTCCCTCCTTCGACAAGAGATGACCTAAATAGGTCACTTCTTGAATTGATGAAGACAATGATGCCTGTGGTGCGAGTAAATTGGGATAAGCTGGCCGCATGCAAGCAAAAGAAAGATGAAAGCGTCTCGGATTTCCTCACTCGCTTTGAAGACACGTTTATTGACCACATTGGTCAGGATTTGAGTGTAGAGGGTGGTCAGCGGTTATTTGTGGACAAGTTTGTATACAATTTGCTTCCCGAGTTATCAAATAAATAAAAGAGCTCTGAACGCGCATGGGCTGTCTCTTTTCCTGCTAAAATATTGGCTACTGCACAGTATTATGAGAATAGATATAAGGAGGAGAAGGAGAAGCAAGAGAAGAAAAACAGAGATTAAAAAACAAAGGTTCTTTTACAACAGGCGTATCCGCCTCGTTCGAATCAGCATCAGCAATCTTCCCAGTTCCAGCAGCCTCCACAGTTTCAGAGATTGTTGCAGAAGCCCGAGTATTATATTTCGCGACCTTCGTTATGTCCTAATCAATGTGCATATTGTAGGGAAGAAGGGCATTTCAAGAATAGTTGCCCGGTTTTATTACAGCGTAATGGTGGGATGTCTGCTCCCCGAGGTCGTGGTAATTATCAGACAGGATCTATAGGTAGAGGACGAGGTGCGTCCGCTCAGGAGCAGCGTTCTTTCCCTTCATCCACTTCGAATTATTTTGACCAACAGGCAGTTCCATCCACACAATATTACAATGATGATTATCAAGTTGAAAATAGGGTTGACGATTTTCAGATTGAATAGGACAGCCATGGACAAAGTAAGGGAGTTGTGTCGATTCCAGTCGATCAAAATTGGCCGTATGTCACTGTCAATACTATGGGTGTTTCAGAACCGTTTCTTTTGGATACTGGTGCGATGAGAAGTTCTATCATGCATTCTAAACTTCCTGGGGCACCTTTGTCTGGCTTAATGAATACCTCTGTGGGATTTTCTGGCGCCCCAGTCCGTAATCCGGTTTCTTGCCCCTTGCCTGTCTCGATTGGTCCTTTTGATTTGGAAGCTTCACTTATTCTGACAACTGGTTGTGGTGAGAATTTGCTGGGACAATTCTGTGTAATATCCAGCAGGATTTTTACGTGGGTCTGGAAGAGTGTTCTTAAGTGCCAACACTTCAGACCTTTTTCAGGGGTTCATGGACCCATATCTATACATCATCTGTGCCACTCTGTGTCACCCATACCAGTGTCTATACATCATCTGTGCCAGTCTGTGTCACCTATGTCAGTGTCTACACATCATGTGTTCCTGTCTGTATCACCCACACCAGTGTATATACATAATCTATGCCAGTCTGTGTCACCCATGCCAGTGTCTATACATCATCTGGGCCAGTCTGTGTCACCCATGCCAGTGTCTATACATCATATGTGCCAGCCTGTGTCTCCCATGCCAGTGTATATACAACATTTGTGCCAGTCTGTGCCTCCCATATCAGTGTCTATACATCATATGTGCCAGTCTGTGTCTCCCATGCCAGTGTCTATACAACATTTGTGCCAGTCTGTGCCTCCCATATCAGTGTCTATACATCAACTGTGCCAGACTTTGTCTCCTATGCCAGTGCCTATATATTATCTATGTCAGTATATGTCATACATGCCAGTGTCTACACATCACCCATGCCAGCCTGTCAACCATGCACGTGTGTGTAAATCATCTATGCCAGCCTGTCACCCATGCCAGTGTCTAGTCATCATCTGTGCCAGTCTGTGTCACCCATGCCAGTGTCTATACATCATCTGTGCCTGTCTGTGTCACCCATACCAGTGTCTATACATCATTTGTGCCAGTGTGTGTCACCCAAGCTAGTGTATGCACATCATCTGTGCCAGCCTTTCGCCCATGCCAGTGTTTATACATCATCTGTGTCACTCTGTGTCACCCACGCCAGTGTCTATGCATCATCTATGCCAGTCTGTGTCACCCATACCATTGTCTATACATCATCTGTCCCACTCTGTGTCACCCATACCAGTGTCTATACATCATCTGTGCCAGTCTGTGTCACCCATACCAGTGTCTATACATCATCTGTCCCACTCTGTGTCACCCATACCAGTGTCTATACATCATCTGCGTCAGTCTGTGTCACCCATGCCAGTGTCTATACATCATCTGTCCCACTCTGTGTCACCCATACCAGTGTCTATACATCATCTGGGCCAGTCTGTGTCACCCATGCCAGTGTCTATACATCATTTGTGCCAGTGTGTGTCACCAAAGCTAGTGTCTATACATCATCTCTGCCAGTCTGTGTCACCCATGGCAGTGTCTATACATTATTTGTGTCACCCATGCCAGTGTTTATACATCATCTGTGCCAGTCTGTGTCACCCATGCCAGTGTCTATACATCATCTGTGCCAGTCTGTGTCACCCATGCCATTGTCTAGACATCATCTGTGCCAGCCTGTCACCCATGCCAATGTCTATTCATAATTTGTGCAAGTGTGTGTCCCCCATGCTAGTGTCTATATAACACCTGTGCCAGTGTATGTCACTACTGCCCATGTCTATACATCATCTATGCCCGTTTGTATCTCCCACACCAGTTTCTAAACATCATCTGTCCCAGTTTGTTTCCCATACCAGTGTCTATACATCATCTATGCCAGTCTGTCTCCCATGCCAGTGTCTATACATCATCTGTGCCAATCTGTGTCTCCCATACCAGTGTCTATACATCATCTGTGCCAGTCTGTCTCCCATGCCAGTGTCTATACATCATCTGTGCCAATCTGTGTTTCCCATGCCAGTGTCTATACATCATCTGTACCAGTCTGTCTCCCATGCCAGTGTCTATACATCATCTGCGCCAGTCTGTGTCTCCCATGCCAGTGTCTATACATCATCTGTGCCAGTCTGTGTCACCCATGTCAGTCTCTATACATCATCTGTGCCAGTCTGTGTCACCCATGCCATTGTCTATACATCATCTGTGCCAGTCTGTCACCCATGCCAGTGTCTATACATCATCTATGCCAGTCTGTGTCACCCATGCCAGTGTCTATGCATCATCTGTGCCAGTCTGTGTCACACATGCCAGTGTGTTATACATCATCTGTGCCAGTCTGTGTCACCCATGTCAGTCTCTATACATCATCTGTGCCAGTCTGTGTCACCCATGTCAGTCTCTATACATCATCTGTGCCAGTCTGTGTCACCCATGCCATTGTCTATACATCATCTGTGCCAGTCTGTGTCACCCATGCCAGTGTCTATACATCATCTGTGCCAGCCTTTGTCACCCATGCCAGTGTCTATACTTCATCTGTGCCTGTCTGTGTCACCCATGCCAGTGTCTATACATCATCTGCGTCAGTCAGTGTCACCCATGCCAGTGTCTATGCATCATCTGTGCCAGTCTGTCACCCATGCCAGTGTCTATACATCATCTGTGCCAGTCTGTGTCTCCCATGCCAGTGTCTATACATCATCTGTGCCAGTCTGTGTCTCCCATGCCAGTGTCTATACATCATCTGTGCCAGTGAGAGTCTCCCATGCCAGTGTCTATACAATATTTGTGCCAGTCTATGCCTCCCATATCAGTTTCTATTCATCATCGGTGCCAATCTGTCACCCATACCAGTGTCTATACATCAAAGTGTGCCAGTCTGTGTCTCCTCAAAGCATTATTGCGCATGCTTCAACAAAGAACACAGGAACCGTCTTACTTGAATTCCTCGATACTCTTTCAAAGAAATTGAATTCTGAAATATCTTTTCAGCTACTGGAAGTGCGACACATAATTTCCCTAACTAAGTAAGCAGCACTTCTTTTAGGTACGTCTTCTCCTCCTCGCTACTCAGTTGAAGTGCGCCACACTACGGGCGTTCCACCTGCATCTCTGTGATTGGGCTCCAAGGCTAGTGTGCTAACCTGCTGACTCCGCACAAGAACTTTGGCCGTCATCTTAGAGTTAGAGTGTGATGGTACCTTAATAGTCCAGTACATTCTTTTGTTTCTTCCGCAAATTCCGGTTGAAACCACATGAATGGACTGCCTTTTTTGGTTACTAGATTTTGTGATTCTGACAGAGTGGAAGAGATGTGGCTCTGAGTGAAACTCAATTGGTTGACTCACACACTTCCACCAGAAGTGGTGAGCCAGGTGTGAGTGGAAGAGATGTGGATCTGAGTGTGGCTTCGAAGGCTCACTCACAGAAAAGGGTATCTCGGTACTTGGGCAGGTGTGTAGGTGTGTGGTCAGCAATCTGCTTATACGAAGAGCCAGGTTGTCAGTCTCTTGTGGGACTCAAGAAGTGAGGAGGGTGCTCTGATGTGTTAAGGGAGGCCACTTCATGTCTTGGGTGTGATGTAGGAGAAGGATCAACCTCCAGTTTTGCTTTTACAGATGCAGGTAATGTGTGCAAGTGAAAGTGAGGCAGAGCGTAGGTGTCTGGCGGGTTGGTGAAAGTGTATGCAGCTCTTCAGGTCTTATGCTCCAGTGTTCTGTAGGGCTTTTTTTTAGTCCATCAGAAGTTTGAATTGGCTGCGCTTCGGAACAGGGAGCCAGTGTGGCTTCTTGAGGTGCAGTGTGATGTGGGTGCAGCATAGGGGGTTCAGTATAAATCTTGCAGTGGATGTTCTGAATGATCTAGAGTCTTTGTAGGAGTTGTTTTGAGTTTCTGGAGTAGAGAGTGTTGCTGTAGTCCAGCCTGTTGGTGACAAGTGCTTTTGTGAGGGTCCATCTGGTATACTGAGGCAACCATTTGAACATCTTTCATAGCATGCACAGGATGTAGAAGTAGAAGGTGTACACTGCATTGACTTGAGCCGTCATGTTGAGCTTGTTGCCTAGCATGATCCCTAGATTTCTTACTTGGTGTGCAAGTGTTGGTCCTAGCTCTGACAACCACCAGGTGAAGTCCCATGGGGAGGTCTTGTTGCCACAAACCAGTACTTTTGTCTTCTTGGAGTTGAGCTGTAGGCAGTTGGTCGGCATTCCATCTGCTACCATGAGCATGCAGTTGGTCAAGTTGGCTCTGGTGGTGATTGTCTTGTCCATCATTGACAGCATGAGTTGATTGTCATCCGTGTTGGAGATGATGGTGATGTCTTGTGATGATGTTGACAAGCAGCGTTATTTATATATTGAAAAGGGTGATGGATGTTACCTGTGGGACTTTGCATACCAATGCTTTTGGTCTCTGATGTGAAGGGTCGTAGCCCTGAACCTCTGGGTTCCTCCATTGAGGAAGGAACAGATCCATTTAAAGGCTGATCTGTATTTGCCAATCTCCTTGAGTCTTCTGATGAGGGTGTTATGAGAGACAGTGTTGAAGGCCGCAAAGAGGTCCAGGATGATAATCGCTCTTTGTCTTAGCTCCAGGATGATACAAATGTCGGCGTGGCGGCAATGAGTGCGGTTTCAGTGGTGTGGTTCTTTCTGCATCCTGATTCCTGATTGTCTAGAAGACTGTGTAGGTCAAAGTGGGTTGCTCGTTGCTTGCTGATGGCTTTTCTATTACTTTTGCTGGATAGGGGAGCAGGGAGATGGGTCAGAAGTTGCTCAGGGGGTGTAGGTCGGCTTCTGGATTAGGGCGGTGATACGGGAAAGTGGCGGACATGTTGGAGGTGATGATATAGATTTGGGGGCTGCTGAATGGGGATCTTCCCAGGTTGTAGATGTGATGGGGCCAAGGGTCCTTTGGGCCCCCTGAATAGATGGTCCACATGAATTCTGCTGTATCGTTTCAGGTGAGAGTGGTCCTTTCTGTAAGGTGGGTTTCTTAGTTGGTGGTGGGTGGGATAGAAACTAGTTCTCAGGGGGTTGGAATGGTGTGCAAAGTTGTTGTAGAAATGTACCTAGGTGTATGTACAAGAGGTGTGGCTCTGAGTGAGGCTGTCAAGGCTCACTCACACACTTAGATCGGGAGTGAGCCAGGAGGGAGTAGAAGAGATGTGGCTCTGAGTGTGTCACCAAAATCTCACGCAGACATGCAGATTAAAATGAATAACATGATAGATGTAGGAATTAATTTGGGGAAGTGGGGCAAGGGGCATTCTTCCCGCAGCACCCTCGTAGACAGCTACTCGGACGGGATCATTGTTTAGAATGGGGAAGCATCGTGAAAGAAGAGTCACTCACACAATGACACCAGAAGTAGTGTCCCGATAGATGCAAAATGTTGTGCTCTGCATTCACTTGTGCTCAGGGACCCAAAAAATGTCAACGGTGCCTGCAAAGTGTCATCACTTCTTTTAACTATAATTAATGTTAATTACCTCCTCATACACCTTCTGCTTGAAATCCGCCGCCTCCTTTGAGATATCCTGATTCGGCTGGCCCCCTTTGGCCATTGCCAGAGCATGGTACAGGGAGTTGTCTCCAGACTTGGTTGGGATCACAGAACCATCAGGCGCTACCAAGTTGAACTGCCCCTTGTATAGACTTTCCTTTTCTGTGACACGATTGATGAGTGTGTTGGTCTTGTTTGAATCCCTGGAAAAGATAAATTCATGAGAACATTTCTGAACCAAACCTACTGTGTTTGAAACAAATGTATGCACAGCATGGGTGAACTTACACAAATCTACATGAGCAGCCAGCGTAGGAACTCAAACACCAGCGAAACAACTCACAAGGGATGACCTTACAGAAATGTACATGTGCAGTCAGCATAAGAACTCATACACCAGAGAAACATCTCACAAGGGATGACTTTACACGAATGTACATGTGCAGTCAGCATAAGAACTCAAACAATAGAGAAACATCTCACTAATGATGACCCTACACAAATGTACATGTGCAGCCAGCGTAAGAACTCAAACAACAGAGAAACATCTCACAAGGGACAACCTTACACAAATGTACATGAGCAGCCAGCGTAAGAATTCAAACACCAGAGAAACATCTCACAAGGGACGACCTTACACAAATTTACTTGAGCAGCCAGCGTAAGAATTCAAACACCAGAGAAACATCTCACAAGGGATGACTTTACAGGAACTTACATGTGCAGTCAGCATAAGAACTTGTGCACCAGAGAAACATCTCACAAGGGACGACCTTACACAAATGTACATGAGCAGTCAGCATAAGAACTCAAACACCAGAGAAACATCTCACAAGGAACGACCTTACATGAATGTACATGAGCAGTCAGCGTAAGAACTCATGCACCAGAGAAACATCTCACAAGGGACGAGCTTACATTAATGTGCATGTGCAGTCAGCATAAGAACTCATGCACCAGAGTAACATCTCACAAGGGACGACCTTGCACAAATGTACATGAGCAGTCAGCGTCAGAACTCAAACACCAGAGAAACATCTCACAAGGGATGACCTTACACGAATGTATATAAGCAGTCAGCGTAAGAACTCATGCACCAGAGAAACATCTCACAAGGGGCGCCCTTACACAAATGTACATATGCAGTCAGCGTAACAACTCATGCACCAGAGAAACATCTCACAAGGGATGACCTTGCACGAATGTACATGTGCAGTCAGCGTAAGAACTCAAACATGATCACAGGGGGTACACACCGTACCCCGCGATCATGGGGTGTTCGGACCATACGGTGTGTATGTGATTGTGTGTTTTTCCGTACAAATCGCCCTTACCTGATGTGGACCGTACGAATCGCATCCTCATACCCCGGTCCAGATAGTACTCATCGGGTCATACGGCATGTTTACGATTCGTACGGAGAGGGCTCCGGATACAAATCGTACGGACGTTTTTTTTCTAGGATCAGAATCAACCCCATAATGTGAAAATAAATTAAACATACATGTATAAATTAATATATAAACTTACTCCACATATTGCAGCAGTAGTGAAAGCGTTGGATAGCGTAGGGGTAGAAGTTACTATTCCCACTCCAGTGAGTGCAACAGTAGGTAAAACTTCGGATAGCATAGGGGTAAAAGTTACTATTCCAACTCCAGTGAGTGCAACAGTAGGGAAAGCTTAGGATAGCGTAAGGGGTAAAATTACTATTCCCACTCCAGTGAGTACAACAGTAGGGAAAGCGTTGGATAGCGTAGGGGCAAAAATTACTATTCCCACTTCAGTGAGTACAACAGTAGGGAAAGCGTTGGACAGCGTAGGGCCAAAAATTACTATTCCCACTCCAGTGAGTGCAACAGTAGGGATAGCATTGGATAGCGCATGGGTTAAAATTACTATTCCCACTCCAATGAGTGCCACAGTATGGAAAGCAGTGGATAACGTAGTTGTTAAAAATAATATACTTATAAATCAAATAAATATTGTAATTAAATAATGATTTATTAATAAATTAACAATAAATAAAATAAAAACTACAAATAAATCGAAATTAATAATTGCTTTTAATAATATTAAATACTTCCCACCCTACTCCTCAATAAACACACAACACACTCCACATAACATTTCACACAATTAATTTAATTTCCAATTAATCAATTAATAACAATTAATTTACATGTAAAAATTAATTATAAATACACTAATTATCAATACCAATAAATAATATTTAATAAAATGAATAACCAATTAATAATTAATCAACAAAAATATTAATTATCAATACCCATTTTTAAAATAGTTACTTAATTACAATTAAATTACTTCCCACCCTTTTACCCTATGTATCCACAACCCACTCCAAAAATACAATATTACAAATAATATAATTATCAATTAATAAAAAGTAATTCATAATTAATAATAAATTACCAATAATTTAATTATTAATACCAATAATTAAAAAGGAATAATTTTTTAATTAAAATAAAATTAATTCCCACCCTATTCCCCTATAAACCCACATCCTGCTACGTAATTAAAACACAAAATGTAATTACAAATAATTAATCATTTCTTAAAATTAATATTTAATTTACTTTAATTAAATTACTTCCCACCCTATTCCCCTATAAACCCACAACCCACTCCAATAATAAATAATACAAATAATATTCTCATCAATTATAAAAAATTAATTACCAATGAATAATTATTTAACAATACTTTAACTAATAACATTAATAATTACTCAAAATGTTATTACTTCCAACCCTATTCCCCTATAAACACACATCCTGCTTCTGAACTAAAACACAAAATGTTTTTAAAAATAATTAATAATTCCTAAAAATTATTATTTAATTTGCTATAATTAAATTACTTCCCACCCTAATCCTCCATCAACCCACAACCCGTTATGGTACTAATACGCATAATTTACTAATTTCTAAAACATTTATAGATTTACTTAAAAAAACAGTAAACTACTTAGCAAAAAAGATAGAACACATACATATAAAATACACACTAAAATACATAACACTAATATAAATATCGATATTATTAACATCGATAACTTTACTATCGATATTACTAACTTCGATATTTGCAACATCGATATTTCTTACCTTCAATTCTATATTCTGGTAGTCAATATTCTTGATATCGATATTCTGTCCCTACGATATTTAAAACTCAATATTAATGTACTTCGATATTAAAAAATGAATATTTTGTCTGTTCAAAAATTGTTTGGGGCTGATGCTGGTTGAAAATTCTAACTTACACAATTAACATACATATAGTGCCCTAGTACTGTGCTGTTAGCTTCTGGAAAGCCAGGGTAATTTTCACCTTTCGCCAGGTCTTAACCTTTAAATATTTATAAGTCACTCCTAAGGTAGGTTTAAACACCCGGAGCACATGGCACTCGGCATTTAAAGAGCAGGATAGGGTCTTAGGGCCAAATTTAGATCTCGACAGATGGGTTACTCAGTCACATGGTGACTGATATCCCATCCTCTCACATATAAATTCTACAGAATATAATGGATTTATGTTTGGAAGGATGGGATATCTGTCGCCCTTGTGATGGAGTAACCAATCTGTCACGATCTAAACCAGGCCAGGATATCCATCACCCTTGTGGAGAAGCGTGGCTCAGTGGTTAGAGGCGGCAGACCCGGAAGCTGAGATCGGCCGTGGACCAGGGTTCGATTCCCCGCCTCGGCGGGTCTCGGGCTCAAAATTCCACGGATTCGACAATTCACGCTCCGGTGCCTACTCGACTCACGGGGTTACACTCTGCGACTCTGGGCAATAGCTTGCTTAATCTCCACTACGGCCCCTCGCGGTGGGATGCCTGGCTTTCACCTTGTGGATACCCGGTCGGGGTATCTCACAGAGGAATACCAGGACGTGTTCCCTAAGCAAGCGCCTTCAGACCCCTGGGTTAAAGTGTTGCGCTATATAAATCGAAACACATTTACATTTACATTTACCCTTATGATGGAGTAACCTGTCAGCCGAGATCTAAACCAAGCTGGGATATCCGTCACCCTTATGACGGAGTAACCTGTCAGCCGAGATATACACCAAGCTGGGATATCCGTCACCCTTATGATGGAGTAACCTGTCAGCCCAGATCTAAACCAAGCTGGGATATCTGTCACCCTTATGACGGAGAAACCCGTCAACTAAGATCTAAACCAGGCCCTTCTTTTTAAATGTTCTGCCAGTGATTCTCAATTTCTGGTCATTCTTCACATTGGCACGGGTCACTCTCCCATAGAAGTTCCCTGTGGGTCATTATAACACCGTATGCATAACTTTAGTATGGGAATATCCAATCCAAACTAGTAGTAATGAAAATGCTATCTAATGATCAAGCCTGATTTAACATTCATTTTTTGGAAATAGCACTTTTAGAAAGTTGTCAATTTCTCCCAGAGGTGTCATGTTGTAAAGACCTGCGCCAGAAGGAGGCGTTCCATCACTGGGGGGGGGGCGTTCCGGAGCAGGAACGCCTCCCAAAAGTGGCTGAGTGAATTTCACTCAGTCACTTTTGGGCCCATGCTGCGTCAAATCCCTGCGCCTGCTTGAAGCAGGCGTAAGGATTGACGCAGCATGTTAGGCATAGGGCACCCCCGAGCCAACACCAGCAATGCGCCGCTTTTACGGCAGCAGATGCGTGACGCATCTCTACTGTTTTTAACCCATGGTGCGACGCATTGTAAATGTGGCGCATCCATGGTGGCACAGCCGTGACACACAACAACTGGTGCATCCCTGCTGATACGCAGGGATACGCCAGTTATTGTAAATCTGCCCCACAGTGGTTAAAGCCATAAAAACATGACGCATGTTCGACACTTCACCCTTTGAAGACACCGGATCTTAAAGACAGGCCTGACTGGATAGCGGGTTTCTTCCTCTTCCTAGGTTTCTATTGAAGACGGGGCCAGGGGTCACCTCACCAGGAGGGGCCAGGGGTCACCTCACTAGGTGGGGCCGGGGTCACCTCTCATGGATGGGCCAGGGGTCACCTCTCAAGGGGGGGCGCCTCGGGATCGCTGGTCTCCAGCAGCAGCTGCAGTGTGTTCGCCTTGAGAGGTAAAGTGTGACCTGCCCGCGCCTGTCAGGAACAGTGAAGGTTCATCCCGAGCTCGTCGGATCCCCAGCTCATGAAAGTGCTTCATATGGAGCTCCCTCCAAAGACGGCCTGACTGATTGATCTGCAGGCCCCTGGTGTAAGATCAGGGGCCCGGGCCCACCCACGGCGTGTGAATGGGTGAGTCCATCTCTGTGCAGAGATCATGTTTAAAGAGCCCCTTCACTTCACAACAAAAGGGAGGGGGGAGGCATGTATGGGATTTAGTGCCAATATCGGCCTACTCACCAGCCCCCCGCAGCAACATGCATGTATCGTAAATAAGTAGACAAGACAACTTTTTGTTGAGAAAAAAGTTGCTATAGGTTTATTAGCATATACATATGCCAACATGGTGGGATATCTTACAGACGATCCAAATGCAAGCCACCCCTCGCGGCATACCATCTGATAGGCCAACTTTCATTGTGGCCTTTGCCAATCGGTGCTTAGCGGTTGTGGTGAGGGGATAGTCACTGCCACTTCCAGTGAACCATTGGTCCACCCTCTTGCTCACGCCCCCCCCCTACGAGGGGCGGAGCGCTCAAGCGACCCCCGGTTGTATAGGTTTCCAACTGCCCGTAGGACAGCCTTCGCACCCCAAGTCCACCGCACAGACTTTCTGGGGATATTAGGCCTCAGTATCCTTTGTGCTCCTGAAGAGGGTACCCCTGAGTACCTTTCCACCTCTGGATCGCCCTGTAACTCTGCCTGCAACACAAATAAAAAAGGATTAGCACATCTATCCCTCCCACCCTGAAGCACCGGGTAAGCAGTAGGAAGGGGAAAGGCGTCAGGGTGAGGGGATAAAGAGGCCACCAGGTGGGTGGGGGAGGAAAATATACCTCTCACTGCCTCCCACCACAGCCGGAAGTGACGTCCAGGACCCTTTAGGGTCGAGGAACACTGGGCTGCCCCGTGTGCCATCTTGTGGCACTAAGGGGGCTGCCCTCTTATGAGTGTCCCCTGCAGGGACGTGTCAGTCGGCCCGCATAGTGCCAATATCAGCCCACTCACCAGCCCCCCCTGCAGCAACATGCATGTATCGCAAATAAGCTGACAAGAGAATTTTTTGTTGGGATAACGTCGCTGCATGTTTATTAGCATATACATATGCCAACATGGTGGGTTATCGCCAGGGCACAAGTCCTAAATAAAGAAGTGGGGGGACACTCAGAGACAGGATGTGACGTCACGACAGGAAGAGACGTCACGAAAGGTAAAAAACAGAAATACAGTAATAATCACGTTTCAGTGGGCCCGGCCCCGGTGCAACTGCACCAGTAGCAGTTCACCCCTGGGTATATGGAGGTGAATGAAGTCACAGGAAGAGAGGAGTGAGGGGATGAGAAATGGGGAAAGGATGCGTGCCTTGTTGTTAAGAAAGTGTGAAGGCTCAAAGGGAGTGGGGTCGTCAGCAGGTCACGAACAGAGCACAGGGGGAGCATCTGTGAGAGGGGAAAGTGGGGCACAGACTTCAGGAGAGGGAGCATGAGATGGGTAGCAAGTGAGTGGACAGGGGAGGTGATGGGAGGGGTGGAGAGAGGAGGAAGCAGGATGCGAGGAGTACGTCAAGGTTCGGAGATCGGCAGTGCCCGGTCTGGTAAGTAACACCATCATTGTCCAGTCCAGCTTTTGGTCAGGGGGGACAGCGTCCACCCTGTAAGATACGTTAAAATAAGTGGGGGGACGCCGTCCACCCGCGTGGTACCCCGACTCGAGCCCTGGTTATCGCACAGACAATCCAAAGGCAAGCCACACCTCGCGGCCTACCACCTGATGGGCCAACTTGCATCATGGCCTTAGCCAATCGGTGCTTAGCGATTGTGGTGAGGGGATAGCCACTCCCACTTCCGGTGAACAATCGATCCACCCTCTTGCTCACGCCCCCGCCTGCGAGGGGCAGAGTGTTCAAGCGACCCCTGGTTATACAGGTTTCCAACCGCCCATAGGACAGACGGGGCGCCGTCGCACCCCAGGGTCCACGGCACAGACTTCTTGGGGATATTAGGCCTCAGCACCCTTTGTGCTCCTGAAGAGGGTACCCCTGAGTACCTTTCTGCCTCTGGATGGCCCTGTAACTTCGCCACATCCCTGGGTGTGGCGACCATCGCAGCCAGGGCCCCCCACAAAGGCCGGCATTCCACCTTACTATTCCCTACTTGCTATTACTAGGGCCTCCTCCCTCTCCAGCAAAAGACAGGTCCATGCTCAAAGTAGACCGCTGTCCCCATCGGCCTGCAACACCCTGTGAATTTGTCATGTAGCACTCATGTCTTAATAATGCCAAAACTCTGCTCAATAAATTTACAAATAGCGCAGATGAACCTCCTGCGTGCTAGCTGCCTCACTTCCCCCCAACAGAGCTCCATGCCATGGGAGCAAAGGGTGTGAAATCAACCACTAAAGTTCACCTGTCCGAAAAGAGTGGTCAATTGCCTTTTGTGGACTTCTTCTAGGGTGCAGCTTCCCCCCTTGCCCAGACAAGTTCACAGTACTTTTCTATTGCTCCCTGGCAAACATAGCATGGTGTCACCACATGAATGAGTGAATGAGTTTGTGTGCCTGATATAGACACTGAATCTTTTGTGAAGGCCAACTTACGCAGCCTAACCTGATTGCTGAACCTCCGACCGGGCACCATTGCCCGGTTCCTGCTAACACCTGTGTGTGCCTTGATCTTCCATCAGGATGGTGTCGGACTACCAGGTTCTGTGCCACCTGCTTCGCCTTTGGAGGCTCCGCTGGGACCCTTTTGTATCCCTGCAAATGCTGTGACACACACTAGAACCTTAAATGCCCTTCCCCGTCTCTCAAAGACATCTGAGAGCCTGCTGCCCCTCGCAGCTTTGGTGAATGGCATTGGGCCCAGCACACCCAGTCAGTGTTTGTAACATATATCTTCTTTAGAGTTACCAGATAGTGTGAGTGGCTAGCCCTGTGCTGTCAAAGCATGTCACTGGCCGGTTCCACCTTTTGGTGACTATCTTGCCAAGGGATATGTGACATATGCCTGGGTGTCCCAGTGTACCTATCTAGGTAAGAGGGGAACTACAAGACGAATATTTGCCCCTTCTTGAGCAGTGGGAATGCCATCAGGTCTTTTGACTGTCTAGGATGATCTTGAGGATCCATCTCTTGGTGCATGCTTGCCCTCATAACATATTCATTAATTGGACAGCCCACTTCCTGGCCGCAAGCTTCTCCATCATGCGTATAAGGCCAATTCGAGCTTTGCTTAGGCAACATCCCTTTAACACTGTGTAGAGGATCTCCTCATGTTTGTCACTTGTACCAATCGTCCCCTTTCCCTGTCCTTCGTTGGACCCTATGAAGCTTAAACAAGCAGCCTATACAACTGTGTATACATGTAGTGCAGCTAGGGGAACTATTACTTCCTCACTTTTACTTCCTGGCCTGTGAAACTGCAAAAGGAAACCCTACTTTGGTATCTGAAAAGCCACCAAATAAAATACTGTCTAGGTAACAGCCTACCCGTGGACTTAGCCAAGGGCCCTCCAAGTGTGTCAACCCTAGTTGTTGAATTTTGACTGTTAAATTTATCCTGCCACCTCGGGACCCTTCAAGTAAAATCAGCCAACCAAGTGCCTACTTGGCCACAAACACACCAACCTGTGTCCAGGGAAGTGGAGCCAAATAGAGGCTTTGTTGTATCAGCCAGACCTGGCGCGGGGCCAGACTTGAATGGTCTTAGTGGGGTCAGACTGTAGGAGGTATGTGCAGCTAGAGCAGGCCCAAGATCAGTGCAAATTGCTCACACCTCACCTTGGTGCCAATGGGCCTGCGTATAAGAAACTGGTGATTCATTGATCCGACTGAAGAGAATGTCACAGCATGGGCCAGATTATAGGAGGGATAAGTGTGGCTTATGCAGGCCCAACTAATTAACAGGGCTACCCAGCGTGCTCAGGCAATGTGCTGAAGATTGCCATGTAGTTCCCAACTATACCATTGCCTCACTATAATTACTACAAAAGGAGCACCACTTCCACAACCAGCGCATCTGCTGGCTTAGTCCATGCTTCTTAGTTGCATCAAATTAAGAAGCTACCAAGCACCAGGATCCGAGCCCCTCACTTGTGCACCAGTTGCTGTAGAAAAGAACATAGTCCCTTAGTGCACATGGGCTGCAAGATATGCCCAGACACATCAAATGTGTAAAAGAAAACAGGTATCAATTTTGTCACAGGGCATGCATGATTTGCCCACAGTCTCCCACTGTTTACCGACAGAACACCGCCAATTATTGTCCAGTAAATCAACCAATGGTCCATGTTCATCCGATTTTTCACAAGAGAATCATCCAATTATTGTACAGGAGCTACCTGCTCAGTTTGGATTCCCCAGTTGCCTATGAATGTAATACTTCCCTGGGGTGTAACCTGTGCACCCCACTACAGGGACAGTCCTGACACCTGGGGTGGACCTGGGTGTCCCAGACCCTAGCACACTGCCCGAACTTATACCTGTTGATAGTTCAGGTGGACCCCCAAGTGAGTAGGGCTGTTCTCCAGCGCGGTTCCTGCATTTGAGACATTAAACATCCATAAGAAGCCCTGCCCCCCTCCGGATAACAATATGGATTCTCTGCAAAGAGACAGGGCTCTCAATGCCCCCCCCACACCCCCGAGGGTGAGCTAGTTTGTCAGTTCGAGAACTCGTTTGCCTACAGTACATTCTCGTAAGGAGGGGGTGGGGCACATGCTTGCGTACCTCCAGCGTCTGATGCAGAAGTGTAGTGTTTTGAAACTACGTCAATTATTCACATGCTAAGTCTGATAATGGCTATTGCACTTTGGAGTGTGTGAAATAGAGTCACTTCTTAACTTGTCCCTTACTATTCATCTCAGAAACACCTCTTCCTCCCAGGCCTTCAAAACTGACCTCCAAGTTCTCCTCCTTCAAAGACACCTCCCAATTTAATTCATGCCCTCTTTATCTGACGGAATACCTTTTAAATATAATATTCTATTCTCCTTGACTATGGAAGTGTCCGCCCGGAGTGTTCTTGTGGCTAAGAGTCTGCCATTTATGAAGTATTATCCTTCTCCCTGTGTTTGGTACTCTCTTGTAACAAGCACACGTCACTTTTCTCTTGTAACACACTGATTGCTACCTCTTACATTGCGCTTGGTTCTGGTACATGCACACGTGTCACCATTGCCTGTGTTTGAGTGTCCTCCATTAAATGCGGTATATACCTCTACTCTTACATTGTACGCTTTTGTAACTTGCACACATTTTGCCTCTCCTCCTGTAATGCACCGTTTGCTACCTCTTGCATATTTTGATCAGAGTCAAATTGTCCATCGGGCTAGTCCAAGGGTGAACAAATAACTCTGAAAACCACTCAATGAAGGAAAAGCTCTACACGGTCACCGTTGGTTGGCCAATAAATCCCACACCAAGCTCTCTCCCCGTGCTGTGATTACAATTATTGCATATTCCTGGAGGTAGCTTTGACACCTACACCCCTAAGTCAAGTCAAGTCAAGTCAAAGAATTTGTATAGCGCACTACATACCCAGAGGGTTTCAAGGCGCTTAGGAGGGAAGGAGGATTACTTGTCAAATATCCACGTTTTAAGTTGCTTTCTGAATGCTAGGTGGTTCTGGGTAAGGCGAAGGTAAGCGGGGAGTGAGTTCCATGTTTTAGCAGCCAGGTATGAAAAGGATCTGCCTCCCATGGTGGTCTTGTTGATGCGAGGTACAGTGGCGAGGGCTTGGCTGGAAGAACGTAGTTGGCGGGAGGGGGTGTAGAAGGACAGTCGTGAGTTGAGGCAATCTGGTCCGATGTCGTAGAGTGATTTGTGTGCGTGGGTAAGCAGTCGGAAAGTGATCCTCTTATTGATGGGTAGCCAGTGGAGGTCTTTAAGGTGCCCAGAGATGTGTTCGTTGCGTGGGATGTCTAATATGAGCCTGGCTGAGGCGTTTTGGATTCGTTGGAGTTTCTTCTGGAGTTTTGCGGTAGTACCTGCGTAGAGGGTGTTTCCGTAGTCCAATCGGCTCGTGACCAGAGCGTGGGTGACTGTTTTCCTTGTTTCGGAGGGGATCCAGCGAAATGTTTTTCTGAGCATGCGAAGAATGTTGAAGCAGGAAGAGGATACGGCGCTGACTTGTCTGTTCATTGAGAGTGAAGAATCCAGGATGACGCCTAGGTTCCGTGCGTGGTCTGTCGGGATGGGTGCTTTTCCGAGGGCTTCCGGCCACCAGGAGTCGTCCCATGCAGAGGGGGATGTACCTAAGATGAGGACTTCTGTTTTGTCTGAGTTCAGTTTCAGACGGCTTTGTTTCATCCATTCGGCAACTTCTTTTATTCCTTTGTGTAGGTTAGTTTTGGCGGTGCTGGGGTCGTTGGTGAGAGAGAGGATCAGTTGAGTGTCGTCCGCGTAAGAGATGATGTTGAGGTTGTGTTGGCGTGCGATGGCCGCGAGGGGGCTCATGTAAACGTTGAAGAGGGTGGGACTGAGTGAGGATCCTTGTGGTACGCCGCAGATGACTTCAGAGGCCTCGGACTTGAATGGTGGAAGGCGGACTCTCTGGGTTCTTCCGGTGAGGAACGAGGTGATCCATTCAAGAGCTTTTCCTTGGATTCCGATGTTATTGAGGCGTTGTAAAAGGGTGCTGTGGCAGACTGTGTCGAAAGCTGCAGAGAGGTCAAGGAGGATGAGGGCGACTGTGTCTCCATTGTCCAGTAGAGTTCGAATGTCGTCTGTTGCTGCGATGAGGGCGGTCTCAGTGCTGTGTTTTGCTCGGAAGCCAGATTGTGAGGGGTCGAGGGATTTATTGGCTTCGAGGAAGGCTGCGAGCTGGTTGTTGACAGCTTTCTCGATGACTTTGGCCGGGAATGGAAGAAGCGAGATGGGGCGGTAATTTTTGAGTTCGGTGGGGTCCGCTGTTGGTTTTTTCAGAAGGGCGGTGAGTTCAGCGTGTTTCCAGTCTTCCGGGAAGGTGGCGGAGTGGAAGGAGCAGTTGATGACGTCTCGGAGGTGCGGTGCTATGACGGAGTCTGCTTTGTTGAAGATGTGGTGAGGACATGGGTCTGTGGGGGATCCTGAGTGGATGGAATTCATCAGGCGGATGGTGTCCTCAGTGGAGATTGAGTTCCAGTCGTTAAGGGTGTTCACGGGGGGAAGATGATCAGCAGATGGTAGGGTGGGTTGGTTTCCGGGTTGGTTGTCAAAGCTGTTGTGAATGTCTGCAATCTTGTTGTGGAAAAATGAGGCTAGGGAGTCGCAGAGGGTTTGAGAGGGGGTGATGTCGTTGGAGTTGGCCGAGGGATTGGAAAATTCCTTGACGATGTTGAAAAGTTCTTTGCTGTTGTGGGCGTTGTTGTCAAGTCGATCCTTGAATGCTGTTTTCTTGGCTTTTCGGATCAGTTGGTGGTGAGTGCGGGTGGCGCTTTTGAAGGCGTCCTTGGTGCTAGTGGTTGGGTCTTTTTTCCAGGCCTTTTCAAGGGAGCGGCAGAGTTTCTTGGACTTCTTGAGATCATCGTTGAACCATGAGGTCTTCTTGCTGCCAGGTTTGCTTTGACGTTTTTTCAGAGGTGCTAAGGTGTCGGCGGTGTTGGATAACCATAGGGTGAGGTTGGCGGCGGCTTCGTTAGCGTTAGAAGAGAGGGCTGGGGAGTTTCGAAGGAGCGATGCAGAGATTTGGTCCGTGGTGATTTTGTGGTTGTGACCCTGCTGGAAGTTGAATCTGTGACATGAGGTCAAACATGGGCCCCCATTTGTGGATGCATTAATACACTAATACATCCTGCCCGGTGACGAAACCAGCCATTAAAGAAAGTAATTAGAATATAAGTGCGCACTTTGACAACTATGTAACTTCCCCATGCATTAACTTGTAGCCAAAAGGAAGCAGTGAGTTCCCCAACATTACTGAAGTTATAATCCTCACATATGTGGTCCGTTGGGGGATTCACGTCATATGGTCGTTATGAACCCTCGTGCACTACCGTGATTACCCCTCACACAGGATTCCTTACTAGGCCCACCCCGGAGTTAATGCAGTGCCCCGACGTAACCAACGCAGAAGGATAGAGTGATCGCTGCATCAAAAGATGCATGACACATGCCTGCAACGCAAAGGGACCAAGTGACAATCACAACCATCTGCGACTCGCAGAGCCCGCGGTAAACGTGGACACCACCCTTCAATCCCCGCTTGGTGTTCGTGGCTACCAACCATTGCCCAGCTGGTGCTGCATGTCCGCTGCAGGATCGCGCTGCTGAGGAAACATCATCGACGAGCGGCTCCCCAGCAGGTCAGCACTCCCCCACACACGCAACAATGGGCAGGGTGGGGGGGAACACGGGAGATGCATCTAGACATGCTGCTCATACCACCATTGCTTCAAAAGCCAGCTTCGCCCCCGCGATGCCCATACTCTGATCCCACAGAATCTGTAAACTCGCCTCAAAACAATGGCAGAGAACAGAGGGGCGCGGGGCACAAATGTCTAAACACCAGAGTCAGATGAACAGAGAAGACCTGCCGGGGAGAACCCTCGCATGTGAGATCCAGGAAATGCACTAGCCTCGCAGGCCGTGCTGTCGAGGGAACAAAACGGCACCGCTGGCCGCACGCATCCTCCATAAGTGCGGTGTGGACCCTGTCGCCCCCTGGACCTGGCACGAACCCCGAACTAAGCGTGTTGAAACTAGATATGAACCATATCTTCTGGTCCAATCGGAGTAGGCGGGCTCCAAAAACCACCTAAGGACTCCCCACCAGGCAGTACAACCGAAGCGAGCTCCCACTCCGGGCAGCGGGACTGTCCCCCGATGACAGAAGTGAACGGGACCATCCCCTGTCTACAACCACAGTTGGGGATCCATAACCCCATGAGCCTGTGAAACCTACTGGGCCCATGCTGTCTTTCTGGCCTTAATCTAAAACAGTCGTCAATGACTGCCTTGAAACCACACTATTTGTGGTCCTCAACCCTGGAAACAACGCGCAATAGGCCAATGAGCCAATCATTCCATCCAGGAGGTTCCCGCGCACGGTATTCATGCCGAAAATGTCTAAGTCTGCCGGACGCTGCAGCTGTGTGTTATTTATATATCGTTGAACCCTAAAACATGTCGTCTGAAATCATATAATTACCACAAAGCCAACTGCTTATAAAACTAATCAACACCACACCATTAGCAGAAAACAGAAGGTGTGCGTCATAAGCCCGAACAATCTTGGTATGCATTATTTCATAGTTCCTTCGTGATTCAACACTTCAACCTTTTATTATGCAGTTGGTTGCACTCGGCCTCTGTATAAGCGGAATACACCTTTGGAAATTACATGGCATTATAGAATGTCAATAATTGAATATAGACTGGTAAACTTGAAGCGAAGCGACTCTTTCCTGACCGTTGCTCACAATCTCTCTTGACTACGAGAGAAAAGGTAGAGTTGCCTGAGAAGGGAATCTAACTCCCGGCCTCTCTCATTATCTGGCCTGCAGACCTTACGCTCACATGACTTTTCTGAGGCACATGGGGGGCCAAGGTGGGGGGAGGGCCTGTGTTGAAGATCCCAGCAGGTGCGTGGCCAAGAAACCCCCTCAACAGCCTCTCGATGCATGACCTTGTGCGCAAAACTTAAAATCCGCCCATCTGTAAACGCATTGCTCATAAATTATCAACGACCTCCCTGGCGAGAAAATCTTTAATTACTTAATCTCTTTCCAAACCTAGCGCGATCCCAGTCGGGCCTCCGCTGAGACCAGCCAACACCAATCTCCCCACCGCCAGACCACAAGGTCCAACAACCGGACCCTGCAACCCTTTATAGTGAACCAAAGTAGTGGCCGAAGTAATGGCCGCCCGCTACCTCCAGTAGTTTTCTCTCAGAGTCACGAAACCTTGTGATTCTGCACAAGATCGGGGTAACTCCTAAACCCCCCCTATAAGGCATCACAAATCCTGCAATGGCCGGATAGCGCCTTCCCCACGAGGTTTCTAGAAGGGGGGGCTAACAGACGTGTCCCCTTCCTTGCAGCTCCCTCCGGCGACGGCGTGAATCTCCGCGTGAGGAAAGACTGCGCTCAAACATAAAGAACACTTTGGTTCACTCCTGATGCAACCTCTGCACACCCGTCTCTAAAGCAAGTGAAAAGTTAATAACTCATATTAACCCATATTACTAGCACAGTAGAAACCTCTGCTCATGAAATCCCCAAAGTACTGTCTGCACCTTCACAACGAAACGAGTACAAAACGCGCTCGTTCATTGAGGCAAGTCGCATATCACCATCCATGGCCTCTCTGTGGAATCCAGCACCAGTGCACACTCCAATAATAGGCTGGCCCACACTAACGGCCCCAATTGCCCCCGCAATTACCGAGGCCGTGCACCGGAGTACCTCCCAGGGTGCAGGGTGGGGGCAAACCGCACTCGACCCGAGGCTTCGCCTCTGTACCCCCACTGTCCCCTCGCCTGAAACGGCATGAAAACACAAACCATCAACAAACTGACTCACTGCAAGAGAAGCCAAGCCTGAGCCTGGCGTAAAAAACAGCACACCGACGCAAGACCAGGCCTCAGGCCTGCGCGACCAGGGGACACCCAAACGGCGTCAGGGTGAGGGGACAAAGAGGCCCCAGGTGGGAGAGGGAGGAATATATACCTCTCCCCGCCTCCCACCACGGCCGGAAGAGATGTCCAGGACCCTTTAGAGTCGTAAACACTGGGCTGCCCCGCGTGCCATCTTGTCATGGGCGTCCACAGGGGGGGGGGGCAAGGAGGGGCACTTGCCCCCCCCCCTGGAGCAACCCTCCTTGCCCCCCCTGCGGACGCCCATAAAAAACGGTTCTCACTCTCTTTCCTCTCCTTTCTTTTATTTGCTTCCCTCTGAAATGGATCCAAAAAAGAAAGACGCTTTTGCTGGAAATGTCATATTTTTCTGACATTTTAATTCCAAAGTGCAGCATTGGGAATAAAAAGCTAAAAACATGACAAATAGATAAATAACTAAAGAAAGTAAGACAGAGTGGTAGCAAACTGGCCAAACTGATTGTATTCACACTGAAACACAGTAGCGCCACTTTTAAAAAGTTTGCCAGTGAAGCGCTATTTTTGTATTCTTGTCTTTGTTTTCCCTGGAATTTGAACTAGTGCACCAATCCTGGAGGTACTGCAATCTGTGGATTGGAAAACAAAATGTGTGCTGGGGCTCTGCGTCCAGGGATGTGGTCTTTTTACCATACTGCTCACATTTAGTAAGGATATAAGCAATGGCCAATAAAATGGGTCCAATCAGGACCCTGTTTCCTGTCCTTAACTTTTCAGGCAAAAACACTCACTGATTTCTGAATATTGAGTGTAAAAGCATGAAGGTAACCATGTTGTTCCTGCTTATATTTCCCATGGTTTGCTAAATTTTGCATTCCCTATAAGTGTTTGCTTTTTCCAGGATGTTGTTACTTTTTTTTTTGTAGGCCGCATATTGCTCTTATCCAGTGCGTAATTTAAATTGAGCCGTATCCAGGTGTTTATAGCGGGCAACAATTGGATTGTAGTTGAAGACAGTGGGAGTTTTTCTCAGTGGGGCAGTACGGTGTTCAGCGTTGGAGAGGATGTGGCACTATGGTCAGAGCTGCTGAATTCAGAACTGGGAACCAGGTTCAGCCTTAATAACCAGTCCACCAGACCACTCTCCTGCGAGAGCACAATCACATGCTAGACCTTAGAAGGCTTCGCAACACCTTAGAAGCCCTGGTGTCTTCGCACCAGCAGGTGGACCCTAGCATGACAAGGGTAGGTTAACCTTCAAGGCTTGTCCACCACAATCTATACTGAAGTTCACCTCCAGTCTTGCGGGCAGGCCTATGAAGCAGCACACCCTAGAACAACAGTCACTGAGGTCACAGGACCCTTGAGAAGGGCCAGCTCTAGGGCGGTGCAACCAGTGTGACTGCACCGGGTGCTGACTTTGCAAGTATATTATGGTTTAAAAAACGCTTACTGCCTCCTTCCCGGCCTCCAGCAATTTTCGGCAACAATAAAAATGTCATGATGACTCAGGTGATTACTGTTCTTCCTACAGAGAGATCACAATTGTGTCTAGTGGAAGTTTTGACTCATGGAAAGGTAGTTCAGAGGGTTAATGTACTGGCTGCAAAGAACATGCACCATGCAGATCACAAAGTGCACATAATGTAAATAGGTCAGTGGGCTACTGCCTTTGTCAGAGAGATCCTTTTGTTACTTGCAGTTTATAAGTTAAAATCCTAACTTAGAACAGTGAGCTATTAACTGTCATCTAAGAGCTGCATACAAACTGCAAGGTATAAATTAGAGCGTTATGTCCCTCCCCTCCCCCCAGTCTTTGATTATCCTAATGTCCCAAAAAGTGTTCTTTTGGACAGAAATCAATTCTGATTTTAAGGAGAACCCCCACCATGGTATTACGTTTTAAATTCCGGGTATTGTGTTTCTCCACTCCAATCACTATAAAACTATACAGTCTACTAGTATGGTTGTCATGTGACTCCTACACCTTGTAGTCCTTAGTCTTATGTAACATTTTCTGTACAGTGATTTACACACATATTGATTGTCTCTGTGTAATGTGTGTGATGTAAAGTACTCTGACACCCTACAATTGTGGCGCTGTAAATCAAAGTAAATGCATCTGAGAGAGAGTGGTTATGGAGACTTGGGGGGCACAGTTAAAGGGTGGTAGTGAGGGAATCCATGGCAGAGGTGGTCATTAGGGGGCACTAACAAACATTAATGCACAGGACACCACCAGTGCTGTGGCTGGCCCTGCCCTTGAGGCCAGTCTGCCTCACCCATTGGTACCTCCATTGGCCTTGTTTCAGAAGTAGTAGCTGCAACTCACCAGGGATTGGCAATGCAGGATTTGCACTCACACCAACTAAGTTCGCAGTCACCCGGCTTCATTCACAAGCACTTTTAACATGTGCTGCCTGCTGTGAGGCCACTGGGATTAATTATGCAGCAAAGGATGACAACATTATGCCGTAGTGTTGACTAAATTATGCATTAAAATAAAGGCTGCAGCGTAATGCAGTATATTTTCAGATATTTTATTATTTTGACATGTGTTCACATGCTAACAGTCTCTGGAAAGATTTTCCCTTTTTGCACCAGTGTAACATACAAAGGCTGCAGTGAGAAAGGTGACCAGTCAACCTTTACAATAGGCCACCCACTCCGCAGCAACACAAGTCACATTTCATATTAACTTTTGATATGTTTGAGCTACAAACAATTTATTAGTTTAAATGGTTAGATCAGGGCGTGGCCAAGATGGCGGGCTGAGAGGTCGCACTTGCCGAGAGCTCCCGGGCCCCTGAAACCCTGCACCGCTCGTAACCGCTGATTCCCCCTCGGATCAAGCGGTGACTGAGCCTGGAGACCCCGGTGGTGGTGCGGAGTGATCGTTGAGCCTTGATTGCCCCGCCGGAGGTGCGATTCTGACCGAGATAGCCTGGGGCGGAGCCCGCTGGGCGGCTTGTGTGCGATCCGGAGGCCGCGAGACCTCCGGGCTTGGGATCTCGACGGTGTGCTCTGCTGCCTGTGAGTGGCCCGCTGAAGTGCCTGTGCCGCGGTGACAGAGTGGGTGCCGAAGGGGACTTCGTTAGCGGAGCGGAGCCGACCGGAGGAGGTCGACGAGAACGGAGCTGAACGGAGGAGATCGACGGAGGCGGAGCCGGCATCAGGCTGCTACGCAAGTCCGGGGCTTGAGAGTACTCGCCTCGTGCGGCCGTTCCGGCCCAACGCTGGTTGTGGAGGAGTGGTGTTGCGCCCCCGGAGCAGATATTCCCCCAGGAGTGCCGGCCCCGGCTGCCCCTGCCCCGCGAGCCTGCCCTCCGGCTGTGTTTCTCGCCACTAGACTTGCGATGGGGGTAGGCCTCACTCCCTGGGCGTTGGCCCATTGACTGTAACGGGCGGCCATTTTGTGAACTCCGGCCCGGCTGCTCGGCCTTGCTCGGGATCTCTGTGTGGCGGTGCTTCCTGGCCGGTGTATAGCTGCCCTGGCCCTGGTGATCTCTTCACCTAGCGACGGCCATCGTTGCCTCCTGTGCCGCCAGGATGTTGAACGCTAGGGGACAAAGGAGGGCCGATCGGACTTTGCCGGACATGTTGGGGCGCGGTGCCCTACGCAGCGGAGGGAATCAAACCGCCACGACCTCCCCGGCCCCGTCCAGGGGCGCTGATGGCGGAGAGCCCCCGGTGACAAGATCATTCCTCGAGTCGCTGTTCAGCTCCTTGCGGGAGGATTTTCAAACTTTGAAACAGGAGGTGGCCGGGGAGGTCCGCGAGGTACGGAGAGAGGTGGACTCCCTGGGGGAGCGGGTCAACACCGTGGAGGAAGCTGGTCACTCCAGAGACGAGGAGATCACTCACCTGCAGCAGGAGGTCCTGCGGCTGCGGGAGCAACAGATTGAGCTGCAGGCCCACGCCGAGGACCTCGAAAATCGGTCCAGGCGGAATAACATCAGGGTCCGTGGCGTCCCGTCCGGCGAGGAGGGTGAAGACGTGACCGCATACCTGGAGGCCCTCTTCCGTGCAATTTTAGGGGAGTCAGAAGACATTCAAGTCCGCATCGACAGGGCGCACCGGGTGGGCCGCCCCCGCAGGGCTACAGCACCCCCCCCAGACATCCTGGCCTTCCTGCCGGACTTCCCCCTGAAGGAGCGGATCCTCCGCGAGGCGCGGAGGCAGCAGCCTTTCCGATTCCGAGACTACCCGGTGGCCCTATATCAGGATTTATCTACGGTCACACTGCAGAAGAGAAAATCCTTTAAAATCGCCACGGACTTCCTCCGGGAGCAGGGGACGCAGTACTCTTGGGGGCACCCTTTCCGCCTGATTTTTAGGTGGAACGGAACATTGCACCAGCTCCGGTCCCTCCAGGATGTCTGCGCGGTGTTGGGCATCACTGCATCTGATACGGACACCCCGGCGCCGCGCCGCAGACGAAGCACTCGGGACGGTTGGCAGCAAGCTGGGGAGAGGCGAGCCCCACCGCCGGAGCGACCGGACTCGCCCACGATTCGGGCGGACATGTCAGCCGCCATTCAGGAGGCCTCCAGAGCGGCGGCGACTGGTGAAGTGGCCCTGACGGCCTGAACTTACTCCGGGGGGAGTCTGCACTAGCCTTTTCTTATTGCAGGTGCGGGGGTTCTGGGGGTGGGTGGGGCAGGATGGCGAGTGCAGGTGGTGGTGGCTGGACGTCCACTAGATTGACTTTCCGTGGCCTTGTCCGATATGACCGGACTGGGACAATGACTTCTTTGCACAGTTTGAGAAGCGGGAGCGGGAATGGGAACAGCAGGGGGGTGTTTTGAGTTTGGGGGTTTGTAAGGGGGCTGGAAGTTGGGAGTGGTGCGGAGTCGGGTGTGTGAAGTTCCAAGGGGAGGGGGGGGATCCTCTAGTTGTGGGGTTTTGGGGTTTGGGGACTGTACTGTGCCGTAGGGATGTCTGTGTTTGCTGTGCACTGAGGTTTCGTGAGATGGCCTCCATGTTCGCTTGCTGGGCCCTGCCTATCTATGTGCGTTTCAATGATTCCCCTCCTTGATGGCTCTTAAAGTTGTTACTCTGAATGTGAAAGGTTTGAATAATCCGGTTGAGGAAATATAAATTTTATGGTCAAGAAATGTTCCCTAACGTGTACCCCACCGTCTCCATGTACGAGTTTAAAGTGCATGTAACTTCCCTCCTGTGCCAGCTATAAAGACGCAAGTACATTTGCGTTCAACGTTAACATGTCCTCTTTCAGACCCGCCATGAACGGGTTCCATATTCAGTTCCTAAGTATGCTATGCCAACGTCTTTTTGTGGTGTACTTTACACGTTTTTCAGCTCTGGCGAAGCAGGCCCCGAATTCTGCCATCGAGCCTTTTCCTGTCTCCTGACTCTGAACGCCTCAGCCTGGGCTGTCTCTGTACCCGTGACCTCTGCCTTACACCCTGCGCGGCTCACCGCGCTTAGCTCAGCCTGCTGCCTGCCAAGACTGTATTCAACCTTCGAATTATCTGTTCCGCTCCTCGAAAATGCATTCCTGCCTACTAGTTTAAGTAAACATCCCCCCAGCTGCAGAGCAAAGGGCCCGGCCTCACTGTCTCCGTGCAAGTAATTCATAGCCTCTGTTACCCTGGAAGGCCCATGCCCCACGCTCCTCATGCAGACACTTAGACGCTTATACACGCACTCACAGTCAGTATAGAATAGCTTCTGCCCCAGAGACCTTTTCCGTTCAGATAATATAGCTCCCAAACATCAGATATCAGATATGATAGTGGTACAAGTTGATCTGACATGCTAGACTTCTGTCTCTTTCCGCTAGTGTAAATGTCAAAGTCCCCTGCACCCTCCAGTCATACGTCATGCACACGTCATGCAGCTGCGCGCGCATCCAGGCCTCAGATTTCTGCTGACATTGCAAGATTCTGCTTTTGTTGCCACCCACTTATGACACTCACATGTGACGTTTCTAGCACACACCTCTATGTTCACACCTAGTTCACGCCTTATAATTACGTATCACTACCACGTGTGTGTCTTATCTTGTCTCTCTCAGCTGTTACGCCTACTGTGTTGGTTCCTATAATACGATTTAAGTATAAAAGCTATGTATTGTCAATAAAATATTGCTCTATCCCTTCCTGCACCCCTGTGGTGGCAGGAATATGATATCCGGTTCAAGAACCATTCCTTTTTAAGGAATAAAACCCCTAAGAACTCTAACACCACGGACTCTGTCTCTTTCTTTCCGATTGAGTTATTATTGATTAAGTACTTACCTGCATAGAAATTAGGACGGTAAATCAAATATTTACCACAATAATTTGGCGCCCGAATAGGGACCCCTCCCCCACCTCACGCGCCGGTTGGTGCGTTGCAAGCTCTGTCCCCTGCGATCAGTTAGACGGAACTACGCGTGCTGGCAGGATTTCCTGTATCTCCCTCTGGCCCACGGAGGTGACGAAGACTGCGATCAGCACCCAGACGAGGCGGTGAGGAGTGCGGAGGATCCCGACCAGAGCCTAGCCGAAAGAAGCAAGGTCCGAGGTGTGAAGAGGCCCACCAGTTTTCCGAAGTATCCACGTGTCGAGTCGAGTCGAGTCCGGTCCAGTCCAGTCGAGTTTTCCGAGGCCTTCTGTTTCCGTGCTTCCCGGTGAGTACCATTGCTGGGACGTATCTAGACGGGTACATTATTATGTATCCGGTAAAGACGGGTTTGGGTACACAAACGCGGTCTGCACTGTTTTAGACAGTGTATCTGTACTGTTTAGCAGTATATCCGTTACTCAAGTTCTTGCACTGTCTTTGACAGTGTATCTGTGCTGTTTAGCAGTACATCTGGTTCCAAAGGTAGAGATATATGTTTCTAAATGTTCTCTCATGTGATCAATGTCGTGGTATGAGTGATTGTTTAATGTGCATTATTGTGTTTTTGTGTAACTAATTGTGTTCAGAGTTCAGGTAGAAAGGATCAAGTATCCAGTATTAAGTAGACAAGATGCCGTTTTTCAATAAGTTGAAACAGATAGGAACTAGGAAAGGGATGCTAGAGGAAGAAATTCCTATCCCCCCTAGGGACACGCCTGGAAATTACATGTACCACAAGCATGGCATAGACGCCATACTGTATCTAGATTTATGGGCCGATTATACTAAGCACTTAGAAGAAAAATACAGATGGCCCGCTATAGGAACATGGGATGCCGAGTGCATCCTGAAAATAGAAGAAGCCCTATGGAGAAAGAAAGCCAGACAATCACAGAAAGATGCTATAGAGTTATGGCGTAAGGAATCACATAAACGAGCCGAAAAAGAACTCCGAAGAGAAGATAGACTTAGAGAAGCGCCGGATAGAGTCCGAGAAAACGAATTAGTTAATGAAGGGATCCGAGTAAAAGCCGAACAGGTAGACCGTGCACGAAACAATCTTGTAAATGGTATGTACTTAGTGGCCGAGGGTTCGCCTGAAGCCCATTCAGAAATACCGAAAAATCTACCACCACCATTGGTTCCAATTAAAGTAAACCACAGGACTACTAAAGACATATTTCTGAATTCCTATCTAAACGATGTAGCACCCGCTTACACCAATCCACGTGCCCACGTCCCGCCTACTGACGGTGACGGAGATGGCAACCCGCCTCCAGACCATACCCCGCCATTGCCGCAACAAGTTTCCCCCGTCCGACAGCCTGTCGTTCCTCCACCTCCACCACTTCCCTCACCTAAGGTTAAGATACCAAATCCGTTTGCGCCTGATCCTACTAAGAGACAAGTTCAAATACAGATACAGACTCCACAGAGAGATAATGCTCAAACCTCAGCCTCAGGAGGTGCGACCGGGGGTTACCAGACCCCGCCAGCAACACACAGATTACACCTTAGGGATATGCAGAAGCACCCTATGCTCCAATCACCCCGTCTCGACATACTCAAAGAACCGCTTCAAGTTTGCAGATACGATCCCGTACCCGGTAAAGACGATAGGATGTTGATAGCATCGCTACGTTTACGACAAGCTACAGATTACCTAGTGTTATTCTCAGGAATGAAAGAGCACCTAGATAGAATATATCATTTTGTCCAGACTGGGGAAAACCCTGAAAGTAGTAAGGAGGCCATGGCACATCAGAAAGTTGATCAAACAAGAAAGAACAGTTTTCCCTTATCTACCACATAATTGAAAAAATGCAGCTACTACAAAATAGGTGACAAGAACAAGACCATAACTTACAATATTATAACAAAGTATATATTATTTATTTCATTTTTATAAATATATGCTCCATAAATTTACTTCAAGTAGCATTGTTTCAGAAAATTCATCAGACGGTTAAATTTATAATTTTTATACAGACAAAATATTTTTTTAAATACTGAAAAAAAGAACACAAGAATATAACTACGAATGCAAGTGAGTCAAACATTTATGACAAATCCAATGACTAAAGACAAATACATATGAAATGACCCCTGGAAAAAAGAAGAAAGATAACATCCGAACACATTCATAACAATCTCCACATTACCACTCAAACTACACACATTCTCACAACATTCAAAACACGGAAGAAAAATCAAGAGTGAAGGTCTCCATGGTCAATGGGAGACCCCGCACTTGGTCGACGCGTTTCGGCGGCTCAGGGCCACCTTCTTCAGGACCACTTCCGGTAAAGAAACCCAAATGTCCAGGGGGTAAAGAGGAGCGAGGGTTGACACTACTAATGACGATCTAGTGGCGCAATCCAATTATAAATATCCTGAGGGTAGAGTGTCATCTATAAATAATCCCTATATAGGTAGCTCCAGGAGTAAATCGGATGTTCTGAGATTACTGGGGTACGATTAGTCCTTGGCCTTCTATTTATTGATAAGAACCACCAATAGTTGGGTCCCAGCTCTTTTAGGTTAAAATTGTATCCATGAGGTACTATTAATTCATGTTCTATTCAGAATCATGAGATTGTTGCATCCAAACTATGGCGCGTCCTGATAAGATATGAAACTCGACCTCAATGTGTCCGCATCGGATGTAATTTCAAACGCCGCGGACACATTGAGGTCGAGTTTCATATCTTATCAGGACGCGCCATAGTTTGGATGCAACATTCTCATGATTCTGAATAGAACATGAATTAATAGCACCTCATGGATACAATTTTAACCTAAAAGAGCTGGGACCCAACTATTGGTGGTTCTTATCAATAAATAGAAGGCCAAGGACTAATCGTACCCCAGTAATCTCAGAACATCCGATTTACTCCTGGAGCTACCTATATAGGGATTATTTATAGATGACACACTACCCTCAGGATATTTATAATTGGATTGCGCCACTAGATCGTCATTAGTAGTGTCAACCCTCGCTCCTCTTTACCCCCTGGACATTTGGGTTTCTTTACCGGAAGTGGTCCTGAAGAAGGTGGCCCTGAGCCGCCGAAACGCGTCGACCAAGTGCGGGGTCTCCCATTGACCATGGAGACCTTCACTCTTGATTTTTCTTCCGTGTTTTGAATGTTGTGAGAATGTGTGTAGTTTGAGTGGTAATGTGGAGATTGTTATGAATGTGTTCGGATGTTATCTTTCTTCTTTTTTCCGGGTGTCATTTCATATGTATTTGTCTTTAGTCATTGGATTTGTCATAAATGTTTGACTCACTTGCATTCGTAGTTATATTCTTGTGTTCTTTTTTTCAGTATTTAAAAAAATATTTTGTCTGTATAAAAATTATAAATTTAACCATGTCTGATGAATTTTCTGAAACAATGTTACTTGAAGTAAATTTATGGAGCATATATTTATAAAAATGAAATAAATAATATATACTTTGTTATAATATTGTAAGTTATGGTCTTGTTCTTGTCACCTATTTTGTAGTAGCTGCATTTTTTCAATTATGTGGTAGATAAGGGAAAACTGTTCTTTCTTGTTTGATCATTTCATTCCCCTCCTTCCCTGGCTTGTACAAGTCCTGAGGGGGTCCCATCATTATTGCTAATAACATCAGAAAGTTGACACTCAAGCATATATACTACGTTTTTTTCATAAATTGCTTAATAAGAGAACGAGACAGGCCTGAGACAGAACAGGATGAAATGGATGCCCTAACCAAGTGGGGTCAAAATATATCCGAAGGAAAGCATAATAAACAGAATTGCATAGCCAGTATGTACAGGAAAATAAGAAAAGCAGTAATAGAAGTACACGAAAAAGAGAAAGAAAAAGCTTCCTCTGAGGAGGAGGAAGGATCTGAAGAACCAGAAAAGACTACAGACACAATAGCGTATGTAGGTAAGGGAACTTACCTTAGGAAGGGCATTCGTCCAGAAAGCAAGAGAGTTTTTCTCTCTGGCATATCAAAACCGAATTCTCCTGAGCATCAGTTCCAAGACACTGATAAAATGCTTCGAGAACGAATGGGGTACCATGTACTCAATTCTATGGATGAACAAGAACTAGCCAGGTCAGCAGTACTGTGGGCTGACAATCCTAATATATACAATGATGACACAGTAGCACAGACATTTCTGAACCTTTCCCCAGACTAGCAGAAATTAGCAGGTGTATACATGATTCAGCACCTCCTCACGTTATACAGAAATCAACATTCTGATCCAGGTCCCTTACACGATACATTAGAAGCACTACTCATGGATAGATGGAGAGGCCTAAGTACCAAGTTAATTCAAATAATTCTAGAACAACGGCACAGATATAACACTTTCTTAAGCTCACAATACGTTCCCGCTCCGCCCCCAGAAAGGAAAATGTATCATATGGAGCGTCTTCATGGCATTGAAAGTCAGAACCCATTACGAGAAGTACACCCAGTCATGGGTGCCGACCATACCCTGAAACGTGTGTATGTACACACACCTCTGACCAAGTTAGAACTATTGGAAATGAAATAACTAGTACCCTGTCACGATAAAGACCCTGCAGGTTTTCACAGAGAACTTAAAGACATGTTACTGATGGGAGATTACACATATGCAGATATCATGAAAATGTTAAAAGTATTGTTGCCCACCGGCATCTACGAGAAACTGAAGGAAAGAGAGTGGGAGGTGGGAGACAAAAAGATTATATGGGCAGAAATAGAAGACGAGGAGAAACTTCGTACTCCAGGGCTAGGCCTTGGGGAGAAAACTAAAGCATTACCAGGTTTAATAGTGTAGGTTCTGCCAAGATTACTGACAACTAGAAAGGAAGACTGGGATGCAATCTCAGCCTGTAAACAGAAACACGATGAAGATACTAGTGACTTCTATTCAAGATTCGAGAAATGTTTTATTATTAATAGTGGCCTTAAACCAAGTAGCGAGTCGTACCCGCAATTTTTTGTATCAAAATTAGTCGAGAATTCCCTGCCACTGGTTAAGAACCGCGTATACAAGGTTGAAAGTACATGGCAGGCAAATACGCCATCCCAGATGTTGCAAATGTTACAATACCATCAGAACAGAATCAGAGAAGAACAGGATCATGAACAGAAACGCATGAAAGACACGAAAATGAAAATGTTAGTGGCCCAGTCGGTTCCAGCCGACGGCCAGAGAAAGGGTACGACCCAGACCCAGAATTCAGCAGCTCCCGTTAAAGGGACATGCAACTATTGCAAGCAGCCAGGTCACTACGTACATGAATGCCCAGTCCTGAAACATAATATATCAACAGGTAAAACTAAAGAAAGACCACGTCCGCCTAGACAAGACCATGTTCAGCAACAGACTTCACAGAATATACAGCCCATGCAGAATACACAGCCTATGCATGCATCACCACATTCAGTACAGACCGTAGCAGTACCACAGTCACAGCCACAGCCTATTGCCGCGACTCAGCGAGTGTCACAGCAGATGTACCAGTATGCCCAATCTGATTACCCCGATTATCCACGTTACACATGAAACAGCCTAGAGAGGGAGTTTGGTTTGCCTCTTATTGAGATTCCTGTAGATCAAGAGGGTCCTTATGTACACAGTCAAGTATTGGGAAAAGACAGAAAGTTTTTAATTGACACAGGGGCAAGCCGCATAATGAAGTCATAATGAAGTCCCAGGGGCACCCCTCTCAGGCTCACAGAATGTTTCCCTTGGTTTTTCAGGACAGCCTATTGTAAATGAAGTATCGAAACCTGTCCCCTTAGCAGTAGGTCCATTATCACGTGTTACAGACTTGTTACTCACGAAATCATGTCCAGAAAACTTGTTAGGTATCAAAACACTAAAGGCTCTAGGAGCCGTAATATGCTGCTCTCCGGAAGGAGTTAGACTCTTCCTGCGAGACTTCAAGGGTCACTATGTATTACGAGAGTTTGATGTCAGATTGAAAAATGTACCAGAACACCTGTGGGCACAAGGCCCAACTGATGTAGGCTGCATGCATATTACACCATATCGTGTTACACTCAAGCCAGGTGTTGTTTTACCTCGAATCAGACAATACAAGTTACCACCCGATGCTGTAGTGGCTTTACTGGAAATCATTGAAGAGCTCATTACCCAAGGAGTGGTCGTAGAGACCGACTCCAATATCTGTAATTCCCCTATCATTCCGATTCTTAAACGTACTGATCCCAATGCACTGCCAGTATATCGGCTGGTGATTGATTTACGAGAACTGAATAAATGCATTGTTCCACAGTACCCTGTGGTTCCCGATATCTCATCCTTATTGACTGCCATTGATTCAGAAGCAACGTTCTTTACTGTAATTGACCTCAAGAACGCCTTCTTCAGTGTGCCTATTGATCCAGAGAGCCAATATCTCTTCGGATTCAGTTTAAATGGACGAAGTTTCAAATTTTCACGCGCACCTCAAGGATTCACAGAAAGCCCCAGCATCTATAGCCAAGCACTGAAGAGACAACTTGATTATATTCAAATGCCAGTTAACACTGCTTTACTGCAATACGTGGATGATCTGCTGATCACCGCACGAAGTGAGCCCGAATGTGAGCAAGCATCACTGACGGTTCTACATTTTCTGGCCGACAAGGGACACAAGGTGTCTCCTTCGAAGCTACAATTCTGTTTTCAGCAAGTTGTGTACTTGGGTCACTTGCTGTCCAAAGTGGGGAGACAGCTCACTCCAGATCGCATCCAGTTAATTGTAAATATGCCACAACCCCAGACACAAAAGGAAGTGCGGGCCTTTATAGGCCTCACCTCGTACTGCAGACAATGGATTCTCCAGTATGCATTTCTAGCTAAACCACTGATTCAGTTAACAACACAGGAGGCAGCGACTTCGACTGCCCTCCCTTGGACTCAGGAACATACACAGGCTTTTGAGGAATTAAAGAAAGCTTTATGTCAAGCACCAGTTCTAGCGACACCATGTTACAGCAAACCGTTTACACTTTTTGTTACAGAACGTGATGGTACAGCATTGTCTGTCCTCACTCAAGACCAAGCAGGTTCACATAAGCCTTGCGCTTATTTTTCAAGTACATTGGATTCAGTAGCCCAGGCACTCCCTGCGTGCTTAAAGTCAGTTGCAGCGACAGCCTTAGCAATCAGACAGAGCGATTCAATTGTATTAGGACATCCATTAACAGTTCAAGTTCCACATTCTGTAGAGGTTCTTTTAAACAGAACCCAGACTCAACACTTGACTATAGCACGACTGACAGGTTATGAATTGACACTATTCCAGCCACACATAGAAATCAGACGCTGTAGCATCCTAAACCCCGCAACATTGTTACCTTCGAGTATGACAGATCCAGCCCCACATGATTGTATAGAGATCATTAATGCAGTAACAAAGCCTAGACGAGACTTAACAGATGTCCCATTGACAAATCCAGACCTGACACTTTACGTGGATGGTTCATGCATGAGAACAAGTACAGGAGAATAAGTGGCCGCATATGCAGTGACCACTGAAACTGAAGTCAAAGAAACACATCGTATTGACACACTGTCTGCTCAAGCGGCGGAGCTCATCGCTCTGACCCGAGCCTGTATACTAGCCAAGAACAGAAATGTTAACATATACACAGATTCCCGCTATGCGTTCGGAGTCGTACATGACTTCGGAATGTTATGGCAAGAACAAGGTTTTTTGACCTCTCATGGTGCCAAGATCCAACACGGTCCCCTCATTCAAGCACTGTTAGAAGCAATACATCTGCCCTCGGGCATATCCGTCATGAAGTGTAAAGCACATACTAAAGTTACGGATTCTGTTTCCCAGGGTAATGACCTGGCAGACCAGACAGCAAAACATACAGCATTGACTCACACCCAGGCTACTGATGTGACAAAGACAATAGTACCGACACAGTGTATGTCAGTTAGGGATCCCACCCTAGATGTAATCGATATCCAGACGCATGCCACTTCAGATGAAATAAAGAAATGGACTGAACTAGGAGGGATTCAGACAGATCAAGGATGGATGACGAAGGGAAAATCTACATGGTTTCTCCCTGACTCAATGGTTCAAATCATGATAAACACAGCACATAGTCCGGCACATCTAGGAGAGAAAGCTATGTTAGACAGTTTACAGAATCTCTGGTATAACAAACACTTACGAGCAGCAGCAAAACAGAAAGTGCGTACTTGCATGATCTGTTATCAGTTCAATCCAGGAAAAAGCGTCCCTGTATGGCAAGGTGGATTTCATCCTCCCGATCACCCTTTTGAAGTCCTCCAGATGGATTATATCCAGATGGACCGTTGTCGAGGATTCAAATATGTCCTCGTAGTTGTTTGTGCACTTTCCCGTTGGACCGAAGCATATCCAGTCCCAGATTACACTGCCCCGACCACTGCCAGGCAGCTGGTTCGAGAATTCTTCCCACGGTACGGCTTGCCTCGTGTCGTGTACTCAGATAACGGACAGCCGTTCTCATCCGAACTCATGAAACAGGTTTCCCTTCTGCTAGGATACCAGTGGAGATTCCATTGTGTCCGACATCCCGAAGCAGCTGGCCTTGTAGAAAGGCACAACCAGACATTGAAAACACGCCTTGCAAAGATCTGTAAAGAGAAAGGGGTCGACTGGATAGTCGCCCTGCCAGTTGCATTGTTCTATATGAGGATGGTTCCTCATTCGAGATCAGGGCTAGCCCCGTATGAAGTGGTCTTTGGCAGACCACCGAATATGTGGGGGACGCCCATGCCTAAGAAAATTACAGATGTTGATTGTAATATGCTGACAGATTATCTTGCCTCCTTGATGTCTGCACTCCAATCATGTCGTTCACAGGTTGCTGCAGCCTTCCCTGACAACACTGATGTAAAGCCACACGATGTCCGCCCTGGGGATACAGTCCTAATTAGGAACTTCGACAGGAAAAGCCCGCTGGGGCCCCGCTGGAAAGAGCCGAAGACCGTCCTTCTTACAACGAGGACCGCGATCAAGGTGGAAGGCCGAAAGGGGTGGATCCACACGAGTCATATTAAAAAATGCAACGAACTGATGCCAGAAACAGACTCGTCCACCCCCTCCAAGGACTGCCTCGAATCTAGTGACTGTAAAATTCCTAAGCGAGAGGAAACTCCCCAAGAGGAATACCGAACAAAGCTTCGATCTAGCAAGTCAGACAGTTTAATTGTTTAAGTCCTCCCCTAGGTGAATCGGTTAAATAGTTTCTGACATGTATCCCCTAGATCGAGATAGAGAGAGAGAGAGACAACTCAAGAAACGTACATATTGTAAATCACTCCGCAGTCACTGTATAGTGACATTATTGATTATGTTTTTCCTAAGTCTTCTGATTATTGTTGCGAGTATATTGCTTCCCATATACTACCCTATCTTCAAGCGTGAACAATCTGCTTACAATGTTTCTGCTGAACATTCTTTTAGTGAATTACCGCCTCACGAACTGTCCTACAGAATTGCGCTGCGCAACAACACATTCATTAGTATGTTACATCACTCCCATCAGACTAACAATGCTACAAACTGCTGGATATGTGGCCGACTCCCTCCCTATCAGAAATACAAGGGAGTTCTGCCTCTTTTCCCGTACCCGTTCACTCACAATGGCTCCTGTGGTGCATGGTTTAGATTAATTAATTCCTTAGATTCTGATATTGCTGTTTTCGAGGGGAATTGGATTTGGGGAAACCTGAACCTAGTTCTGCTCAACGTCTGATACCCTGACACGAAGGGACTTCCCATTAGGACAGGAACTGATCTAGAAAATGAAGTATATGGATTAGGTAATTATACAGTTAACCTTATGATTCTTACTATTGAATCCGAAGCTGCACCCGTTCTCCCCGCTATGTCAGTATTACCAGTCACTGGACATTTTTGTGTTAAAAAGAAGGGTTCAGTACACTTAGGTCATAGTAAATGCACTACCGTGGTCGAATTCAGTGATCATGGCAGGTCTTCCTTTAGAGCTACTCGTCATTCCTATTTTGTTTGTGGCCATACCGCATACATACGCTTACCTCCAGATTGGGATGGTACCTGTTACATTGCCTTCCTTCTGCCACCTGTTTTCCTAGCCCCTCCTGATTATCACAGAAATACAAATCTAGTAAAGAGTAGACTCAGAAGAGATCTCCCGATTGTCGACTATACTGAAACGGCATAGGAGCAATACACAGATTTCAATAAGGGATTCTTTTTCTTCACAGGCCCCGTCCAAAACAGTAAATTAATACGAAGATTAACCAGAACACTCGAAGCAGTAGTAAATGAAACTGCCTCCGCTCTAGGTAACTTAACAGAGGAGCAGTCTGCTATGCGGATTGTTGTCCTTCAAAATCGTCTTGTTATTGACGTCATCTTGGCAGATAGAGGTGGAGCTTGTATGGTCATCGGGTCAAGTTGCTGTGTTTTCATTCCAGAAAACGCGCCAACTGTATACAAAGCTATTACACGTCTTCATAAGATTGCTAGTTTGATACATCAGAATCCAGGAAACCTGGACTTGGTCCGGTTGGTTCTGGACAACGTTGACTGCTTGGGGATGGAAGATCCTATCCTTCCTAGGCATTGCCCTTGTCATAGTATTCAGTTGCTGCCTGTGCCTACAGTATGGGCCAGCGATTTGTGGACTGTGTGCCACGTCGTGCATTGAACATTCCAGTTTTTTCTCAAACCGCCAAAGGAAGAAAGAAGAGCAAATGATGTTACAAGAACAGACTGACCGATTCATGAGGATCGATATATCATGAAGGGTCCGTAGGGAACAAGGAGGGAATGAGGAAATATAAATTTTATGGTCAAGAAATGTTCCCTAACGTGTACCCCACCGTCTCCATGTACGAGTTTAAAGTGCATGTAACTTCCCTCCTGTGCCAGCTATAAAGACGCAAGTACATTTGCGTTCAACGTTAACATGTCCTCTTTCAGACCCGCCATGAACGGGTTCCATATTCAGTTCCTAAGTATGCTATGCCAACGTCTTTTTGTGGTGTACTTTACACGTTTTTCAGCTCTGGCGAAGCAGGCCCCGAATTCTGCCATCGAGCCTTTTCCTGTCTCCTGACTCTGAACGCCTCAGCCTGGGCTGTCTCTGTACCCGTGACCTCTGCCTTACACCCTGCGCGGCTCACCGCGCTTAGCTCAGCCTGCTGCCTGCCAAGACTGTATTCAACCTTCGAATTATCTGTTCCGCTCCTCGAAAATGCATTCCTGCCTACTAGTTTAAGTAAACATCCCCCCAGCTGCAGAGCAAAGGGCCCGGCCTCACTGTCTCCGTGCAAGTAATTCATAGCCTCTGTTACCCTGGAAGGCCCATGCCCCACGCTCCTCATGCAGACACTTAGACGCTTATACACGCACTCACAGTCAGTATAGAATAGCTTCTGCCCCAGAGACCTTTTCCGTTCAGATAAAATAGCTCCCAAACATCAGATATCAGATATGATAGTGGTACAAGTTGATCTGACATGCTAGACTTCTGTCTCTTTCCGCTAGTGTAAATGTCAAAGTTCCCTGCACCCTCCAGTCATACGTCATGCACACGTCATGCAGCTGCGCGCGCATCCAGGCCTCAGATTTCTGCTGACATTCCAAGATTCTGCTTTTGTTGCCACCCACTTATGACACTCACATGTGACGTTTCTAGCACACACCTCTATGTTCACGCCTAGTTCACGCCTTCTAATTACGTATCACTACCACGTGTGTGTCTTATCTTGTCTCTCTCAGCTGTTACGCCTACTGTATTGGTTCCTATAATACGATTTAAGTATAAAAGCTATGTATTGTCAATAAAATATTGCTCTATCCCTTCCTGCACCCCTGTGGTGGCAGGAATATGATATCCGGTTCAAGAACCATTCCTTTTTAAGGAATAAAACCCCTAAGAACTCTAACACCACGGACTCTGTCTCTTTCTTTCCGATTGAGTTATTATTGATTAAGTACTTACCTGCATAGAAATTAGGACGGTAAATCAAATATTTACCACACGGTTAAAAGGCGGGCGGTATTGTCTCTGTTGGAGAACTCCCAGGCTGATGTCTTCCTGCTACAAGAGACCCATCTGCTGGTTAAAGACTGTCCCAGAATGCGTACCCCCAAATTCCCCACGCAGCTTTTCTCCTCCAGCGCTTCTAAAACGGCAGGGGTGGCACTTCTGTTCTCCAAGGGGTTCAGGGGGGAGATCTTACATAAAGTGGCGAAACAGAAAGGGAGGCTCTTAGCATACAGGATTAGGGTAGGGGGCTTGGTGCTGACTGTAGGCTCTATCTACGACCCCAATGACCACCAGGATCAATTCTTGCACAGGGCACTGGAGGACGTGGCGTCCACCTCTGATAGGCACATAGTGTTGGGGGGAGATTTGAATCTAGTTTTCGACGCGGCTCTGGACAGGTCTGTGCAACGGCGCCACCAGTTGGGTGAGCTCTCGGGCTCGGTTCGCACTCGACTTGAGGAGCTGGACTTGCATGACATGTGGCGCCACCTCCACCCTACCACCCGCGCATACTCCTACTTCTCACACGCACACAAGTCCTATTAGCGACTGGACCATCTACTTGTGTCGGGTCCGATGCTTGTTTTAGCCTCGAACGCTGACATGGGGGTCCTCTCTCTTTCCGATCATGCGCCGGTGGAGGGTACTTTCAATCTGCCCCCGGTGGCTCGGCCGAGGGGGGTCTGGCGGCTCCGGGACACGCTATTGCACAGACGGTCGACGGCGGACCAGATTCGCGCGGCCATTGCGGAATTCCAACGCGTAAACGACAATGACGACACCTCTCGCGCGACGCAGTGGGCAGCCCTGAAGGCTGTGCTCCGGGGCGAATTCATTGCTATCTCCTCGGCGGAGAACAAGGATCGACAGCTCAAAAGGGACGAGCTTACCCGGCAGGTGCGGGAGCTGGAGCAGGTTCATCATAGAACGGGAGCCCCCAGAGTCTGGAGGCAGCTGAAAGCCGCCAGGAAACTCTTGTCTGCCCTGGACACGGACCGGGCGGAGTACGCGATGCTTCGTCTGAAGCACAAGTATTACACCAGTGGCGACCGATGCGGGCGGCTCCTGGCCAACAAGCTCAGGGTGCAGCACCAACAGCACCGAGTGAAGGAGCTGGTTGACCTGGCCGGAGGTTCTGTCACGGCAGATGAGCAAATAGCGGACGTTTTCCGTGGCTTCTACGCAGACATCTACACTGGCGAGGCCCCCTCCGCCCAAGCGGAGGCGGAATATCTGGAGTCGGTGCCGCTCCCGTCGTTAACGCCGGATCAGGCTCAGTATCTGGAACGTGAGATCCGTATCGAGGAGGTTGTCACGGCGATCTCCCGGCTCAAACCGGGCAAGGCCCCGGGACCGGATGGCTTCATCCCTCTGTTTTATAAGACCTTCTGTCAGGATCTGGCGCCTCTGCTGACCCGCCTTTTCAACACATTCGCGGAACCGGGTTCCATTCCCCCCGAATTTCTTCAGGCCACGGTCTCAGTGATCCCGAAACCGGGCAAGGACAGGACTGCCTGTGGGTCCTATCGTCCTATCTCGCTGCTGAACACGGACTTGAAAGTGTTCACCAGCATATTAGCAGCACGCTTGGCACTTCATCTCCCGGGCATGGTCGATTCGGATCAAGCGGGCTTTGTGCCTGGCAGGCAGACAGTGGACAACACGAAGAGAGTGACTCATATTCTTGAGAAGGCCTCCAGGATCCCCGGGGAAAGGATGCTCCTCTCCATAGACGCGGAGAAGGCGTTTGACAGGGTGCACTGGCCCTACCTAGAGAGGGTCTTGGGCAAGTTCGGGATAGGCGAGAAGTTCCGTCATCTGATTTTCAACTGCTACCGGTTCCCGTCCGCGGTGGTCCGAGTGAACGGAGGCAGCTCCCGGCCCTTTCCCATAGAACGGGGTACGCGACAAGGGTGCCCACTGTCCCCTTTGCTCTTTGCTCTTTACATGGAGCCGTTTGCTCAAAGGGTTCGGCAGAACCCCGATATCGTCGGAGTCAAGATGGGCGAATTTCATCACGCGATTAGCCTGTATGCAGATGACGTCATTCTGACGCTCGATGACCCGCGGAGGTCGCTGCCGGCTTGCATTGCGGAATTGGACCTCTTCGCCGCGGTGGCGGGCTTTAAGGTGAACCTCGGGAAATCAGCTGCCCTCGACATTTCGCTCACCACCGCCACCAGGGCGGAACTGCAGAGACTTTACCCTCTGAGCTGGTCCAGGGACCGGCTTCCGTATTTAGGGATCCTGTTGGCTCCCTCCCTTCCGGCGATGGTCACGGCCAATTATGCGGCTTTGAGCACGAAAATCAGAGAGGAACTGGGTCGGTGGGATAAGGGCACGTTGTCGCTGCTAGGTAGGGTGGCCGCAGTGAAGATGACCCTCCTGCCTCAGGTATTATACCTGTTTAGGGCGTTGCTGCTCCAGCCCCCCACAGGGTGGCTCGCGGAGACTCAATCGGCCATTGCGCGGTTTGTGTGGCAGGGCTGTAGACCGCGGATTAAGAGGAACATCGCTACGCTGGCGCCCGAATCTGGGGGGCTAGGGATACCAGATTTACGGAAATACATCCAGGCCGCCCAACCCCGCTATCTGGTGGAATGGAGCCGGTGGGAGTCAGACAAACACTGGCTGTTCCAGGACCAGGCGGTGGCGGGCAGGACGCTACAGGAGGTCCCATTCTTGAAGCGGGCTCATCGACCCCCTAACCTTTACGCATCTCTCGTGACGCGTGTCCCGCTTCGGGCGTGGGACTCAGTGGCCGCTAGGCATGAGCTTACTACTTTTCCCTCTCCCTTTACGCCGTTAATTGGCAATCCAGACTTCGGTCCGGGAACGGAGCCTGGTGCTTACGAGCGCTGGCGGGCAGCCCGCTGTTGCACTTTGTATCACCTATACGGCCCTGAGGGTGTCATCCCCTTCCAGGACTTGCAGCGGGACTACGGCTTCCCAGAGACGGAGCGTATGAGGCACATGCAGGCGCGCCACTGGGCATTACAACCCCAAGTGCGCGAAAAGGCGGACCGGGAGATCACGGTGTATGAGCGTTGGTTAATCACTCGCACGTCGGACGCTAAACTAATCTCAGATTTGTATAAAATGCTGCAACCCCCCCTTTCACATTCACAACCCCGGTCGGGAGCGTTGGGAACGGGAGCTCGGACGAGTGTTGAGCCACACGGAATGGGACCACATCTCCTATCGCTCACGCCACTCTGCCTATCACACGGGGCTCACGGAGACCTTCACAAAAATTTCGACCTACTGGTACCGCACTCCGGAGAAATTACATGAGATGGATAGGTCACTACCGGGGACGTGCTGGCGTAACTGTGGCCAAACTGGCACGCTTACACAAATACTGTGGGACTGCCCCCTTTTGGCTTCTTATTGGGAGGAGGTCCTGGGTGAGGTGGACAAATGTTTTGAGATAGAGCTGCCGCGGTTCCCTGCCTATGTTCTACTGGGTTTGCCGAATGGGTTGATGTATCCCCTCAGGTCTAGAAGGGGTAGACAGATTGCGATAGCTCTAGGGTCAGCGGTGCAAAACATTCTCATACACTGGCGCTCCCCCACACTCCCCACTGTTGTCGGCTGGCTGCATAGATTGTGGCATGTCCTTGGCATGGAAAAGATGTCCTTAGTGGCCCTGGGGGATACAGATGCTTTTGAGGAGCTGTGGGCGCCCTTCCATAGCCTGTTGTGTTCTGAGTTTAGGGAGATCACCTGTCCTAGATATCTCAGGTTGTTACGGCTGATGCCGCCACCGGATCCGCCTGTTTGATTGGTCGGAGTTGGCATTGAGTAGCGGAGTCAACTGGAGGGTCGATATGAGGGGAGAGCAGATGGTCATTGGCACAGTACAGGGGGTGGGTTGGGGTGCGGTAGTTTGGGGGTTTTGTTGGTTAAGTAGGTTGTGGAGCAGGGTTGTTTCCCCACCCCTTTCCCCTCCCCCCCCCTTCTTTTCCCCCTTTTCCCCTCCCTTCCCCCCTTCCCTCTTCCCCTCCCCCCCTTCCCCCCTCTTTTTTATCTTTAACCACAGGCGCACAAGCTGTGTTCTCAAGCCGAATGGGGCCTACTGAAGAGACGTAACTGCTTTGATGTATCTACTGTATTGTACGCATTGATTGTGGGGCACCTGTGGTTTTTCTTTTTCTTGCCCTGTTGTTTCCTACCTTACCCTGCTTCAATAAAATACTTTAAACCTAAATGGTTAGATCATGTAGCAGATCTTGCATTATGAGGCAAATATGCTAGAGCCATAATTTTAGAGAAAACATTTGCAAACTAGGATATTTTGCCATTCATGTTTGAACTGCTGTTGTGGAAACGGGAAGTAGTGCTGATGACAGAAACTCCATGGCTCGGAGACAAATGGCTTGTGTTTCCACATTTTATCGTATTTGGTACATTCTGTGATTAGAAGCATATCCCACTTTGTGAATATATTCTAATGTCAATAACTCATTATAACCTTAAATAATCATGTGTATCCATTGGTTGATTAAACTGGGTGGTGAAATGCCAAACAAATACAAATAATAAGGACGTCTGCGCATTTTGGCCAGACCTCTGGCTCCACCCACAGATCCAATCCTTGGGTTATTCCCGCCCTTTGATTCTTCGCCCACTGTTCCCCTACTTTCCCCCCCCCAACTTCGACCACTGTGTAAGACTCAGCATCCCTGGACCTGTGATGTGCCGCCGCTGTGGGCACCGCATGTGCTACACATTTACGGTGCCGGGCTTCTGCATAAGGGAGCTGGCCATTATTTTATCCCTAAACGTGCGCATGATGTCAGTTTGACATTGACTACACGTAGAGGGACTCTAAGTTTCTCTTAAAAAATGTAGCTAACATTTGGACCTATACATTTTATTTTGTATAAATTAATTGACTGTGTGTAAAATTTAGCAATGCCCATGGAATTCAAGTAAAGGGAGCACCTATTGGCGAATCACTAGCGTGTGTGATTGCTGAATTATTTATTACTAACTGTGACGTTGTGCTTTAACTTTGGATAAAGGTGATAATGAATTCCAGCACCAAGAAGCCAATATTGGTAAATGTGTGCTACAAATAATCCCTAACATACACTGTGCATACAATATATTTAATCTGGTGCTTTAATCATAGGTTGTTTTAAAGTATTCTGATAAAAATCTAATCGTGCTGAAGACAGCCTTGATTGGTGTTGGATCGCACACCTAGCAGACAGAGATAAAGCACCTTGTCATAAAGTTTAGCGTTTTCCCTACAGGTGGTGTTTGTTGGCCCGTGGCAGGGTCAGTCACATGTCCTGGATTCCTGGCATTTAATTGAGTCTATCCCAGTTCTGCACCCCAGTGTTTCTTGTGCCCCACCTGGCACACATCATGTCGGAGGATGGTGATGATGTTAACATTTTCCCTGGAAAAATGTCTGCGGACGCCCATGCATCTTGTGGCACTAAGGGGCCGCCATCTTATGAGTGTCCCCTGCGGGGACGTGCCGGTCGACCGCAGTTTCTCTGGCCTTTCCCAATTCACAGGAGTGGTTATTAGGGCCGCAATTCTAACTTGGAGAAGGAGCGCGATGGGATAAGGAAGGGCCCTGGTATCCCAAGCGAGGCTCCTGCTCGGGACGAGGCGCCGCCCGCGAAGGCAACGTCAGCTCTCTTGCAAGTGGGTGAAATGAGGGGCGTCACACAGACCCCATGGCGCTGGGGGGAGCGGCAGACCCCTTTCTGTCAAAGGCCCCTGAGCACATGCTGCTGGGGCCCCATCATTCTGTGTTCAAAAGCAGCAGGGGTCCAGTCTGTTTGTTTCTCTGTCTGCTTCTCTCTTGTGGCTTGAGGCTGCTGCTGCCTCCAGGACGTCTCCATGGAAAGGAATGTGATTGAGCAGAGGCCGAGTCTGGTGTGTGCAGGTAGCAGCTGCTTCCATGCTCCCCGGGCCACTGCCAGGGGCCGCCCTCAAAAACCATTGCATTCTGGGACTTGTATTCCTGGTTCGATGGGGCTAACACACCTGAAAATGGAAGAGGGAGGCTTAGGACTGTGACACAAGGACCTCGATCACGGAGAGGCACCTGGAGCCCTGCAGACCTCGCGCTCAAACTCATGGAAAACTTTCTTTGCAATCCTGAGTATTGATTACAAAACAGAACTCCAGACCGCACCTTCATTACGAGTGAGTCACTCGGAGTGACCATCCAGAAACGAATAATAAACTATATCCGAATGAAGACACGCAAACCGATGCGTGAGTCATGGACATTTCGAGATAAAGGCCACGAAAAGGCAGACGGGCATCTTCAGAACAGCCTTCGCGTGGAAATCAATTGAACTCCAACTGAGATGCGTGGAAAGCCCCTGACGTCACTGTGATCGGGACGAGAAGGGTCGGAAAGGACGGGATGGCGTCACGCAGAAGTGTGTCTTTATAAAATGAAATGTTGGTGGATTCAGCAGTGAAGCGAGAGGCCTCAGGGGGGGGGGGGGGGGGGCACACACATTAAATGAAGAATGGCTAGCATTGTTTTCGGACAGGAAACCCGCGATACCGGGGCTGAGTGCCCCAGACTGAGGCACCAAAGGAGGGAACAACTGATCTTTAGTTTAGAATATTCTGTGTACGTAAAAAGTGCTTTAGTTTGGAAGACATCAGGAATACCCCTTTAATTCTCCGCACTCCAGCTGAT